>NC_058081.1:313923721-314256548 GCF_014858855.1 Bufo gargarizans
ATGGACACTGATATGAAATTATTGTTAATTATGTTCATAAATTAGAATTGACGGACTTATGGAATTCATAATATCATGGATGTAACATTGAGATGATTTTTTAGTGCAACTAATAAAAAAGAAAAATGTAAATAAAAAAAAAAATACAGCCATTTGAAATACAGCCATTTTGTGTAAAGATATATTTACTTCAGACCTACAGAGGTTCAGGCCCTCTGAGATACTACCTCTACCTACAGGGGTTTGAATTATCCATTTGAAATACAGCCATTTTAAATACCGCCATTTTGTGCAAAGATATATTTACTTCAGGCCTACAGAGGTTCAAGCCCTCTGAGATACTACCTCTACATACAGAGGTTTGAATTAGCCATTTGAAATACAGTAATTTGAAATACATCCTTTTTGTGCAAAGATATATTTACTTCAGGCCTGCACTGGTTCAGACCGTGTGAGATACCCCCCTACATACAGGGGTTTGAATCAGGAATTTGAAATACAGCCATTTTAAATACCGCCATTTTGTGCAAAGATATATTTACTTCAGGCCTACAGAGGTTCAGTCCCTCTGAGACATTACCTCTACATACAGGGGTTTGAATTAGCCATTTGAAATACAGCCATTTGAAATACCGCCTTTTTGTGCAAAGATATATTCACTTCAGGCCTACACTTGTTCAGACCGTGTGAAATACCCCCCTACATACAGGGGTTTGAATCAGGCATTTGAAATACAGCCATTAGAAATATAGCCATTTGAAATACAGCCTTTTTGTGCAAAGATATATTTACTTCAGGCCTTCACTGATTCAGGGCGTGTGTGATCGCCCCTACATACAGGGGTTTGAATCAGGCATTTGAAATACAGCCATTTAAAATACAGCCATTTGAAATACAGCCATTTTGTGCAAAGAAATCTTTAATTGAGGCCTAGTCTGGTTCAGGCCGTTTGAGATACACCCTTTACATACTGTCGTTCTTTTTTACTATTAATTAAACACCCATTTAGGGCAAGATTTTAAATAGTGATGAGCGGCAGGGGTCATATTCGAATTTGCGATATTTCGCAAATATTTCATAGAATATTCGTCGAATATTCTCAAATTTGAATATTCATTATATTCTACGATTTTTTTACTCGAAAAATCTGCAAGGTAATGATCGTGTAATATGCAAATTTTTCAACTTTTAGACAAAGAATATTATAGCACTATATTAGCTAAATTGCTCTATATTCGTTTTTTTTTTCGAATATTCGCTATATTGCTATAACTTTGTTTTTTCGAATATTTGTAATATTCTAAAACAAGAATATATAGCAATATAGCGAATATTCAAAAAAACGAATATACAGCAATTTAGCTAATATAGTGCTATAATCTTCTTTGTCTAATAGTTGTTGTAATTTTTTTCTCATCTGAAGTTCTGATAAAAAAAAAAAATCTAACAAAAAAAGGGATTTTGTTTTTGAATATTCGAAATTACGAATATATATCACTATATTCCAAATATTCAAAAATTTTCAAAATACCTAAATTCGCAATAAAAATTTGAAATTCGATGATTCATGATCAACACTAATAGTGGCATGTTTAGAATTATACCTAGTGACAAGGATCACCCTAGAATTCATTGTAGTGTTTTGGTGTTGTTGCACCATTACCTTGTCATCAGTACGAGTTTCTTTTCGATTTTCACTTAGGGCTCTTTTGATGGAATCTTTAAGTTTTTTGGGGTACCCTTTTTTCTGAAAACAGTCTGTTAGGATCTTAAGTTGTTGTTCACATGCATGATCCTCCTTACATTTTCTTCTGACTCTCTTCATTTGGCTGTAAGGGATGTTTTTTAGCCATTTTTATGGTGACAGCTTTTGAAGTCTAGGTAGCTGTTTAAATCAACCTTCTTGAAATCAGTCTCGTGGTGATACGTGAGACTAGATGAATATCTAAAAAGTTGCCTCTAAGGGACTTTATTATAGACTGAATGCAAGTCCCCAATAATTAGTGTTTAGTTTCTCTGTAAGAGCCAAAAGCGATTTAGCGTCCCCATCCCAAACAAAGATGATGTTGTCAATATATCTACAGTATAGTTTAATGTTGGGATGAGAGAGTAGACCAAACCTTGCCTGGATAATGAAAACTTTTTGAGATGAGGGCATAGAAGAGTCAGTCCCTAACTCATGTTTAATATTGCAATAGAGAGCAGATACATCAAGGGTAACCCATATGAAGCCATCCCTCCATTGGAAGGAATTAAAAATATTTGGGTGGTATCTCTTAAATAGGCCGGTAATTGAATAACATATTTCTGTAGGAAGGAATCAACGCGTGCAGATAGATTCGATGTGAGGAATCCAATTCTGGAAATTATGGGTCTACCAGGGGGTTTCTCAAGCGATTTGTGGATTTTAGGTAAAAAGAAGAAACAGGGTGTTGACGGATGGCGTGTCATTAGGAAGAGCTTCTCTTTTGTGTCTATAACACCAGCTTTTTGTCCAGACTTAATGACTCCAGCGAGGGCTTTCTCACAGGGAACCGCAGGATCGTCTTTCAGGACCCTGTAGAATTCAGGGTCCGACAAAATTCTATTGGATTCAAGTAAATAATATTCACGGTCCATAATAACGATCCCTCCGCCCTTGTCGGTGCTTTTAATGACTATGTTGGAGTTCTTTCTCAGATTCCTGAGGGCTTTCATTTCACTGGGGTTAAGATTATTAGAGGTGGGTTCTTTTAGATCCGAAATGGACATGGCCTTCAGATCGTCACGCACCTTATTATAGAAACATTCCAAATGGGGACCCCAGCTCTCCAAGGGATAGAAGGTGGATTTGGATTTAAAATTGTAAGGGATTGGAGTTAGAGTATCTGCTCGTGGTTCAATCTCGGTCTCAGAGACCGAGGGGATGGCAGTTTTGCTGTTTACATCTAGAGAGTTGGTCTGACCACATGTAATCCTTGACCATGAAATGTCTTTGAAGGGTAATTTGCAGACAAATTAGTTTAAATCGATGAATAGTTTGAACAGGTCCAGTTCATTTGACTGGCAGAGGGAAAGGCCCTTACTGAGTAATCTCAATTCTAGAAAGATTAAATATCCATTTCTAACACCAGGGTCCTGGGTTTGGACCCCCGGGATGTTGGGTTCCCTGCATGGAGATTTGGTATTTTTTATCTTGTCTTCTTTCTTTTGGGTGACTCTGGGTCTCCATCCTCTGCATCCTCTAAATCGTTTTTTTGGGCCTTTTTTGTGTTGCCGAAAGGGGGGGGGGGAATTGGGTTATTTTTAGGTTGCATTTGACCTGGGTGAATCTGGGGGTTGGAGGCCCATCAGGGTGAAAAAAGGGCTAAATATTTGGATGCTGGAAATGGTCTTCCTGGTCGGAGGTGTTTGGTTTGAGGAGGGTGGGGTGGATGGAGATATTCTCTTTAATAAAGGGGGGTCTGGTAGGTTGAAAGGTAGCGCTAAAAAAACCTCTGATTAGTGGAGGTGCAATAAGTGGATATATTGAGAAGAGAGTTCTGTGTTGCAGGTTGTCCCAAAGGTATTATAGTCGGTAAACCCGTATAGTGGGAAGTCCTAACCAGAGAATTGGTAAATGGTAGAGGGGAAGAGGGGAGGGGAAGGGGGTAGGTGGGCAAACCTATGGAAGATATAGGGCCACTAAGAGGGCAAATCGGGATATTCAATATAGGGTCAGTGTAGGTAGGTAGAGTGTTAGTTGTGGGAGGGGGAAGGAGGGGGGGACTGGTCCTATATAACGTGACTAAAGATGGCATTAGAGGAGTGGGGGGCTAGGGAGGTGAAAGCAGCCTCCTTTGGACAATTGGTCTAGAAATGGCAGAGGGACTCAAAGAATGGGACGGTAACGTAGTGGTAATTGTATTTTTTTTTTTTCATTTATATTTCTATTATTATTATTAGAGTTTTTGCTTCTACTATTATAAAAAATCCTAGTGGTCTGAACCACTTTGTTGATTGTCATTTGGGTTGGATAGGTTACTGGGTGGAGCGGTGTGTGGATGATGGTGTGAAGGTTTTTTAAATGTAGTGAGAGATCCGGGTCTTGATATCATGTTTGATCTCCTGTCCCATGTTCTAATGTTGTTAGTGTGGTAATCTGTTAAATCTCTGAGCAGCTTTCTACACTTTTTCATAACTTCTCCATATTCATATCTTTTCAATGTTTCTCGTCTAAAGTTAGATAGTACCTGATTATCTGATCGGATACTATTGGTAGACATATAGTCCCTAAGTTTTATGGCTAAATTAGTACATATCTCTTTTCTTTTTCTGATCAACAGTTTTATGAAATTAAATGAACATTCGTCACTAGTCTTTAGCTACATGGATGAAAAAATAGATTCATTTGGAAATGTGGGTCTTAAAGGAAGTCTCAAACCTCTTGGTAGGAGGTCTAGTTTTAAATATATGGTGAGAAAAAAACTGTCTATTTCGTTCTGTATATAATTCTGAGTAGTATTTAAAATCTTAAAGGGGTTGTCCGAGTTATTTTTTTGTTCTTTCTATGTTCCTAACTAAGCATATGTAACAGCTTTCCAATTAACTCACTTTATCTCTAGTGGCTGGCTGACCTGTGATGTTAGCTTCTCTCCCTGCTCTGATAAAATTCATTTACAAGCCTGTAAATGAGACGTCACTGTGCTGGCTACACCCCTAGAGAGCATTGCCTAAAGAAGGAAGGGGGAAGATCCTGTGTGTATTAGCAGTGTCATTATACAGCTGGGACTTGTAGTTCTACACTTACAAGTTTCTGTTGATTCTCCCAGCAGGCAGGCATGTCACTCAGGGCAGCTCTTGTAGCCACTCCCTTAACAGAGCAGGGAGGAGGGGCAGAGATTGTTTTTATTGCATGTAAACAAAGGGCCAGAAAAGAACCAGGGAAATGAGGAAATACAGTATATATATATATTTTTGCATAAAACTTGCTTAGCTTAGTTATACACTCACCTAAAGAATTATTAGGAACACCATACTAATACGGTGTTGGACCCCCTTTTGCCTTCAGAACTGCCTTAATTCTACATGGTATTGATTCAACAAGGTGCTGATAGCATTCTTTTAGAAATGTTGGTAGGATAGCATCTTGTAGTTGATGGAGAGTTGAGGGATGCACATCCAGGGCACGAAGCTCCCGTTCCATCACATCCCAAAGATGCTCTATTGGGTTAAGATCTGGTGACTGTGGGGGCCATTTTAGTACAGTGAACTCATTGTCATGTTCAAGAAACCAATTTGAAATGATTCGAGCTTTGTGACATGGTGCATTATCCTGCTGGAAGTAGCCATCAGAGGATGGGTACATGGTGGTCATGAAGGGATGGACATGGTCAGAAACAATGCTCAGGTTGCCCGCGGCATTTAAAAGATGGCCAATTGGCACTAAGGGGCCTAAAGTGTGCCCAGAAAACATCCCCCACACCATTACACCACCACCACCAGCCTGCACAGTGGTAACAAGGCATGATGGATACATGTTCTCATTCTGTTTACGCCAAATTCGGACTCTACCATTTGAAATTGAGACTCATCAGACCAGGCAACATTTTTCCAGTCTTCAAAAGTCCAATTTTGGTGAGCTTGTGCAAATTGTAGCCTCTTTTTCCTATTTGTAGTGGAGATGAGTGGTACCCGAAGGGGTCTTCTGCTGTTGTAGCCCACCTTTCTTTCCAATTCTGACATTCAGTTTGGAGTTCAGGAGATTGTCTTGACCAGGACCACAACCCTACATGCATTGAAGCAACTGCCATGTGATTGGTTGACTAGATAATCGCATTAATGAGAAATAGAACAGGTGTTCCTAATAATTCTTTAGGTGAGTGTATATTGCTGCCCATCAGATTTTTTGTGCTATATATATTTTTTTTTTATAACTCGGAAAACCCCTTTAACTGGTCTTGTCTCAGGCAGTATCTCCACTTGTCCTTCCTTTAGCATGCATATGGTTCCAGTCGGTATAGTTCTCAATTTGGCTCAATCATCATTTGATAAGAGAGATCCAACTTCTCTATTCATTCTTTTAAAGTGGTCAGATAGGTTGTATCGAAGATAAATCCAACCAGGGGCTGCCTCAGTTTCTCTGACATGCTGTTGGGAGTCCATCGGCCAGTCCAAATATGCAAAACAGAGAGAGGAGAAGAAACCCCAAACAAAAAATTGAATGTTAGTCAAAGACTCCTCATGGATGAAATCCTAGAGGGGTCTTTAGATTAACTATCGGGCGCCACGAGGGAGGACTAAAATCACTAGTGCAAGGCCACACAGTGAGATGAGGGATAGAAATCATAAATGAATAAGCATACAATGAGAAGCTGCCAAGCAGTGAGAGGCTGCCAAGGGGTGGTTGGATATGCAGCCGGTAGGGCTGTATACAATAAACTGTAGAGAGAGAAAAAGTGGGGTAGAGCCAAGCCACAATGAGGGCGCCAGTCACCAAAAGAGGAAGTGAAGCCAGATAAGAAAGGATGTAAAGTGAATAGATATTTGTGGTATGTGCTACTACTGGGAGATGGTCTGGAATCAGAAAAGGACCCTTATGTAGTGAACAGAAGGCAATTGATGCCTATCACCATAGGAATAAGGATATACAAAGTATGATATGGTAAAAAAACATCAGAGGATGCGTACCCAAGAGAAGAGCTTTAAAAGATATGTTTTTTTTAAATTATAAATAAAAGTAGGTATATTTAGGCAATGAGTAACTCATTTCACAAGGGGAGATAGTCTATGGGATAAACTCAAGAAGCCCATAGGCTAAACTCCCCCACCAGGATTGCTTGCAGGAAGAACCACAGTCACCACAGGAGGGTACTTCTGGAAGATTCCATTTAATTTAAAAAAAATGAGGCTCGATGCGTTTCGGGGGGTTTGCACAAATACCCCCTTCCTCATGAGCAACACTATACATACAACAATGAAAGCATATAAACATATAGTGGTACATGTAAGGTTTAAATACCTGTCCGTGTACATGGTGGGGAGGGGCCTAATGATTACATCACTTCCGATTCCTGTGCGTTAATAATGTTGATAGGACAATCATATTCCCGATGTGGGGGTAAACCATGGCAACCACTCTCAGAAAATACAACAGAAAAATCAGAAATGAAAGTGGAAACAGCTTTAGTGGTCAAGACAGAAAGAGATGTATTAAGACAGTTGTCCATGCAATAATCACTCCACTCGAGAATCTGTCTTGGTTGCCAGTCAATGGTAAGATTGTTTGTTCAACAATGGTAAGCCCAGAACGAATGGAGCAGGCAGACCCTCCCATCACAAAACACAAAATGGATTCCTGATGAAAATCACCCACTCTTAAACGGATGTCCTTCACCACCTGTGACAAACATTTCTGAGAAAGTGGTGCGGAGTCTATTGCAAACACCAAAATATTTTTTTCTAATGCACTTGTAGCCAACCCATACAAATGGACAAACTGACCATAAACTAGGGTAACCCCTGCCCCACTGTCAATAAACACCTTAATTCCCACCATTTTGGACTCTAGCGCCACCTCGGCATACTGCCAGTGCATGACAAAACTAAGTTCCCTGACTCCCCACCCAAACCACCAAGATTAAGATGGAAATAAAAAAAAAAAATTGTTTGTTTTCACCTTGACGCTGAACGTAAGGACAAACATTAACAAAATGTCCCTTTTTTCCACAGAAAAAAACATACTCCCTTCTAATGACTAACACTCTTGCAAGCAGGCCCAGGGGTAGCTCCCCCTAACTGCATTGGTTCGTCACAAGGCATAAACCCAGGAGTCTCTTCACCCAAGGTGTCAGAGGAAGATGCCATGTTATATGATCCTGAGAGTGAGGGGCCTTAGATCTCTCTCTCAGGCATCTATCCATACGTACAGCAAGGGACATAGCTGCTTTCAATGATTCAGGATTTTCGTGAAAGGCTAACTCGTCCTGTAGCCTCTCAGGTAATCCCTGACAGAATTGGCTGCGGAGAGTTGGATCATTCCACTCCATATCCAAAGCCCATCTCCTAAATTCAAAGCAGTAGATTTTCGCAAAACGCTCTTCCTGCCATAAACTGCGTAACTTGGTCTCGGCCAGGGAGATCCGATCCGGGTCATCGTAGATAAGACCCAGTGCTCTGAAAAATGTATCTACCGACCAGAGGGACTGTGATCCGGTTGTTAGAGAAAAAGCCTGAGCCTACCCTTAAAGCAATGACATGATAATACCCATTCTTAGATTCTCATCCCCTGACGAGGGTGGATGTAACTTAAAGTACAATTTACATGAACCGAATGAAATTATCGCTTCCCCAGAACATCTGTCCAGAAGTGCAACCTTAGGTTCAGGACAGGCCTGGTAACTACTACCAGCACCAGCAGCCTGTGATCTCTGGATCTGCGTGGGGAGGTCAGATACCTCTATAGACAGACCCTCCAATTGTCCAGCCAGTGCAGCAATTGGATACATAGCCTCACTGACACAAACAAAAATGATGGTTTTTGGCGGTTGATAATGTCACGGCGCGGTGTGGGTAAATAACTCCACACCGACCACCAGAGGGAAGGGGAAACATACTAGGCTAAATAGAGGAGTAGGAATGACCACTTAAGCTACACCTGAGACAAGAGGTGTGGTCATACCCAGCAACAACACAGAATAGTGAAACCAGAGAGGCTGTCAGATCAGATCACGTGCAGCCAATCTCTTAGATCTTCTGACCCCTGTCATAGGAGATACCGTGACAGTGTCACAAAGAAATTCACTTTGTGATGAATTACTTTGTCACAAAGCACATTTCTCTGCAAGTAGCGGGTGCAATGATGGGGAACGGCATTTCGCCTCCCCTCGTTATTGAACCCCTCAGATGCCACGTTCATTGAGAGTAATAGTGAGGGTTTTCAGGAATTAATCCGGTAAAAAAAAATAATACTCACCTTATCCATTTGAGCACGAAGACACTGCACAAAATCTCACTTGGTGCATGACAATGTCATCATGCTGGCCAGCATGGTGATGTCATATATTACTGTGCACAAGATTTCACATGGGATCTTCAATCAAGATGGCTGTGATGGCCTCTTCACACTCAAATGGATGCAGTTTTATTTTTTTATTTTTAACAGCCATTTCACGGAAAATTGATTCGTTACCACGAAGCATGAGGAAATTTGGCTTAGTGCGAATAAAAATTTTCTTGAAATTTGGATTGAAGTTCAATCGCCATTGAAAAGTTGGATCTGCGTTTTAGATGCCAGTCTTAATAAAGGCCCCTAGCTGGTGATGGTTCTGCCGAAGTTATGAAGAGAGTTTCTCCATAACTTCTTTTGAGCTGTCTTACATTTAGACCTTTTTCTACGCCTAAAACAGGCGCGGAAAATGGTGAATGAGACAGTCCTCCCGACCCTTCCCCACCCATGCCCAAAATTTTAGACCTGGCATTGGCGGGGCAAATTCGCAGATAGCGGCGCAACTACTCGCTGACATGCAACTAATTTAGATGTATTTCAGAATAATAAATGGGCCCCAATATCTTCTCAACTGTTCACACCTGACAGCAAAGAAATATTAGAAATCTGATAATTATCACAAAAGATGTGGTAATACATTCTTTTTCACGGAAGTAAAATGGTTTAAATATTTGCTCCTTTACATTTGTTATATAATCCTAAAAGTCATTTCATGGGAGGTTATTTTTATTAAAATCATATTAACTGTAATATTTACAAAAAGTGGGATACTATAAAGAGACTGGAATACTGATAAAAAAAAAATATATTTAAAATTTCTGTTTCCTTAAAGATAATGCCCTAGCAACACAACACAGCACTTTATCACACAATGCAGACATCATGGAAAGAAAGATTGCACTTCAGTGTTAGATGAGGAAGAATCATGAATTTGGCAGCAATTGGGAAAACTCTCTGTCATAATGCAGACAAGCTGTGTGGCAGTCTGTCAACATGCTTCCCTAAGGATATGATTAAATGAAAAACCCAAACCCATTGTGGCAAAAGAAAGTTGACACATTGTACACTGACAATGAAAAAATATTCTTTTTGTGTACTTTTATTTATTTAAGTTTTTCTGTGTCAGTGATTGTAGCAAAACCAACAACAAACTGATGAATAAAAAAAATCTCAAGATGTCACGATTACAGCACATGTAAAACCTATAGCATTTTTAGTTGCAAATACAGTATATTTTAGAACACCAATTGCTATACAGTACAAGGAAATCTAATTCTAAATATTTCAAGAAGCATAGGAACATTCATTTGTACAAAATAGTCATATTATCTTAGTTCCTTCAAAAGATACCACAAGTAATAAGGGGCTTTTGTAAAAAGTGTAATGTGCAAAAGTTTTAAGCAGGTGTGGGGGTGTAGACATGCTGTAAAGTAAGAATGCTTTAAAAAATACAGTAGCATTACTAAACATTTTTTACTTAATTAACAGAATATAAAACAAATGAAGAATGACTTTGTCACATAGATCCTTTCTTTGTGAGTAGCGGCCGCTATGACGGGGAATGGAGATTGTGACGCCCACTTCATTGAACCTCTCAGATACCGTATTCATCTATGATCACAGCATCTGAAATGACCATTGAAGGCTGTCAGGGGTTAATCAGTTAAAAAAATGCTCACCTTTATCCATTTGATCGTGAAGTGTTCCCCAGCCATCTTGATTGAAGATCATCATGCTGGCTGGCGTGGTGACAAGAGATGAGCGAATCAAAGCTGACAAAGTGGAATTCGATCCGAATTTCAGAACAAATTCGATTTGCAACAAATGCTAATTTCCTAGTGCTACGTGGTAACGAATCACAATTTTCCTAAACGGCGGTTACATGAGGATATGTGGCAAGGAACTCTGGCAAGGCGGGAACACCCAGATTGACATGCCTGCATGCAGCCAATCAGCAAACAGCCAGCCCTATGATGTCACAGCACTTTAAATACGGCAGTCATTTTATATTCTGCCATTTTCCAGCATTCAGAGTGTAGGGGCAGAAAACATGTGAAGGCACTAGGGACAGCAATTTGAAAAACTTCATTGTGAACAAAAAAAAAGAAAAAAAGATTTATAAGTGCAGTGAAAGGATAGGGAGGAATAATTTCACAGCATCTTAGTGCAGGGAGAGACGTCAGAAGGCGCTAGGGACATTGATAAGAAAGCGATTTACAAGTGCAGGGAAAGATTATTTGGGGATCCAAATAGCCATTAGACAGCTCTGTCATTCCAGCTATTTGTTATTGGGCTGCAAGTGCTATGTTGAAAAGCCTTTAGTAGCTTATATCTTAGTATCTTTAGTATCTTATATCAGGACTACAAGAACAATATATACGTATTTCACTTTTGCAGTTATTTCTGGTGAAAGCGTATAGGGGTGTATTTCAGTAAAAAAAATATATATATATATACGCACTGCACTGTTGCAGTTATTTCTGGTGAAAATGTATAGGGGCGTATTTCAGTACTACAAGAAAAATATAATCTCAGTGCATTTCTGCAGTTAATTGTGGTGAAAGCGTATATTGGCCTGTTTCAGTCCAACAAGAAAAATATATTCTCAGTTCACTTCTGCATTTATTTCTGTTGAAAGCAAAAGATATATACACACTGCACTGTCTTGTAGTATTTCAGTGCTACAAGAAAAATATAATCTCAGTGCATTTCTGCAGTTAATTGTGGTGAAAGTGTAAGAACGTGAACTGGGGAGGGACCCCTAGGATACAGCGAAGTCACAAATGAGAAAAGCGACAACACACAGCTTTGTGCAAAACAGAAACTTTACTAAAACAGTAATATGATCATAACAATGTGAAGGTGCACCAAAGATCTTATACCCCAGGCTCACAGTCAGTGTCCCTGTCCGGTTGGGCAGACCTATTGCGATGGCGTGCACAGCAGAGCCTGCAAGTCGATGCTGTGCCGCAGAAGAGAACGAAGCTAGCCGATGGTGCACACAGCAGAGCCTGCAAGTCAATACTGTGCTGCAGAACAATTTGGTAAAGCCTGCCAAACATGCAAGTCCTAACTAACTAAATAACTATTTGCAGGCCTAGACTTAGTCTATGTACTAATATAATGTGATGAGTAAAACAGATTTACTGACCTGCGTCCATTCTGTATCAGAGAATGCCTCTTAACCGAGATGGCCACCAGTCCCTTATCACACACGCGGCCTTGCTTGGTAGTTATACATCTGTCCAAACACTGTAGCACTCCTCCTTAAATCCCTCTATCTAAGGGTCGGATCTAAGTGAGGGACACTGCGTTAGCGACCCTCTGCAGCCAAGATGGAACCGGATTCAGTCTTACACAAAAAATTCTTCCACTATGTCAGCTCTCTCTCTCACACTTCCTGGTTCTTCTCCTGGCAGCAGCATGAGTCATCCTCTACTTTGCATATTTAAATCCAGCAGTTACTTAGCTGTTGCAGAGAACCAGTGGCCTCCTGTGGCTGAAATGCAAAATTACAATCTCAAAGTTTAACTATGCACCAGCATTATAGCAGAAGAGATTTTCCACAATCTCATAAAAGCATATTGTGGCCTATTACAGTCCAACAATAAAAATATATTCTCAGTTAACTTCTGCAGTTATTTGTGTTGAAAGCATGCAGGGGCGTATTACAGTAAAAAAAACAAGAAAAATATATACGCACTGCACTGTTGCAGTTATTTCTGGTGAAAGTGTATAGGGGCGTATTTCAGTACTACAACAAAAATATATTCTCAGTGTATTTCTACAGTTAAGTTAAGTGAGTTTTTGTCTTTATGTGTATGGAATGTGCCACTTTATTTTGTTGGTAACATTCTTTTGCACCTGGTAGCTTCTGTGTCACATGGTCTGTTGTGGGTGCGACTCACAGCTTTATCCTACCTCACAGTGCATTGGTGATACCACTATGGAGGCATGTGAGATTCTGGCTGTGAGTTGGTTTCTAGCACTGTTCAGACCCTGTTCACACACCACGGGCAGTTGAGTGGTAGGACCCCATGCATGCTGAGACACCGTGACGTGGTGCATGAGGGGCTCTGATATGTTCCTGACTGGAAGATATTGGCAAAGTTCTCAGCTTTTAACATTGGCTTGATGAATAAGCTAGTATTGTCAGTTGCGTATCATTTTGGTGCATTTTTTGCAGTGAAAAGCCTTCACTGGCCTATTTCAGTATAGAAAGAAAAATATATACGTAGTTCACGGGTGCATTTATTTCTGCTGAAAGCGTTTACTGGCCTATTTCAGTAAAAAATTAAAATATTTTCTGAGTTCATGTCTGCGGTAGTGTTAATCGAGCAGGCTCGGCCGAACACCACGTGTGCTCGAGTCAATGTATTAAAATGTAATTTAGCATCTATTTCTGAAAAGCTTCTGCCGGGATTTGAACGCACAACCCTTTGTACATTAGAGGCAAGGGCCTTATCCGCTCAGCTATAAAGCTGAATGCTAAGCTATGTCAGAAAAACCTCATAGTAGTTTCTGATGTAGTGAGCATTCATATTCAGCAGAAGACTTATTTTATATTTCTGTGCAGGTCAATATGTAGCTCTATAGTGTAGTGTTAACGTCCTTGCCTCTAATGTGCAAGGTTGGGAGTTTGGATCCTGGCAGAAATGTATATATATATATATATATATATATATATATATATACAGTACAGACCAAAAGTTTGGACACACCTTCTCATTTAAAGAGTTTTCTTTATTTTCATGACTATGAAAATTGTAGATTCACACTGAAGGCATCAGAACTATGAATTGACACATGTGGAACTATATACATAGCAAAAAAGTGTGAAACAACTGAAAATATGTAATATTCTAGGTTCTTCCAGGTAGCCACCTTTTGCTTTGATTACTGCTTTGCACACTCTTGGCATTCACTTGATGAGTTTCAAGAGGTAGTCACCTGAAATGGTCTTCCAACAGTCTTGAAGGAGTTCCCAGAGATGCTTAGCACTTGTTGGCCCTTTTGCCTTCACTCTGCGGTCCAGCTCACCCCAAGCCATCTCGATTGGGTTCAGGTCCGGTGACTGTGGAGGCCAGGTCATCTGGCGCAGCACCCCATCACTCTCCTTCATGGTCAAAAAGCCCTTACACAGCCTGGAGGTGTGTTTGGGCTCATTGTCCTGTTGAAAAATAAATGATGGTCCAACTAAACGCAAACCGGATGGAATAGCATGCCGCTGCAAGATGCTGTGGTAGCCATGCTGGTTCAGTATGCCTTCAATTTTGAATAAATCCCTAACAGTGTCACTAGAAAAGCACCCCCACACCATCACACCTCCTCCTCCATGCTTCGCGGTGGGAACCAGGCATGTAGAGTCCATCCGTTCACCTTTTCTACGTTGCACAAAGACACAGTGGTTGGAACCAAAGATCTCAAATTTGGACTCATCAGATCAAAGCACAGATTTCCACTGGTCTAATGTCCATTCCTTGTGTTCTTTAGCCCAAACAAGTCTCTTCTGCTTGTTGCCTGTCCTTAGCAGTGGTTTCCTAGCAGATATTCTACAACGAAGGCCTGATTCACACAGTCTCCTCTTAACAGTTGTTCTAGACATGTGTCTGCTGCTAGAACTCTGTGTGGCATTGACCTGGTCTCTAATCTGAGCTGCTGTTAACCTGCGATTTCTGAGGCTGGTGACTCGGATGAACTTATCCTCCGCAGCAGAGGTGACTCTTGGTCTTCCTTTCCTGGGGCGGTCCACATGTGAGACAGTTTCTTTGTAGCGCTTGATGGTTTTTGTGACTGCACTTGGGGACACTTTCAAAGTTTTCCCAATTTTTCGGACTGACTGACCTTCATTTCTTAAAGTAATGATGGTCACTTGTTTTTCTTTACTTAGCTGCTTTCTTCTTGCCATAATACAAATTCTAACAGTCTATTCAGTAGGACTATCAGCTGTGTATCCACCTGACTTTTCCACAACACAACTGATGGTCCCAACCCCATTTATAAGGCAAGAAATCCCACTTATTAAACCTGACAGGGCACACTTGTGAAGTGAAAACCATTTCAGATGACTACCTCTTGAAGCTCATCAAGAGAATGCCAAGAGTGTGCAAAGCAGTAATCAAAGCAAAAGGTGGCTACTTGAAGAACCTAAAATTTGACATATTTTCAGTTGTTTCACACTTTTTTGTTATGTATATAATTCCATATGTGTTAATTCATGGTTTTCATGCCTTCAGTGTGAATCTACAATTTTCATAGTCATGAAAATAAAGAAAACTCTTTAAATGAGGTGTTTCCAAACTTTTGGTCTGTACTGTGTATATATATATATATATATATATATATATATATATATATATTTATATATATTTATTTATTTTTTTAAATATATTTTTACCATAGATTTGTGCCATAGATTTTTTACAATAACTAAAAAAAATAAAAAATTGAATCTCCTAACTTTGTACATTAGAGGCAAGGATGTTAACCACTACACTATAGAGATACACGTGAACCTGCACGGAAATATAAAATAAGTCTTCTGCTTTATATATACTAGATTTATATACTTTATATTTTGTTTAGTAATTGTAAAAAATGTAGGCTTCCCAGCAGCCTACCTGCCCAGGAAGTAGTGGTGGTGCCGGGGTTCATAGAGGTAGTGGTGGTAGCATTCAGTCAGTGCAACGGTTATATGTGGTAAAATCTCCATGATATCTCCATGATAAATCTGCAGCATGTGGGCCCCTTGTGGCTTCCACACACTTTCAAAATAATCTTTCAGCGGAGCGAATAGATGCCGGATGACCGGGACGCTCCATGACCTTCCCAGGAGCTGCTGTAGGGAGCACCGGGTCATTTATGAGACGTCTGTATAGTGTGGGGGGAATCTGAAGACCCTTTCCATCTCCATGCTCCGTTATATGTAGTAACATCTTTATTGCTTCACTTATATGCGGCAAAATCTTTTGGGACTTATTTCGGTGGAAAAGCAAATTTAATTCAGCGTTTAGCACTGCACTTATTTGCGGTCAAATCTTTTTTGTATTATTTTGGTGGAAAAACAAATTTTATTCACTGTTCTGCACAGCAGTTATATGTAGTAAAATATTTTGTTACTTATTTTAGTGAAAAAAAAATCATATTCAGTGTTCAGGGTTCAGCACTGCACTTATATGCAGTAAAATATTTTGTGAATTATTTTGATGGAAAAACAAATTGCGTTCAGCTCTGCAGTTATATGCAGTAAAATATTTTGGGACTTATTTAGGTGGAAAAAGAAATTGTATTCAGGGTTCAGGGCTGCAGTTACATGTGGTAAAATCTTTTGTGACTTATTTCGGTGGGAAAAACAATTGCATACAGCGTTCAGCACTGCACTTATAGCCGGTAAATCGTTTGTGAATTTTTTCAATGGAAAAACAAATTGCATTCAGCGTTCAGCGCTGCAGATATATGTGGTAAAGTCTTTTGTGACTTATTTTGGTGGAAAATAAAAATAAAAATTATTCACCGTTCAGCGCTGCACTTATATGCGGTCAAATCTTTTGTGAATTATTTTGGTTTAAAAACAAATTTCATTTAGCGTTCAGAGCTGCAGTTATATGTGGTAAAATCTTTTGTAACTTATTTTGGTGGAAAAACAAATTTCCACCTCCTCCATTAACTTCCTCCTCTCTTCATTCTCATCCTGAGCAAACACACTGACTTGTCACCCCCCAGCTATATGTGTAAAGGCCGATTTATTGTCCTGCATTTGTGGGAAGGGTGTAGCTGCCTTTATATCCGGCATACGCCCCTCCCTCAATGAACGTCTCGTCTTGTTTCTACCTACCACACGTGCAGGCAGGTGATGGCAGCGTTCCTGGCTCACGAGTCTGCGGTCAAAGGTGAGTATGCTGCCTCATCCAGCAGCCATGTCCACGTAGTCCGGCCGGCGGTGTTTCGGCTCCCCAAGGTGAGGGGGAGCACCACTGCACCGGAACGATCGGCAAGGGAGCTATGTGCGGCTCCCCACACGGCCATTCATCGTAGGGTTAGAGGGGACAGCGTGTTCCCAACTTCGACGCAGCCGTAAAGTCTTGCACGGGCCGCCGTGCAGTTAGATAGGAAGGTAGAGAGCCTAAGCTGGAGCAGGCTCGGTGGTCTATTAGTCAGGTCTGCCTGCTCCAGCTCAGTGCACAGGTCAGAACCCTGCTTGCTGGTGAAGATTAACCTCTTAGTGACCAAGTGTTTTTTTCATCAATGTACTTGTATGGGGTCTTGTTTTTTGCAGGACAAGTTATAGTTGTTAATGCACCATTTTAAGTACATGTACTGATTGATTAAAGCAAGCTGTTTTAGCTAAATCCTCCTTTGTTTAAGTCAGTGAAAGGCGTATTAATGGTCACTAAGGGGTTAAAATAAAATATTTAGTATATAAGGGGGGGGTACATATGTGGTTTAGGCAATTATGTTAAGCACCCCTTTTGTAGTTTCTCAGCAGGCTTCTCTTTAAGTTGCAGCACATTGTGTCATATTTAAAAAATAAAATAAAAAAGAGGCTGAGGCTGTTTGTGTAGGTTAATCAGGATTTATTCTCAGTTTGGTACTATATTATAGTACTGCTACACAGCATGGTCTTACGCCGTATGATTCTTTGCACTAGGCTCAGTCGTACACGTAGCGCATCGTTTGTTCCACTCAGTTTAGTCACTTTTGGTTATTGCATTGCCGGATCGCTGGACTGCCTGCCTTTCCGGATCTCCAATTTGCCGGTTTTTTCCTGCCTCCTGTCTGCTGGTTTGCCTGCTACTGGACTCCTGGACTCCCTGCTATTTGCCTGCTACTGGACTCCCTGCCACCCGGACGGATATCTCACATCTATACTGCGGCTTGGATTTGCTGCTACAGCCACGGCGGATACTGGGACTACAACGTCGGCCACGTGAGAACTGAGCTTTGATTTAGTTGTTGTACTCGCCGTACTGTTACTGCGCTGAGGGGATAGCCTCTGCCGAAAACTGCTTCTGCTTGCGGTCAAAAAAAAAAAAAAATAATATAAAAGGGGGGGAAGAAAGGGGGGGGAAGGAAAAAAAAAAAGGAAGGGAAGAAAAAGAAAAAAAATATATATATAATACAAAGAAATGGCCCCAAAACGACGTTCAATTGATTCCTCCGCTATTAAGCTGGGGGCTAAGACTCCAGAGAACAAAATTGATAAATTTTTAAAATCGCCCTTCTTAGATGAAAAAAACCCAGCCAAAATCAAACCCCCAGCCAAGATGAAAAAACCGGCGAATACTCGTCAAAATGTTGATCTCTCTGAGGATGGATTAGAGGACGCTGACCAGGAGGGAGGCGAGGAAGGTTCCTCCGCACAAATACGAACGGAATGCGACCCATTTGTCTTGGACAAAATCCTTTGCGCTGTGGAAAATAACGGCACTTTGGTGCAAGGAATGTCCACGCAATTGGGGTCAGTGCAGAGCGATATCTCCTTAATAAGAGAAGATCTAGGAAAGATAAGGGAGCGAGTCCTCAGCGTGGAAAAAACCGTTGACTCCTTGCAAACAGGCATGGGCACGCTAAAATCTAAAATGATAATTCTGGCCTCAGAAAATCAAGCACTCCAAAATAAGCTAGAGGACCTAGAAAACAGGTCAAGGCGCAACAATGTTCGTATAATCGGTTTTCCAGAAGGAGTTCAGGGCCGACAACTAGAGGAACAAATTAAAGATGTGGTCATGCATAGTTTTGGGAGCGAGAACTTTTCCTCTATGTTTCAAATAGAAAGAGCCCACCGAATACCAGGAGGGAAGCCTACACCAGGGAGACCGCCGCGTGCAATCTTAATCAAATTGCTACTGTCTGCTGATAGAGACATGATTTTGAAAAGAGCAAGAGAATGTATACCCGTTGAATATCAAGGCACCAAACTGCTCTTCTTTCCTGATTTTGCGCGACAGACTCAGGAAAAAAGAAGAAATTTTATAGAGATAAAGAAACGCTTGGCGGCTAAGGAGATTAAATACTCTCTACAGTATCCAGCGAAATTGAGAGTAATCCATAATGGGACTTCGCTTTATTTTGAGACACCACAGCAAGCGTTAAACTGGTTGGAGCAAATGGGCATCTGAAATTTCGCACCAGTAGGAATGAAGGGAAGGAAGGGAGGGAGGGGCGTCTAAGGATATTAAATACTCGTTACAGCATCCAGTGAAACCAAGAGTGATCCATAAGGGAACTGCCCAATCCTTTTTAAAAAATCACAACAAGCGCTAGAGTAGATGGAGAAAACGGACATATGGAATTGTATAATATTATTACGGAAGGGAGGGGCTAGGGTAAGGGAGAACGGCCGGGGGTTTAGAGGTTCGCTGACTAGATCGGGCGGATCAATGGAGAGGGGAGCGGGGAGGGGGGGAACCCACCTTGCAGGTTTGGGGAGGGGTTTTTTTTTTCTCTTTTTTTTTTTTTTTTTTCTCTGTACAGTGAAGGATGTCCACTAGGATTGTAACTTGGAATATCAGAGGGCTTGGGGAAAGGGTCAAAAGGCAAGCTATTATGGATGCACTTAAACGATATCTCCCAGCAATTATTTGCATGGTAGAAACCCATCTTACTAAAGAAACCGTGTCCCGCTTGACAACGGGATGGTATTCGCAATCCTATCACTCTACTTTTAGCAGCTCCTCTAGGGGTGTTTCAGTTTTGATCCATAACTCTGTGGACTTCACCCTTATCAAATCCTATATAGATGACCAGGGTAGATTTATTTTTTTGCATGGCAAGCTGTACGGCCATAGTTACATCCTCGCTTTTTTTTATATACCTCCGCCATTCTCAATGTACCCATTGGTCCAGCTAATACTTTTTTTTGAAGGGAGACCAGAATGCCGGTTAGTTCTGATGGGGGACTTTAATGCAGTAATGGACCCCAAGAAAGATAGATTCACATTAGATGCAGAACGCGTGAGGAATTTATCTACATCCCCGCTGCCACAATTCTGCCGGGAAGTTGGACTGGTGGATATATGGGAACATCTTGGCGGAGGTAAGCGAGTATACTCTTGTGTTAGCAGGGGTGGCAGAGCTATGTCTAGAATTGATTTAGCATTTACTAATGAGGATAATCTGTGCAACATCCGTAAGATACGATATGGGGTAAGAACAATCTCGGATCATTCACCTGTACTGATTGAGGTTTGCACTGGGAAGAACAAGGACAATAGGGGGCTAGGATTCAAGTTGAACCCATATTGGTTTTCTATTATGGATAATCTTCAGCCCACTAAATCATTGATATCCTCCTTTTGGGAGGTGAATCGCCCCTCTGCTAACATCAATATAGTATGGGATGCCCTGAAAGCATATCTGAGGGGGGTCTTCATAAGTGAGATTGCTGCAGTAAAGAGAACATTTAAAAAAAAAGAGGAGGAATTGACCAAGGCTGTTGCATGTACAAGTAAGCGATTTATCGGCCAACCTACTGAGTATAATAGGGAGGAGATGCAGAAGGCCAGCTGCTCCTTGGATAAATACATAACAGAGAAAGCAAATCATAGAGTATTCTTCAAGGGTTTAAAATATTTTTCGGAGTCTGGACGTCCTGGCAGGCTGCTGGCTAGGATAATTTCACAACAAGGCAAGAAAAATCAGTCTATTGTTTCGATCCGCAATACAGCGGGGGAAATTATAACAGATTCAGAAGGAATTAGGGACACCTTCCTACAATATTTTACCCAGATATACAGTCCCTCTTCTGTCCCGCCGCCCGACCTAGCGACGCGGTTCCTCGAGAGGATCTCACTTCCTACTTTAAACGAAGCCCAAATAGAATATCTGGAAGAGGAGTTATCCCTTTCGGAACTTCAGGAGGCTTTGGGATCTGTCTCGGGGAATTCGTCGCCGGGGATGGATGGCCTTCCATATGAGGTTTACCGCAAGTACAGCGATGTGATTCTCCCTCAGCTATTAGAGGTCTTTTCTCAGGCAATACAGGGAGGAAACCTACCATGCACTATGATGGAGGCTCTTATTGTTTTAATTCCTAAAAAGGATAAGGATTCGATAGAAATGAGCTCCTATAGACCAATCTCGTTACTAAACACAGATGCTAAGCTACTATCTAAAGTTTTGGCTAGGAGGCTTTCACAGGTTATATCCACTATTATCCACCCAGACCAAAATGGCTTTATGCCAAAAAGGGGCACCCATCATAACTTGCACAGGCTATATTTATGAACATTCAGTCTCCAGGGCGTGGTGCCCGCTCCATCCTGTCGCTGGATGCCACCAAAGCCTTCGACAGGGTGGAGTGGACTTTTCTTTTGGAGGTGATGAAAAAAATGGGCTTTGGCCCTAGATTTATGGCGATGGTTCAGCTATTATATAGTTCCCCAGTTGCTAGGATCAGGATTAATGATACGATCACAGAGAGCTTTTCCCTAGGAAGAGGCACCCGTCAAGGTTGTCCTCTTTCCCCCCTTCTTTTCAATATTTATATTGAACCTTTAGCAGCCAGCATAAGACAGGATCTGCAGGTGGCTGGTTTTGGTTTAATGGGGAAGCATGACCGTGTATCTCTCTATGCAGATGATATATTGGTTTTTCTTCAGCAAACAGAAACTACTCTCCCTCGCATAATGGATTTGGTTGGTTCTTTTTCTGCTCCGTCTGGCCTGGAGATCAATTGGGAGAAGACTGCTCTCCTCCCTATAGACGAGCTGCGAGGTAATTGGGATAACCAGTTAACTGTCTCTGAATCAATAAAGTACCTGGGGATTTCAGTCTCTGCCAAACCTTTGGAATATCTACAACTTAACTTGATTCCCCTGCTGATAAAGCTGAGGGCTAAATCCAAGATATGGCAAAAAATTCTGCACACAAGAGCTGATAGAATTTCTTTAATAAAAATGGTAGTACTGCCCCAGGTTCTTTATGTCCTGCGCAACTCGCCTGTATGGATCGCAGATAAGTACTTTAGACTAATTGAGCGGATGCTTAATGACCTACTATGGGGGAGGAAGCGTGTTAGACTGAAGGCGCTCTACTTCTCTATGCCCTATAGTCAGGGAGGCCTTAACCTCCCTTACTTTAGGGGTTACTTTATGGCCTCTCAGCTTTGCCTTTTTAGCGACTGGGAAAATAGCCATTTCTGCAATAGAGTGGTGAAAGACTCAGGCTTTACGGATTTCTTTACTGTATTGGAGTCCGACTATCTATTAAATATACAGACCGGGTATACACTCTTTTGCAGAATGGCTACAAAGACCTGGCGGGTCATTAGGAGCTGGTGCGGAGTTAAGGCATCACTTATTTGCACCCCATTGTGGCATAATCCAAAGCTTGTGAATTTAAGGGACTTGAAGTGTTGCCAGTATTGGAGGACGAAGAAAGTTCAGTATTTACATCAGGTGGTTAGTGGTGGACAAATTCTGTCCTCGATGGAAATAGGGCATAGAGCAAATTTGGGTGAGGTGGCTTGGTACGCATATTTCCAATTGAGGTCTGCACTCTCTAGCACTCTGAATAGTCACCTTCTTCTTATAGATACTCCTGAATTCCTACACGATCTTATTATTAAGAAAATTGCCACGAAAATCAAAATATCATATTGTTATAGACACTTAATGAAATACTTTTTTATGGGTCTTCTTTCTCCAGGACAGAAGTCCTGGTCTTTGTTACTTTCAGAGGTGGGTCCCCCAGATTGGGAGAATATAGGGGAAAGTTTAAAATATGTTTCACATAATTTCAATCACACTGTTGTACAATTTAACATTTTGCACAAAATATATGTGACACCTATGTGGTTATATAGAAGAGGACTTAGGGCCTCCTCTGATTGCCCACGTTGTGGCGACTCCGAGGCAGACCACCTACATCTGTTCTGGGATTGCCCAATGATGGGTAGCTATTGGAGATCAGTCCAGACCACCTTGGCTTGTAAACTGAACATGGTTGTTCCTCTGTCTCCCAGGATATGGGTCCTGGGAGACCTATCGGAGGTTAACTATCAGTCAATTACTGATCAAGGTTATGTTCCTGGCTAGGCTTCTTGTCGCTAGACTATGGTTTAGCTCCTCAACTCCAGACTGTAGCAACTGGCTGGCTCTGGTTGAGAAAGTGAAAAACTATGAGAAGATTCTGCACAAACAAAGAGGAGCTTATTTAAAATGGGGTAAACTGTGGGAAGAGTGGGACATGGTTTAACTAATTTGGAATCTCTTTTTTTTTTTTTTTTTTTTTTTTTTTCCCTGCAAGGACGGGAAGGGGGGGATAGGCGGGGTGGGTCGGGGATGACTTCAGCATTTACGATATTATAAATGTCATGCAGGATATGTATTTTTGTATTATAAATAAAATATGGAGATTAAAAAAAAAAAAAATCCTGTTTACGCTTGTACACTGGTGTTTCAATATTTGACATTCGTTTCTAGGTCCGTGCTTCCCTTTTCTCGAGTATCGCCAGAGTTTTTCTTTCAGATCAGGGTGTGCTATTTTCTTCCTATCGCAGCTGTCAGTCTTCAAGGCTAATTCAGTTCGGGTAAGCGTTTGGTGTCTGTGTGTGCTAATTTCAGGCAGCGCAGTAGACGCATTGATTAAAGCTGAGTTGGACAAAGGTTTCCTCATCGGTCCCTTTAAAACCCCCCTTTTCAGCAGTGGCGAGTCAGCCCGGTTGGGGTAGTCACAGGCAAATTCAGCAAGAAAGAAAGACTCATCATTGATTTGTCAGCCCCACATGGGTCCCATGTAGCTAGTCTCAACTCCCTCATCCCATCGGAGGAGGTTAGCATGAAGTATTCCTCCATTGACCAAGCCATAGCTATCATCATGCACTTAGGTCCTGGAGCAGCATTATCTAAGGCGGATATATCCGACGCCTTTAAGCTTCTCCCGATCATGCCGGCCCTCTGGCAGTGGCATGGCATTAAGTGGAGAGACCAGTATTACTTCTCTTCGAAGCTCACGTTTGGCTCTAAAAGCAGCCCGTGGCTATTCGATCAGTTGGCACAGGCCCTCCACTGGGTGTTAGAGAACAAGGTACAGTGTGAGCATGTCTTCCATTATTTAGACGACTTCTTGCTGATAGAGAGGCCAGGAGTTTCCCCAGTAGGTCTCAAGAAGCTTCTGAATTGTTTCTCTCGGTTGGACGTCCCAGTGTCCCCTAAGAAGATGGAGGGTCCGTCCACTGTCCTCACTTTCCTGGGCATTGTTTTAGACTCGCAAAACATGCTAGCGAAGTTACCCACAGATAAACTAAACAGGATCAGGGAAGTGATACACAGGTTCATGGTTACTACTGTGACCACTAAGGCCGAGTTACAATCACTGTTGGGCATGCTGAACTTTGCCATGCGTATAATCCCACAAGGCAGGTCATTCATTTCTCGTCTGTTGACACTCCTCCCCTCAGAACCTTGTCAGGACAGCCCGGGTCTCTTAGACAGTCTGGCTCTAGCGGATCTTCACATGTGGGATCACTTTCTCCACCAGTGGAATGGAATTTCCCTTTTCATTCCCGCAATATGTAGTAGTTTTCCTGTAATTTTTTCTGACGCAGCTGCAAGTTCAGGGTTTGCAGCCATTTTTGCCACCCATTGGTTGGCAGGCGAGTGGCCAGTTGAGGTCAGACGAGTCCCGGGTTTCTTGCAGACCTCAGCTCTATTTGAGTTGTATACCATTGTCGCGGCCGCCCGTGTTTGGGGTAGCAATTGGTCTAATTGCTCAGTTTTGTTTGTAACAGATAACGTAGCTGTTATCGATATTTTAACCAGCGGTTTGTCTAAGTCCTTACATATTATGAGTCTCCTAAGGCATCTAATACAACTTTCATTAATGCATCATTTCCATTTCAGTTGTGCACACTTGCCTGGTACACAAAACATGGCAGCGGATGCCTTGTCACAAGCTAATACCTCCCTTTTCTTTCAGATCATGCCAGAAGCGGACATCACAGGTGCCATGATTCCTCCGCACGAGTCACTAGTCCTGGTCTAACTGAACACCTAGCTACTGCTCACATGTTGCTTGCTAAATCTCTCTCACCTAATACGGCCAGAGCTTACCACACAGGGTGGAACACATATTGTAGGTTCCAGGAGCGGTTCTCTCAGGGGCAGTCCAGCTTTGTAGAATATGTTCTTGCTTTCATAGGGTTTTGTCACTCCGAGTGGAAGTTATCCCATAATTCAGTTAGGTCCTACCTAGCAGGGGTTCAGCACTTTCTGGCTGTGAGCTACCCGGATCGGGGTTCCTTATTCTCTGTCCACGCTGTTAAGGCCGCTTTGAGGGATCTGGGTAAATGTAGCGTGAAAGGACGGGTCCGTAGATAAGGTCAGGTTTTCCGTGATCTCTCTGACGCCTCAGACAAGGGTCCTTATGGTTTCCTCCTTAGCCTAGTGCTCAAAGCTGCTATTTATTTAGCCCTTTATGGGTTTTTGAGACCTGGTGAGTTCACGAGCTCCTCCAACAGCAGTAAGTTTGTAGCAATTAGCCAACTGGTTCCGAGTGTTGAGGGTTTCTCTTACTATTACCAGTGTCGAAAACGTCACAGGTGGGTCCTCCAGCTCAGGTGTCATTCTTCCCCACAGAACACCGTTGGTGCCCCGTCCGTGTTCTCAGTCAGTTACTCGGCCTTGGGCCGAGTAGTCCATTATTGCCTTTCGGCCAATCGCCTCTCACAACCCACCAATTTGTGTCCCATATACGCCCTCTGTTGGCCAGCTTAGGTGTGGATCCAGCTTCGGTGTCGGGTCATTCATTCTGCACCGGGGCTGCATCCGCAGCTTCAAAAAATCAGGTGCAGACGCACGTCATCCAAAAGTTAGGTCGCTGGCGGTCATCGTGTTGAGCAGGGCTTGTTCCTATTAGGTAGCCTCATACAAGTGGCAGCAGGGGCGCTCCTGAATCTGCCCTGGTGTTAGTAACATAGACACTTCCGGGCAGCTCTGGAAATTAACCCCTTCTGTAAAAGTAGGATAGCTGGACCAGAGCCTCTACTAAAATAAAAAGAGACTTGGTCCTTTGCTGTCACGATTTGTGGACCTACTGCAGTTACATGATTTTCTGCTGTGTTCATCCATAAACAGTGTCCATCAACTCTGCGACGTGAGTCCGGGATTCAGTTGAATATATACTGTTCCCCTGACTCTTGGTCCTATCTTCCTATTTCTGAAACATAAGAGAGGGATCAGCTGTATTTTATCTAGTACCCTTAATAAAGTTTTGTTTTAAATTTTAACTGCTCTATTAGGCAGTGAACTAATATTTTGATATAAGAGACAGAAAACCACCCTATATAGTCATCCGTTAGAACACTCTGTGGTCTCCTCATGCTGCTGCCACCTGCAGACTCGGTCATTGTGCCACTCGGTGGCCTCCTCATACTGCTTCCACCTCCATAACCTGTCATTGGGCCACACTGTGGTCTCCTTGTGCTGCTTTCACCTAACCACTATGTCATAGGTCCACTCTGTGGACTTCTCATGCTGTTCCCACCCTCCCCACTTTATGACAGGTCCACTTTTTGGGCTTTTAGCCTGACTGACATCATCATTTATTTGACACTTCTTCTGATCTGTCAGAAGTAAGGAAAAATAAGACACAACGGATCCTGTCTGTGTAGCAGCTTTAAGGCCTGTATGGTCCCATCAAAATTGGCTTATGATTTGGTAGCCAAAAGCAGGAGTGGGTAAAAAACACAGAAGACATGCAAATATTCCATTCACGTGTCATATCTGTTTTGGATCCACTCTGTTTTTTATTGCCTTTAGCAATACTGATCAATTATTGAGCAAATGCTGACTGAGTGAAGGCATATGATCCACAGACAGGATCCATTTATTCTGGGTAATTGTTCTGATGGATCAGAGAATTGGAAAAATTAATCAGTGACGTCAACACAAACTTGCTGCTGACACCCTCTTCACTCTGTCGGGGGGCTCTACTGTATAAGCGTTTAATAGAACAGGTTCTGTAGACAGCTATGTGGAATCAGCTGACGACGGTGTAAAATGTAAAAGGAGTGCGCTTCTTCTTACATTTACCTGTAAGGCTGAGTTCATACTTGAGTTATTTGGTCAGTTTTAGTCCCGTGACTGCCCAAATAAGTAAAGTGTGCAGTGATTCTAAGAGCGACGTCTATCATCTGCATGTCATACTGACTCACAGTACTATTTCACTACCAAAGCAGACTCCCTAAGCATGATACTGCAAGGCACAGTGTTCTATAATATTATAAAGGCTCTCAGCAGCCAGGAAATAGCCGTTTAACGCAACTCATCGCGAATACATTCGTATCGAAGCAAATTTTTCCCAAAAATTCAGTTAACCAGCCGAATCAAATTTTTTAAAAATGTGCTCATCTCTAGTGGTGAAGTCATACATCACCGTGCACAAGATTTTGCGAGGGATCATCAAGATGGCCGTGGCAGACTTTTCACGCACAAATGGATGAGGTAAGCATGTTTTTTGTTTTCTTTATTGTCATTTTAGGGAAAATTTATTCACTTCCATAAAACATGAGGAAATTAAGCTTCACAGTGAATCAAATTGTCCTTGAAATTCAGATTGTGAACTTTGACTCTCTAAACACTAACTATAATACAAGGTTTATGAAATGATTTTCAGTTCCATGTTCTAACTGTATTTATTTCATTTTCTTAGGTATTTTCTGCATAACACTGAAAGCTACGACTGAAACATTTCTTCCATATTGTATTTACACTTGCAGTACCCCGGATATGTTCCATGTTCCAATTTAATAAATGTTCTCCTTACTATATATTGTATTTAGGCAACTGTTAACTTATCTTGCATTTAATGTTATGTGCCTGGTTTCCAGCAGGTGGAGTAGGTCTGGCAGATTGATAGAGACAAGAATGGAACTAACCATTCCATTCCCCCCCCCCCCCCCTTTTGGCAGAAGAGTGGGCTGTCCTGCTTCCTAGCAAGGTAGTGTTTTTTTAGGAGGCTGTCCTAAGACATGACACATTAAGGGGATATGTATGTTTCTTCCTTCCCCTGCTGCAGGACCCTGGGAAGCACCAGATCCTTGCTTTTGACTGAACTATATACTTTATTTACACAAGGGGAAAGCAGGCAAGAGACACCCTACTCATTGAACAGATAACAGAATTAAGCCAGATACCTTGCACCCTGCCGGTACCTAGTGGAGTGAGTTCCAACCAAGTAAGGAAACATTTTTGTATACAAAGTTAATTTGGTAAACTATGTTCAAGTTTCCCAGTCTGTGAAGATACGAGATGTGCAGCACCTGAAACTACGGATACTGGAAGCCTGTGCTAGCATTTCTCCTGTGGTGTTGCTATCAGTGTGTGAAGAGTGGGAGAAGAGAGTTGCATTGACAATCCAACACAATGGGCGGCACATTGAACACATTTTATAAGTGGTCAGAAACTTGTAAATAACTCATGAAAGTTAAAACCAAGCACACCATTGTTTTTCTTGTGAAATTCCCAATAAGTTTTAATGTGTCACATGACCCTCTTCCTATTGAAAAAACTAAAGTTGGATTCAAAATGTCTGACTTCAAAATGGCCACTATGGTCACCACCCATCTTGAAAAGTTTTCCCCCTCACATATACTAATGTGCCACAAACAGGAAGTTAATATCACCAACCATTCCCATTTTATTAAGGTGTATCCATATAAATGGCCCACCCTGTACAATAGCATGTACACTCATTGACAAAAAAAAGTACCAAGAAGAAGTTGTTGGAATCAAATGAAACTTTTTATGTGATACAATATAAGAGTCAAAGGATAAGTTTATTAAGGAAGACTGTACAGTTGAAAAGAAGTTCTAGTATCCTGTTATGCCATCTCTAGCCTGGATGCAACAATAGATAAAGTTGGGCATGGCAGTTTTACCCACAGATGTTGCAGCTGGGACTATAAATCCTGCACACTTGTAGGTTGCCAAAGCTTGCATCCCAGTTGGTTCCATAAATGCTTGATCGGCGATAAATCTGGCGAATGGGCAGGCAAAGGAAGTGTAGAAATCTGGTGAATACAATACTGGGAAACTCTAGCTGTGTATGGGTGTGCATTATTCTGCTGAAAAATTTCCCTTCTGCTTAGTGCCTGGAAATGGTCAGCAACAGGGGTATTTAATGAAGGTGCTGCCTATGTCTATATGGTAGACAACAAAACTGTGGTAGATACATGTGATTGTTAGTGGATCAAATGATCTTAATTACTGGTGCTTCTTACTTCTCTCAGTCCAATGATGCTTCCCCCTGTCAAAGTCAACTGGGCAAAATGTCTTGAAATGCATTACAGAGGCATGTCTAGTAGTCAACAATCTCTCACCAAGAGGAACACTTCCCAAATCTATCCCTTGAGAGCCTTTTTCTATGGCAACAGAAAAAGCACTTTTATGTCATCTTGAGGCAAGACACATTGTCTAATCAATCCTCACTTGCAATCATTTACATATCTGCAGTGGCGTTGCTAGGGCTGGTGCCACCCCTGGTGCGGTAGAAAATTGTGTCACCCCTACCCCCTTCCCCGCCCCCGGAAGCAATAATTTTTTGCCATATATGGGGGCTATGGTGGTGCTACTGCCATAGGGGGCATCCGTTAGCTCAGCAGACCCTCCCTAGCAGTCAGAGCCTGGTCTCTGGAGGGGCACTTCCAGATTATTTTCTGTCCACCGCCACAAAACAATGGTGCTTATAGAACAAACTACACAGTGTAGAGGTATACTGTATATTGTGTGGCACAGTGTAGCGGTATACTGTATATTATGTGGCACAGTGTAGAGGTATACTGTATATTGTGGGGCACAGTGTAGCGGTATTCTGTATATTGTGTGGCACAGTGTAGAGGTATACTGTATATTGTGGGGCACAGTGTAGAGGTATACTGTATATTATGTGGCACAGTGTAGAGGTATACTGTATATTGTGGGGCACAGTGTAGCGGTATTCTGTATATGATGTGGCACAGTGTAGAGTTATACTGTATATTGTGGGGCACAGTGTAGAGGTATACTGTATATTGTGGGGCACAGTGTAGAGGTATTCTGTATATTGTGTGGCACAGTGTAGCAGTATACTGTATATTGTGGGGCACAGTGTAGAAGTATACTGTATATTGTGTGGCACAGTGTAGAGGTATACTGTATATTGTGTGGCACAGTGTAGAGGTATACTGCATATTGTGTGGCACAGTGTAGCGGTATACTGTATATTGTGTGGCCTAGTGTAGCGGTATATTGTGTGGCACAGTGTAGCGGTATACTGTATATTGTGTGGCACAGTGTAGAGGTATACTGTATATTGTGGGGCACAGTGTAGCGGTATTCTGTATATTATGTGGCACAGTGTAGAGGTATACTGTATATTGTGGGGCACAGTGTAGAGGTATACTGTATATTGTGGGGCACAGTGTAGAGGTATTCTGTATATTGTGTGGCACAGTGTAGCAGTATACTGCATACTGTGGGGCACAGTGTAGAGGTATACTGTATATTGTGTGGCACAGTGTAGCGGTATACTGTATATTGTGGGGCACAGTGTAGAGGTATACTGTATATTGTGGGGCACAGTGTAGAGGTATACTGTATATTGTGTGGCACAGTGTAGCGGTATACTGTATATTGTGTGGCCTAGTGTAGCGGTATATTGTGTGGCACAGTGTGGCGGTATACTGTATATTGTGGGGCACAGTGCAGAGGTATACTGTATATTGTGGGGCACAGTGAAGAGGTATACTGTATATTGTGGGGCACAGTATAGCAATATACTGTATATTGTGGGGCACAGTGTAGCGGTATACTGTATATTGTGGGGCACAGTGTATGTTATGTGTGTATAACAAACATACTCCACATGAAAACTTACAATTACTTGGCTTGACCCTTGGGGATCTCAGACACCACTTCCACACTTTGGCCGGGGGCTCAGCGAAGCTGATGATGTGTTTTATCCTAATGAGAAAGATTTCATAATAAGGATTTGGAGAAGGGGCAGAGGGATAGCATAGCAGGGAGAGGCTGGTGCTGCTACTAGGGGGGTCATACCATGGGGAGTAATAAAGCCCACCATAATGCCCCCCCAGTAGAAATAATACTCCTTATAATGTGACAGTGCAAAAAATACCCCCTTGTAATGCCCCCAGTTGAGCTTATGTCCCCATAGTGCCCCCATAATGTGCCAGTATAAAATACCCCTATATAGTGGCCCCAGTAAATTCCCCCATAGTGCTCCTCTCCCCCTTCCTGCTACCCATAATGTACCAGTATAAAATGCCCCATATATAGTGCCCCAGTAGATGCCCTCAGTGTCCGGCCTCTGATAGGCTGCCGGCCTAGTGTCCCCCATAATGCCCCCCAATAATGTGCCAGTAAGTGTCCCCATAGATGCCCTCCATCATGTGCCAGTATCAAGTGCCTCTCTCCTCCCCCCCACATGTCCCAGTATCATAGTGCCATCTCCCCCCCAATGTGCCAGTATCAAGTGCATCTCTCCTTCCCACCCCCATGTGCCAGTATCAGGTGCCAACCCCCCTCCCCCCATGTACCAGTATCAAGTGCCTCCCGCTCCCCCCATAGCAGCAACAGTCGGGTATTAAAAAATAAATAAAATAAAAAACACTTATACTTACCTCCATGTCAGAGATGCGATGCAGCCTCTTCCTGTGTCCCGCCCTGTATGTCCATATACGGAGTCAGTGCTTGTGTATTTCAGAAATGTTTCTGCTGGGATTCAAACCCATGACCTTCTATATCAGAGGCAAAGCACTTACCCACACATCCATAAGAAGTGCAAAGCCTATGACTAAAAAATATGAGACTTCTACTGTTATAGCTGGCTAAGTGTACATCTATACACGTGACAGCTGCCCCAACACACCCAGCACTGCTATATCTCTATATGACAGCTGTCCCAGCACACTCAGCTCTGCTATATATATGATGTACACTTAGCCAGCTATAACAGTAGAAGTCTCATATTTTTCATCAGAAGTATTATAGCTCCTATGGCTGTGTGGGTAAATGCTATGCCTCTGATACAGTAGGTTGTAGGTTCAAATCCCAGACACACCCTCTCCTGAGATGACTATGCCTGGGATTCGTAAATGAGAAGTGTGCAAGTTGCCGACCCTGCTGGTGTCACCCAGCAATCCTGCACACTTGTAGGTTGCCAAAGCTTGCATCCCAGTTGGTTCCATAAATGCTTGATCGGCGATAAATCTGGCGAATGGGCAGGCAAAGGAAGTGTAGAAATCTGGTGAATACAATACTGGGAAACTCTAGCTGTGTATGGGTGTGCATTATTCTGCTGAAAAATTTCCCTTCTGCTTAGTGCCTGGAAATGGTCAGCAACAGGGGTATTTAATGAAGGTGCTGCCTATGTCTATATGGTAGACAACAAAACTGTGGTAGATACATGTGATTGTTAGTGGATCAAATGATCTTAATTACTGGTGCTTCTTACTTCTCTCAGTCCAATGATGCTTCCCCCTGTCAAAGTCAACTGGGCAAAATGTCTTGAAATGCATTACAGAGGCATGTCTAGTAGTCAACAATCTCTCACCAAGAGGAACACTTCCCAAATCTATCCCTTGAGAGCCTTTTTCTATGGCAACAGAAAAAGCACTTTTATGTCATCTTGAGGCAAGACACATTGTCTAATCAATCCTCACTTGCAATCATTTACATATCTGCAGTGGCGTTGCTAGGGCTGGTGCCACCCCTGGTGCGGTAGAAAATTGTGTCACCCCTACCCCCTTCCCCGCCCCCGGAAGCAATAATTTTTTGCCATATATGGGGGCTATGGTGGTGCTACTGCCATAGGGGGCATCCGTTAGCTCAGCAGACCTTATACTTACCTCCATGTCAGAGATGCGATGCAGCCTCTTCCTGTGTCCCGCCCTGTATGTCCATATACGGAGTCAGTGCTTGTGTATTTCAGAAATGTTTCTGCTGGGATTCAAACCCATGACCTTCTATATCAGAGGCAAAGCACTTACCCACACATCCATAAGAAGTGCAAAGCCTATGACTAAAAAATATGAGACTTCTACTGTTATAGCTGGCTAAGTGTACATCTATACACGTGACAGCTGCCCCAACACACCCAGCACTGCTATATCTCTATATGACAGCTGTCCCAGCACACTCAGCTCTGCTATATATATGATGTACACTTAGCCAGCTATAACAGTAGAAGTCTCATATTTTTCATCAGAAGTATTATAGCTCCTATGGCTGTGTGGGTAAATGCTATGCCTCTGATACAGTAGGTTGTAGGTTCAAATCCCAGACACACCCTCTCCTGAGATGACTATGCCTGGGATTCGTAAATGAGAAGTGTGCAAGTTGCCGACCCTGCTGGTGTCACCCGGTGTGGTCCGCAACGCCACTGCATATCTGACTGTGACATAAATGCATGCTGAATTTTATAGTAGTCTGACATTTCTGCCTTGGTACGTTTTGTTTTTGGGTCAATGTGTGTATATGCAAGTATGCTTGCTATGTGCTGTATGTCTGTATGCATTTACATGTATGTGTTTTATGTATGTATCTTTGAAGATGTACAGCATATGATTAAAAATACTTTTTAAATATAAAAGTGCTCAATTTCTACCACAGAGTTCAAATATTGTGACTATCCATACAAAATCTACCTTCTAGAGATTCTACAGATTATTATACCTACTAAAAAGAAAGCAATGGAAATATGAAACTAATAAACAGCAAACATTGAGAAGTATAATTTTTTTTTTTATTGTGCTTTATTTATTATAAGCCTTATTGCATGCTGCTAGGAGATCTTTAGCAAGTACATAATGCCAAAATACAGTATCTGGACTGAATCTATTTAAAATGAAATTAAATATCAATTAATATGTTCTTATACTACTTCAGATTTCAGGAAAAAACTTTTTTTTATAGGGTTCTACTGAAGGTAAATATGCAAATCTTCTTCTATAGTAGCCCTAATACTCTCTATTAAATGACCATTTACATTTACAGTATAAGAGTGTTGTCACACAGTTTACTTTAATTAACTGAATACAAACAATGTAAATTAAAATGCCACACAATGTCTCAGATTCTAAAGTATATAAACAATATACTTGCAAAAGTGTGATCTTCACTTGATGCACTTCTCTTGGTGTTCCCCTATTTTGTTGCATTAAAACATGGAGCTAAAACAGATTTTCGGGAAATATGCCATTTTACTTACAGAACATACCTAACACTGGTGGTGTACCAACAATAGTGGCAGACCACACAACTGCTATGGGGCCGTGACAGAGAGTGGACCAGAGTGGATGGAAGGCCCTATCCCCTAAAATGTTTGCAGTATGGCTTGTCTTCTATCCCAAGTCCCTATCTGGGGCTCAGGTGGTCCCTGCTCCTCCTCTTCTCAAGCCCCCCTCCCCTCTTACCTTACATACATTGTGTGCACTGCAAACACAGTACACAGACCGGACACCAATGTATTACCCTAACAGCCAGTACTAGTATGCAGCCCAGTGACCTGCTCTGCCTGCTGGGCACTGCACTGGCCAATCAGCTTTTAGCAGTGCTAGGCTCCTGCTGCTGCAATACAGAAATAACTGATTGGGTGGGATGTGCTTACTGCCTGCTCAGTCAGCCACCGGACTCCTGCCCCCCCCCCCCCCTTCCCCCTCCCAGCATCACCGGCAACAAGAAGTTGTGAGTAAGTAACTGGCTGCAAGTAAAAATAAATAAATTCATGACCAGGTGGTGGAGAGGAGGGGGGCAGCAATTCTGCCTTCCAAAGCAGTAGCTACCAGAGTTTATTTGGGTGGGAGTAGGAGGAAAACTGTTCTCTAAGCACAGTTTGTGGGAGGGCCCCCTCATGAACTCTGCTTGCTGCTAATGCAAATCATAGAAAGAACAGTCCAAGGACACCCCCCCCCCCAGCTTGCCGTTGCTGCATATATAGAGGACTATTTTCACCAACGGTTGTGCTGCGGTGTTTTCTATTTTTGTATTATACACCTTGGTAAGGTGTTTGTTCCGCTGGCACCCAGTTTTTTATACTTGGAGTGCTGCCCTGAATTATCGTTTTATATACTGTATATATACACACACACACTGAACACAAATATAAACGCAACACTTCCGTTTTTGCTCCCATTTTGCATGAGCTGAACTCTAAGATCTAAAACATTTTCTACAGACACAAAAGACCCATTATTCTCAAATATTATTCACAAATCTGTCTAAATCTGTGTTAATGAGCACTTCTCCTTTGCCGAGATGTCAGGTCATTTACCACGGCCTGGGTCTCAGACACTAGGCTGAAACCTCCCCACTTAACTCTCGTCATGTCAGATACAACTTTCAACTGACCGCTCCTAGTAACCACCTCATCTTCGCAGGACTTCGACCTGGTAGCTTCCCTCTAGGAGTTGCTAATGGTCACAGCACATACATCAACTATGTCACTCATGTCATTAGTAATGCTGACCTCTAGGGGCACTGCTGAGTTTATCCCTACCTGGGACATTACTTTATTGCCCATGAAACACTGTGACTGCATGTCCACCTCTGGTACGTGTGATACACCCTCTAGGTCTGCTACCCTTTCTTGCACGTTCACCAGAGTAGGATTGCTCCACTCGGTGCTCACAACATTTATCTGCACTTCTGCATCATTCACATGTTTCTTATCAGCACCATGGTTTTCAATAGGCAATATTTTTTCCCCATGGCGGTCAATGTGAAGCTCCCTTAGACCTTCATTTAAACGGGCAAGGTTCTGCAGGAGTTTTGTCACTATCTGAAGAATTGTCTACCTTACCCCACAACAACAAAACGATATCACAGCCCAACATCACATCATATATGAACAGATTTGTAACATCAGGTCCACAAGACCCAGTTCTCACTAGAGACTCCCCCTCAGTGAAAACCACCTGCACTTGCTCAGGCTCTTTTTCAGGTGCCTAGTTCACATTATAGGTGACACCACTTTCATCCATCTTGCACCCAAGCTAACTAACCATATAACCCTGGGGAGACTGCTTATCTGCACCTAGTACATGTGGTACACCTTCTCGCATTGCCTTACTTTCCTGTACGTTTATCTTGATCACAGCCTGTAAAGGAAAATGGGTGTCATCATTATCACATAGTTTACAGTAACTTCACATTTTCATTAGGCAATGCAGAAACTTGGCACCATTGGTTCTAGTTGTCACTTCAGTCCCAGCTGTCACCAGAGTCTCATGCCTGGTGGGAACTATCTGACAGTCCTTTTTAATCGCATGTCTGTCCAGCATATTTATCACTATACCAGTCTAAAATTTCAGTATAGTGCTACCCCTTACCCAGGCTAGCATAGAGTCTCTAACTTTCGTGACCCCGAGCCTAGCCTTGGTCACAGGCATTTTGGGCAACACAATACCCTTCTCCCCTGCAGATTCCTGCAAGGGCGCAACCGCAACAGGGTTACCCGCTTGTTCAGACACCGTAGTTTCTACTTAGACACATCACTTTGCGACAGTTCCTTGCCTCTGGGACTTACCACCTACCGGCCCAGCAGGTAGCAACTGTCATCGGCATGCTGTTCTGGGGTCTGCCAGCCCAATAAATACAGGAATGTTCTTAACGCCTGACGTCGTGGATTCTGCAGTCTCTGGAGATGAAGATATCCCAAGATCATCTCTGCCGAGATCTCCAGCCTTATCTGGGTTCCTGGTACCACGACCACCAGCAGACTCTTTAGGTCCATTTCACACAGGCGAGTATTCCGCGCGGGTGCAATGCGTGATGTGAACGCATTGCACCCGCACTGAAACCTGACCCACTCCAGGTGCACCCTTTAGGACCTTGGGCACAATCACAGGAAACACAGGCACTCCTGAGAGCCGCATCGCTCTCCACCTCTTTGTCTTCCAGACGGTTGCCCTTGACAACGGCATAGGTCTGCTTTTCCCCTGGAACTCCAGGCACACCACCAACACCTTGGACACTTACAGAAGTCCGTCTGTCTCTGGCCTTGCAACAGTCACTTCCCGGACCTCGAGGAGTCCCCCAACGTTACAGCTAACACCTAGCCCCGTGGCCCCTCAGCCAGCCCGGCTAAGACCACTCTCCCAGAGACTCCAGCAGGCCTCTGTTGCACAATGAATCTCTGATAACACACACTCCCCTGACTGACACACTGGGAGGTGCTTTATCGCAGCCTGATTAGAGCAGGCCTCACCTGCTATCACCTCAGGTGAAAGGGAATACCCGTGCCAGAAGAGTGTGGACTGACAGTTCCCTCTACCAAGCCTAACTGCCAGTCCAAGTAAAATCCAGCCCAGAAAATGTATATAAAACTGTCTCAGCAAACTATATTTTTTTCTGAGACCACTGCCACTCTCTGGATTTTTTTCTGTCTCACCTATCTGAGGTACCTGAGTGGAACAACACGCCTTTCAGCACTGTACACTACACCTTACCACAATATATACATAGGTATTCACCCCCTAAAAGTCGATACTTTGTAGAGACAACTTTTGCTGCAATTACAGATGCCTATTACCCCAACTCCCATGTTTCGCATCACAGCGAAACATGTCGGGTGGGGTAGTGACAAGCTACAATTTTTAGACAGGTTGCAATATAGGGCAAGATCCACAACCAGAAGGGTCGCAATCATTATCCAGCTCAATACATATTGTGCAAATGTTCAGCGGCAAAATGCCTGATCTCCCAGCGTGTGAGATGTGTGAATGAATGATGGATGCTTGTTGCATAGGGATAAAGGAATACTTCTCATCTATTTACAATAGAAACTCCTATACTTAGGACCTATAGGTTGAAAACACACCTGCTAACCTGCAGTGATACATGGCCACAGAGTATCCATGAGGTTAACCACCTCTTAAATAGAATGTAGAGCGAGCGACAGCGGCCCAAAAAATACATAAATTAACTGACTTAGCCCGAAACTGGAACCTGATATTTTTTAATTACCTTGTAGTATTGGTTTCTCTGAGTATTTTTGTTTTAAAAGTAAATAATAAAGGTTAAAGTTTTAACATATAGATAGGAACCCTAAAAGGAGTTTTTGGTCAGGTGACCGTGGTTTGAGATTTGTGTTGGATGTATGCCACATGTTGAATTTACCATGATTGCCAAAAAGTTTAATTTAGTCACATCTGACCAGAGAACCTTCTTTCATTAGTTATGGAATGTGCTACAAACGCTAATGCCCTCCTAGCCCAGTTTGTGAGTTTTGTGGTTGGCATCTCTTGCCAGGTGTCTAGGGTATCATGTTCTTTCTATTTTTTTTATAATTCATATAATGGTACTCCTTGGAAAGTTCAATTTGGGATATTTTAGATAACCTCTTCCTGATCTATACTTCTCCACAAGTTTGTCTCTGACATGTTTGGAGATCTCTTTAGTCTTCATGTTGCTTTCTCACTAGTGTTTATACTCAAATCAAATGACAGATCTGGCAACACTTTGCACACAGGGGAGTATATTCAACTACTTATGTGATTTTGGAAGATAATTTGTTTGGGCCACACCACGTTTTATAGCAAAGGGAGTGAATACATAAATATGAAATCACAACTTTATGATACTTATTTATGGAAACAGTATTTTTCTCATTTCTCTGCATCAAGTTGGACTAAAATTCATTTTAATTCCAAGTTGTAATGCAACAAATTAGAAAAACACCAAGGGGATGAATACTTTACCAGGGACCTCCGTATAAAAAATAGCGTGTTCATATGGTACAGCAAATACATACTGTATGTTGAATAGTGATGTATCTAAAAAATAATGAAAAACATGAGGTGGATAGCCAACTGTCTAGTTATGACTTTATGAACAAAAGCTTATCTTAAAAACTAATATAAACAAGAAACTTTAATACTGTAGCAAACCTTAGCATCAAACAGAACCTAGGAATCATTATGTGCAATTTCAAAGTTCTCAGTCACAGTTTATAAGGCCATCATTAGCAGCTAGGAGCTAGCCTGTACTATACATAAAAATGTTGTAGTGATTGAAGGCTATATGCAAATGTTATTCCTAACCATCGTAGAAGTCAGCTGTATTATACAAAATATTGCCAGTTTTATGCATTGTGCCCATAACCTGAAAGGAAAATGTTAAGGCTATTAATACAATGGAAAAGTTTATATATTTAATTATTCAGAATTTCAGATAAACAGGAAGCCTTTACTTCAGAATCAATATTAATCCCTTAATTGCCTGGAAATTGTGCGCTCTGCTTCTGCTTTTTGGGGGATCGTTTCTTTAAATGTCGCATTTTACATAAGTTGCAATCCAGGAGGAGCGGGAATATAGGATGAGAGTGGTAGTGGCTCTGGCTGTAACAGTCAATCACAGTGACAATCCTCAAACAGATGTTCTCTCGGGCCAGGGCAGTGAAAGTAGGGCACACACTTTCTTCCCTCAGTGCACTGATGTTGGAGTTCTGCCTGATGGTAGTTGGGGTGCCCTTGGTGTTATGAATGTTATGTGGGTGCAAGTCAAGTGGGGTAGATGCAATGTCCCTAGGCCATTTTGATGTAACAAAACACAGTCTTTCTGTCACGTCCCCTTCTCCAAAGCACCAGGAAAATGTTGTGTTTCCAGGGGAGGTAGTACCAACAAATCAGAAGCAGCGCTTGCTCATTGACTGTATTGACATCATGGGTCACGTGTAGTGTTGATCGCGAATATTCTAATAGTTAATTTTTATAGCGAATATAGGCACTTCGAAAATTAGCGAAGATGTAGATTTTTTTTCATTAGTATCCTCACTGATTCTTGCTTGTGGGCCAATAAGAAGGCTGCAATATCTTTGTCTGAGCTTAGCAACCTCCGTAACAACCAATAGGAAAGTTGCCTACCCCTTACATTATAAGAAACTCACCAGCAGCCATTTTCTGTTGTTTTTTGCAGTTCTGACAGAGAGAACAGTGTCATTGCTGTGCTCTGTGCTTTCCTGAGTCATCTGGATCCTTATTCAATTACATTAGATAGTTAGCTCATATATATATATATATATATATATATATTACAAATAGCAGGAGATAGTCAGTGTACTGTAGGTTATATAGTGATATAGTGTAGCTGATAGGTTACAGTGCAGGGTTTTAGGTAGTGTGATAGGAATTACTGTGATGTGATAGGGATTAGTGTATTTGTCTTTCATCTTTGAAAAAAAAGTTATTTGCTGTCTGTTTTTCTGTGCTGTGATAGGGATTAGTGTCCTGTTTTAGGAATTACTGTGCTGTGATAGGGATTAGTGTCTTTGTCTGTCTTGTCTGTTTTTCTGAATCCCAATTTTATTTTATTTTTGCCCCATTGTCCCAGTACACAGTGATCAGGAGTTCTTCCTCACAGTCATGAAAGTTGCTGCCAACCATTTTTTCCAGTCTCAGCAAACTTCTAGCAGCTTGAAGAATTTAGCAAAAGTGAGCCACACCTGTATTGCGCACGCAATACGCACATATTACTTTGCCGATTTACGCAATCAAGAAAATAATGTCGAGATCACGAATCCTAGAATTTGCAAATTTATGGCGAATATTAGGACAAAAATTTGCAAAATATCGCAAATACGAATATTGCCTATGCTGCTCATCATAGTCACTAGTGATGAGCGTCAGGGGCAATAATACAATTTGCGATATTTCGCGAATATGTGGTAGAATATTCGTCATACGGATGAAGCATGGTTAGCACTCCTTTTTTCTGAGATTTCTGAGTTTGGTTATCTAATCTAAGCAAACACCTTCAATTGCTTTTCAATGGCTTTTGTCTCAAGATAATGAAATGAGTTAAGAAATTTGAGTTAACAGCGGGAGTGCTAACCCTGCTACATCTGTATATTCCCGAATATTCGTATTGGAGATTAAATCTGCAATGTAAAAATTGGGTAAACTCATTTTCATGATACCGAAAAATCTGCAATGTAAAAATCATGTAATGCAAAGTGGGTCAAAAACGAATATATAGCACTATAGAATATAGTGCTATATATTTGTTTTTTAGAATATTCGTCATTTTTTTCCATCTTAACAAATGATTCCTCCCTGCTTCTTGCTTGTGGGCCAATGAGCCATTGGCCCACAAGCAACTTAAGCAGGGAGGAATCAAGACTTCAGATGGAAAAAAAAGGTCAAATATTGCATTTTAAACCTCTTAGTGACATAATTAATTTTAGCCTTAAGGACCAATAATGTTTTTGCATTTTGTGTTTTAGCAGTCATAACTTTTTATTTTTTTCTTCTAAATGTTTTTTATTTTTATTTTGCAGAATTAGTTGTAGGTTTTTAAGGAACCATTTTGGAGTATATAGAATGTATTAAATAGCTTTTATTATTTTATTTTTAGGGTGAAAGATAAAAAAACTGCAATTTTTACATTATTTTGTGGAATATTTTTATGGTGTTTACAGTGTGGTAAAAATAATATAATTTTTTTATCTGGGTCACTACAATGATGTTAATGTCACATTACTATATATTTCTACTATTTTTCCTTTCCTTCTGCAGCTTGTCAACTCTGTAGCTGCTCCCTCATTCTCCTCCAGACAGAAGTGGTTTAGTACCAGAGCTTTATAATGTTTGAAATCTGAAACCCCAAGCTTTCAAACAATACCAGAATGACAGCAATACATTAAGTACAGGGGAAGATATCATTGATAGTGTTCTATCTTCATACATGTTCACACAGTGTGCAGTCTGACATACAGCATAACCCTTTCCTGTCTTCCAAATAAGAGGTCTGTTTTTTGTACGGTAGATTAACTTGCTTATTGGTCAACAGGTTGTATATATGATTGATTGGTAAAACCAGAAGAATACCAATAACATGTATTTGCATATTTTGTTATTCCAGTATGTTTTGGTGTACATGTGGTTCACTGCCGGCGTCCTCCATTGTATGCAATTTTGCTGGGGATTGCCATTAGCAACGAACCACATGTGCAGGATTTGATCAATTGCTATCGAAATAAGTGAGGAGGAGTAGGAGGAGCATCAGGAGCAATAGATGAGATTGAAGTTGATGGTAAGGACCAACATCTTCCTTCTGCTGACATTGGTGAGCCCTGACTGCTGGAGGGGGGTGCGGGCCAATGGGAGATACAAAGGTTGCTGTATAAGGCTGTAAGACTAAATGAGTGGCACGGTTTTCCCATGCCACGCTCCATGTGTTGAAAAAGGGCCGTCGTGCCAACATCAGCACTCTGGCAGTGCCTCACCTTTTGCTCACATATCCTGCATACCACCTCGCTAATGTCCCCAGTGACTTGGTGAAGAATGATCACATTGGCAAATATGGCATTTTCCCTACACCACGGAGTGATTCCTGCCTGTAGAGATGAGCGAATTGAAGTTGACAATCCGAATTTCAGGAAAAATTTGATTTGCACCAAATACAAATTTCCTCACGCTTCGTGGAAACGAATCACATTTTTTACTAAAATAGCTGCTGCACATGTGAGGACATGGAGCAAGAAACTCTGGGAAGGAGGGATAACCCATAATAACATGCATGCAGCCAATCAGCAGCCAACCCTGTGATGTCACAGCCCTATAAATAGCCTCAGCCCTCTTGGATTCTGCCATTTTCCAGTGTCAGATGTCAGCAGACGCTAGGGACAGTGCTATAAAAAAAAAACTATTTACAAGTGCAGGGAAATATTATTCAAGGTGTAGGAAAGGATAAGGAGGAATCATTCCACAGGTTACAGCCTGGGAAATAGTAACAATCCTATTACACCTTGCTGCACTGACTGGGGTCCCAAATTGCCCTTAAACAGCACTGTAATTCCAGCAAACGGTTCATGTTATTGGTGTGTTACAGCCATTAACAGAGTTTCATGTACATTTCTACATCTTATTTGCCCTTATGAGGTGCAGTTATATGTTCTAAAGCATTTTTTGGCTTGTATTAGTGGGGAAAAGGGCTTATTAGCTGTTGTGTGGTGAAGTGCTAAAATTACAGCACTTTTGTCGTTTATCAGTTGCAAAAGAAAAATATATTTTCCGTTCAGCAATACAGTTATATGTTCTAAATCCTTTTGTGGTGTGTATTAATAGCAATAGTAAAATATATGTGCTATTCGGCTTTGCAATTATATGTTCTAAAGCACTTTTTGTCGTGTAATAGTTGCAAAATATAAATATATTTGATGTTCAGCAGTGCAGTTATATGTTATAAAGCCTTTTGTGGCATGTATTAGTGGTAAAAGTAAAATATATTTGCCATTCAGCGATGCAGTTATATGTTATAAAGCCTTTTGTGGCATGTATTAGTGGTAAAAGTAAAATATATTTGCCATTCAGCGGTGCAGTTATAAGTTTTAAAGGGAACCTGTCACCGAGATTTTGTCTATAGAGCTGAGGACATGGGTTGCTAGATGGCCACTAGCTCCCAGTCCCCATAGCTCTGTGTGCTTTTATTGTGTAAAAAACAAAACAATTTGAAACATATGCAAATTAACCTGAGATAAGTCCTGTTCCTGGCTCATCTCATGGACAGGACTCATCTCAGGTTAATTTAAATATGTATCAAATGTTTTTTTTTTACACAATAAAAGCACACAGAGCTATGGGGACTTGGTATGGGGGATGTGCTAGCGGCCATCTAGAAACCCATGTCCTCAGCTCTATACACAAAATCCCGGTGACAGGTTCCCTTTAAAGCCTTTTGTGGCATGTAATAGGGTACTTTAACATTAGTGGCAGGGGAATCAGACAGGCTTTTTCAGCAGGTGAACAGCCTGTCGGATCCATCCTGCCGCTAGTTCACATGTGCCCCCAGAATGCCACTCCGTCCCCGTTGACTATAAGGGCGGGGGCAGAGTTCCGGCGGCGGCACGGCAGCCAGACAAAAAGTACTACATGCTAGTGTGAAACTAGCCTTAGTGGAAAAAGTAAAATATATTTGCAATCAAGCGGTGCAGTTATATGTTCTAAAGCCCTTTTTGTCATGTAAAAGTGGCAAAATAAATATGTATTTTCCGTTCAGTGGTGCAGCTACATGTTCTAAAGTCTTTTGTGGTGGGTATTAGTGGCAAAAGTAAAATATATTTAAAGTTCAGCGGTGCAGTTATATGGTCTAAAGCCTTTTATGGCGTGTATAAGTGGCAAAAGTAAAATATATTTGCCGTTCAGCAGTGCAGTTATATGTTCTAAAGCCTTTTGTAGCGTGTATTAGTGGCAAAAGTAAAATGTATTTGCCATCCAGTGGTTCAGTTATATGTTCTAAAGCCTTTTGTGGCGTGTATTAGTGGTAAAAGTAAAATATATTTGCCGTTCAGCAGTGCAGTTATATGTTTTAAAGCCTTTTGTGGCATGTATTAGTGGCAAAAGTAAAATATATTTGCCGTCCAGCAGTGAAGTTATATGTTCTAAAACCCTTTTGTGGCATGTACTACTGGGAAAAGTAAAATATATTTGCCGTTCAGCGGGTGCATTTATATGTTCTAAAGCCTTTTGTGGCATGTATTAGTGGCAAAAGTAAAATATATTTGCAGTTCAGCGGTGCAGTTATATGTTCTAAAGACTTTTGTCATGTGTATTAGTGGCAAAAGTAAAATATATTTGCAGTTCAGCGGTGCAGTTATATGTTCTAAAGACTTTTGTCGTGTGTATTAGTGGCAAAAGTAAAATATATTTGTTGTTCAGCGAGTGCATTTATATGTTCTAAAGCCCTTTTTGTCGTGTAATAGTGGCACAATAAAAATATATTTGCCGTTCAGCAATGCAATTATGTGTTCTAAAGCCTTTTGTGGCGTGTATTAGTGGCAAAAGTAAAATATATTTGCCGTTCAGTGGTGCAGTTATATGTTCTAAAACCTTTTGTAGTGTGTATTAGTGGCAAAAGTAAAATATATTTGTTGTTCAGCGAGTGCATTTATATGTTCTAAAGCCCTTTTTGTCGTGTAATAGTGGCAAAATAAAAATATATTTGCCGTTCAGCAATGCAATTATGTGTTCTAAAGCCTTTTGTGGCATGTATTAGTGGCAAAAGTAAAATATATTTGCCATTCAGCGGTGCAGTTATAAGTTTTAAGTGGCGTTTATTAGGGTACTTTCACATTAGATGCAGGGGACTCCGGCAGGTTGTTCCGACAGGTGAACAGCCTGTTGGATTCGTCCTGTCGCTCGTTCACGTGTGCCCCCGGACTGCCACTCCATGCCCTTTGACCATAATGTACTTTTAGTGCAGCTGCCTCTCGCGGCGCACTGCCGTGCCGCCGCCAGAGCTCCGCCCCCGCCCTCATTATAGACAATGGGGATGCAGTGGCAGTCCGGGGGCACATGTTCACTAGCGGCAGGACGGATCCGACAGGCTGTTTACCCGCCGACACAGCCTGCCGGAGTCCCCTGTCGCTAGTGTGAAACTAGCCTTAGTGGAAAAAGTTTAATATATTTGCCATCAAGCGGTGCAGTTATTTGTTATAAAACCCTTATTGTCATGCAATAGTGGCAAAATAAAAATATATTTGCCTTTCAGCGGTGCAGTTACAGTACATGTTCTAAAGCCTTTTGTGGCGTGTATTAGTAGACATTGCCTTGCGGTTCGCCCGGCGGTCGTTTCGCGGCGAACTTTGCGTGTTCGCCAAACATGCGAACATATGGAGAAATTCACGCTCAGCAATATTCTTTTACATTGTGAAGAACTTTGACCTATGACACATCCATGAGATGGTACAGGACAGCCAATTGAGACATTTCAGCACATGTACATACCCCCTATCTTATAAATAAACCTGATCTGGCCACCATTTTACATTCAGTGTTTTACCAGTGTAGGGAGAGGTTGCTGTGTGGAGCAGGGACAGGCTGTTAGGGACACCAAACGCTAGCTAATAGGGCCACAAAAGTCATTTTAAGCACTAGTATAGGTGCGCTATCAATATGTGTGATACACAGAGTGGTGCAATATACTTATAATATACTTTTATAATGAGTCAAAAACACATAGATCTATATAGTGATTACCTGGAAGTTAGGGGCCTAGGGGCTAGGGGCTTACTAGGGCCATTTTTATATAGTAAGGTTCCGGATGAGGTCGCTCTTATCAGGGCGGGTGGTCTGTGGTTAGGCTATCAGGGCCAGAATAGCACCACCCTGTAGTGCAATATCAGGGACAGTTCTTTGCCCACCCTGTCCTTCAATACCACATCATCATCTAGCCCAGGGATGGATGTTTTTTTGCTTTTTCTCCTGGATTCATCAATGTGCACTGGAACCCCTCGGATTGTAGTAGAACATATGGTTTCTGATTTGGTGCAGCCGAGCACCTGATTTAGTGCCACCGAGCACTTGTTATTGCCTACCACATCTATGCTTTTTGCTTAAAGGGCTTCTGTCACCCCCTTAAAGTCATTTTTCATATAAATATATAGTGCTCATACCCTTTTTCGTTCAGTGGTTTCTTCAAAAACCACACTTTTATTATATATATGTAGCAGCCGCATCCTCCTTTCAAATAAACGCCCCCTCCTCCTGTTGATTGACAGGGCCAGCGAGCGCTCTCGTCCTCTGGCTGGCCCTGTCTGCGTTCTAAATCTCGCGCCAGTGCTGCACTGGTCTTCAGTCGGCGCAGGCGCACTGAGAGGAGGATGCTTGCTTGGCCGCTCCTTCCTCAGTGCGCCTGCACCGGGTATAGATGTGATGTCATCAGCGCAGGCACACTGAGGAAGGAGCGGCCGAGCAAGCGTCCTCCTCTCAGTGCACCTGCACCGACTGAAGACCGGTACTGCGCAGACGCGAGATTTATAACGCAGACAGAGCCAGCCAGAAGACGAGAGTGCTCGCTGGCCCTGTCAATTAACAGGAGGAGGGGATGTTTATTTGAAAGGAGGATGCGGCTGCTACCAGCAAGTAGCCGCCCTACTTGCTGGTAGAGAGGTAATTTACATATTATAAAAGTGCGGTTTTTGAAGAAACTACTGAACGAAAAAGGGTATGAGCACTATATATTGATAAATCGCAGTATAAGGATTTTAAGTCGCCCAAAAATGAAAAATGACTTTAGGGGGGTGACAGAAGCCCTTTAACTTTAATAATTTAATTTATTTTCTATTTTAAAGGATATCTTTTCCATTTGCGCGTCCGCAAAATGGGTCCGCATCTGTTCCACAATTTTGCGGAACGGGTGCTGACCCATTCATTTTCAATAAGGCCGGAATGTGCTGTCCGCATTAGCGTAACCACATCTGCATTCTGCACTGTGCTTCCGTTTCCGCATAAAAATAGAACATGTCCTATTCTTGTCCGCAATTGCAGACAAGATTAGGCATTTTCTATTATAGTGCCGGCGATGTGCAGTCCACAAATTGCGAAATGCACATTGCCGGTGTCTGTGTTTTGCGGATCTGAAAAACACTTATGGACGTGTGAATGGACCCTCATAGTAAAATTATTAAAGGTTACATGTTATCTTCATGTATATTCTAATGGATTGCCTTCCTTGTACAATGTTATAATATACTTTCTATGTTAGAAAGTATATTATAGTGCATTTGTATTGTGCGGCAGTTGTGCGTGGTTCTGCTGCGATACTGCAGGTATATAGAGGGACAAGCATTATTGGAACAAATAATTTCTACTGGTGTGATATACCAGTCCCCCCCAAAAAAAAAAAAACTGATTGAAGCTGGGTGATATAGACCAATATACTTTCTTTATAGTGCATTTGGGTACTGTATATTACATTTGCGCATGGCGTACGTGAAAATTATATTGCTGATATTTCGCATTGAATTTTTTTTTTATGAAGATCGCAAATTCGAATAATACATCTAGTATGTCACTGTCCATGTTGTGGGACTATTTGCGCACTTCTAGTAACTATTTCCTGGCTGCAAATATGAGCTGAAGGTTTTTCAGGTTCGCCTGCCATTAAAATGAATGGGACCTGACGCAAACTTGCAGTTCGCGAACATTTGATCACGTTCACGCGATCACGTTCGCAAACTGTCCTGGCAGATGTTCATCCATCACTATGTATTAGTGGCAAAAGTAAAATATATTTTCCATTCAGTGATGTAGTTATATGTTCTAAAGTGTTTTTTGGCGTGTATTAGTGGCAAAAGCAAAATATATTTGCCGTTCAACGGTGCAGTGATAAGTTTTAAAGCCTTTTGAGGCGTGTATTAGGGTACTTTCACATTAGCTGCAGGGGACTCCGGCAGGCCTTTCCGGCGGGTGATCTGCCTGTCACATTCATCCTGCTGCTAGTTCACATGTGCCCGCAGACTGCCGCTCGGTCCGCATTGACTAAAATGGGGGCGAGGGCGGAGTTCCGGCGGCGGCATGGCAGTTATATGTTCTAAAGCCTTTTGTGGCATGTATTAGTGGCAAAATTTAAAAATATTTGCCGTTCAGTGGTGCAGTTATATATTCTAAAGCTTTTTGAGGAGTGTATAAGTGGCAACAGAAATATATATTTACCGTTTAGTGGTGCAGTTATATGTTCTAAAGCCCCTTTTTTGTGTGTATTAGTGGCAAATAAAAAATATATTTTCCGTTCAGTGGTGCAGTTATATGTTTTAAAGCACTTTTTTTTTTTCGTGTAATAGTGGCAAAATAAAATATATTTGAAGTTAAATGGTGCAGTTATATTTTCTAAAGCCTATTGTGGCATGTATTAGTGGCAAAAGTAAAATATATTTAAAGTTCAGCGGTGCAGTTATATGTTCTAAAATACTTTTTTCGTGTAACAGTGGCAAAGTAAAAGTATATTTGTCATTCAGCGGTGCAGTTGTAAAGGTCTTTTTGTTGCGTAATAGTGTTGAAATAAAAAAATATTTATCGTTCAGTGTTGCAGTTTTATGTTCTAAAGCCCTTTTTTGTATGTATTAGCGCCAAAAGAAAAATATATTTGTCGTTCAGCGGTGCAGTTTTATGTTCTAAAGCCCTTTTTAGTGTGTATTTTTGTGTAAAAGTAAGGGCTTATTAGCCATTATATGGTGAAGTGAAAAAACTGAAGACTTTTTGGCGTGTTTTAATTTATTTTTTATTTATTCATTTGATCTAACAGCATGTCAGACAGAGAAGGGCTAGGCCCTGCACAAGGAAGTGGCAGAGGCCTAAATGTTTCTGGCGCAGGCAAAGGTCGCAGCAGAGTAATGGGTCGTGGCAGCAGGGGTCACTTCAAGAGTCCTGAGCTCCGAGTGTCAGCTAGCCGTCATGTCTTGACCAACAACCCAGAGGTTCTTGAATGATTGACTCGATCTTCATCTTCGTTGCAAGTGACTTCAGACACCCCCAGCCAGTCAATTGGCATGGCCCGCGAGCAGGCCCTGTGCCCTCACCTGTACTCAACCTGCCTCTGTCTTTTTCTGTTCCCTCAGCCAAATAAGTATTGTATGATGTGGCATCAGATCCACTATACAGTGAGGATGAGCTACTCAAAGACAGTCATCAGCTACTGGCAAGCCAAGATGTGTAGGAGACATCCGCCACATCCTACACTAGGTAGACAAGTAGTGATGAGGATACTGGCATGGGAGCTGGTGTTGCGAGCGGTCAGGCTCCTGACCTAGAGACGGTTGAGGAGGACATCAGTGATGTGCGGACAGTACTCGATGATGATGATGTAGCTGATCGCACTTGGAAGCCGGGTGACGAAGGGGCCACATCATCATGGGGAGAAGAGGGTGGTAGCTTGCCCGTGAGGTAGCAGCGGAGCCAGCAGGTTGCTAGTGTGGCCTGGAATCAGCAGGGTGGCAGCAGTGGGAGGTCGGGAGCCAAACGTGCCCGGGGTAGACCACCCAACTCACAGGAGCCTACCTGCCCGGCAAGTAAAGGTGCATGGGTTCACGGAGGCAGCGGCGTTAGCAGTCAGTCAGTGCGTAGTGTTGGGGGTAAAATCACCTACTTGGCATTGGTGTGTCAGTTTTTTGTTAAGCTGCCGTAGGAGGTGAGCATGGACATATATAGAATCTGTGAACAGAAGGTGAAGCATGACGAGGGTGTTAATGCTTGCACCAAGGCCCTGCATCAACATATGCAACAAAACCATAAAGTTGCCTGGAAGAACTGTGGCTCTGATTTGGTGGTCCAGCCTGCCGCAGCAACCGCTGCATCATCCAGTGGCACTCACCCAGTTTCAGCCAGTCAAGGCTCCACCAACACAGCCAAAGGGAACTGTCTGTCCTTCACATCATCTGATGGCCCTGATGCTCCTGCTCCTCGTCCTCCTACTCCTCGTCAGTCATTCCATCAGCAATCGATGACCGAAGCGATTGCCAAGAGACAACAATATGTGTGCACTTATCCAATGGTGCAGAAGCTGATCGTGTTTCTGTCTAAGTTGCTGGTGCTGCAGTCCCTCCCTTTCCAAGTGGTGGACTCTGCACCTTTCAGAGAACTGATGGCTTGTGCCGAGCCAAGGAGGAGAGTGCCAAGCCGTAATTTCTTTGCCAAAAAGGCAGTACCAGCCCTGCACACACATGTAGAACAGAAGGTGGGCCAGTCCTTGAGCATGTTGGTGTCTGCCAAAGTGCATGGCAGCGCCAACTTGTGGAGATATAACTACGGTCAAGGACAATACATGTCCTTTATGGCCCACTGGGTGAATGTGGTTCCTGCACAGCAACACCAGGAACTTGGCCAGGTGATGACGCTTCTGCGTCTACGTTCTCACGCTGTTGGTTCTGTGACACTGTCCGCCTCTGCCTCCTTATCCTCCAGCGTGTCCTCAGCTTCCACTGGAGGGTCAAGTCACATTGCCCCTCTAGCATACCACATGTGCAGGGGACGGCGGTGTCATGCTGTTCTACACCTTGTTTGCCTGGTCAAACAGAGTCACAGAGAGTAGGAACTGCTCCGTGTACTTCAGCAAAAAATCGAATCCTGGCTTTCTCCACGACAACTCAAAATCGTAACCATGGTGAACGACAATGGGAAGAACATTTTGTCGGCGTTGCATGAGGGATGAGCCATGCACCCTGCTTGGCACATGTATTCAATCTGGTTGTCAAGCGGTTCCTGAAGTCTTCCACCTGTCTGCAAGACATCCTAAAAATGGTTAGACAACTTTGCATGCTCATCAGCCACTCGTATACTACAAAGCACACCCTTCTTGAGCTGCAGCAGCAGAACGGCATGCCCCAACCTAGTCTGATATGCAACGTTTTCACCCGTTGGAATTCCATCCTCCATATGTTGGACTGACTGTATGAACAGAGAAAGGCCATAAACGATTTATTGATGATCCAATCGGACAGGAAACCTCCCCTTTGTAACTTCGATGTCAGCCAGTGGCAGTTCATGTGTGACACCTACCGTTTGCTCAGGACCTTTGAGGAGACCACATTTTTTTTCAGTCGCCAGGACTATGGGATGAACAATGTCATTCCACTGCTTCATGTCCTGAAACAGATGCTGGTAAATCTGGCTAGTCAGGGGACTGTAGACATGGCACCTACATCTCACGGCCACAGGAGCCCTGTGGGGGGTGAACTGGAGGAGAAGGAGGAGAACATTGGAGCACAAGCAATGCGTAGCAAAATGGGTGGTTTTTCTACACAGGTGACAGGAGAGGAGGAGCAGGAGCCGCTAGAGGAGCTACAGGGCGATGAGTAAGACGAGGCAGGATGCAGTGGAGATAGAGGCTGGGAGTCCCTCCGAGTCACTTGGGCAAATGGCCCAATGCATGCTCACTTGCATTTGTAGTGACAGCCGAATTGTCAGCATTTGGCAGACGGATGACTTCTGGCTCTCCACCTTGCTGGACCCTCACTACCGGTCCAAAATGGGGGCCTTTTTTAACCCCACTGAGAGAGAGGACAAACTGAACTACTATAGAGACATCCTATGTAGTCAGTTGGCCGCTGTCTATCCGCGCCATCATCTATCCTCTCGCAGGTCTGACCAGGTGGGCCATCTGTGCTAACGTTCCTCTGCCATGGCTGCTGTGGTTGGGTGGGGGAGTAGGAGCAGTTTTAGCTCCACCAGCAGCAACTTGAGTCTAAAGTCGTTGATGAGAAGCTTTCTTCACCAGCCTAATGAAGAAACTACTCACCAGCAGCAGCAGAAGCTAGACCTGGAGCAGGACCTGAACCAGCAGGTGGTGGCATACTTGGACAGTACCCTGCCACCCGATATTAAAGATCCGCTGGACTGCTGGGCAGCCAAACTGGATTTGTGGCCGCACCTGTCAGAGTTTGCCCTGGAAAAGCTGTCCTACCCGGCCAGTAGTGTTGCATCAGAGCGGGTACTTAGTGCAGCGGGGGCCATAGTTATCCCAAGAAGAACTCGCCTGTCCACCCAAAATGTGTAGACTGACCTTTGTCAAGATGAATCACTCATGGATCAGCCAGGATATTCACTAACTAATGCCTGATGTATCAGACTAAATCATCCATGGTGCCACACCAACACTTTGACAAAAGTGACTAGTTTCTTCTGGCTACCTGCCTAAGATACTATTCTGATGCTGCCACCCAAGTAATGCCACACATCTGATTCGAAGTGCTCCTTCTTTTACCCACTATCTTCAGCTGGTACTGGTATTGACTTCCACCTCCCCACTCACCGGGTCACTCTGTGGTCTCCTGATGCTGCTGCTGCCACCTCCACACTATGTCACCTTGTCACTCTGTGGCCTCCTACTGCTGCCCCCACTTCCACACTGTCATTTTGCCACTCTGTGGCCTCCTCCTGATGCTGCTGTTGCCACCACCTCCATACTTTAATTGTGCTACTCTGTAGCTTTCTGATGCTGCTGCTGCCACCCCACACTGTTATTGTGCCCCTCTGCAGCCTCCTCATGCTGCTGCCACCTTCACACTATGTCACCCGGCCACTTTGTGGTCTCCTCATGCTGCTTCCACCTCCCCACTCTGTCACCGGGTCACTCTGTGGTTTCCTGATGCTGCTGCCACCTCCACACTATGTCACCTTGCCACTCTGTGGCCTCCTTATGCTGCTGCCATCTCCACACTATGTCACCTTGCCACTCTGTGGTCTTTTCATGCTGCTGCCACCTCCACACTATGTCACCTTGCTACTCTGTGGCCTCCTCATGTAGCTGCCACCTTCACACTATGTCACCTTGCCACTTTGTGGCGTCCTTATGCTGCCGCCACCTCCACGATGTCATTGTGCCACTCTGCAGCCTCATCCTGATGCTGCTGCAGCCACCACCTTCATACTCTGTCATTGTGTGACTCTGTAGCCTCCTGATGCTGCTGCTGCCACCTCCACGCTGTCATTGTGACACTATGTGGCCTCCTCATGCTGCTGCCACCTCCAAACTATGTCACCCGGCCACTCTGTTGTCTCCTCATGCTGCCGCCACCTCCACACTGTCATTGCGCCACTCTGTGGTCTCCTCCTGATGCTGCCGCCACCTCCAGACTCTGTCATTGGGCCACTCTGTGGTCTCCTCATGCTGCTTCCACCTCACCACTATGTCATAGTGCCACTATGTGGACTTCTCATGCTGTTCCCACCCTCCCCACTTCATGACTGGGCCACTATTTTGCCTTTCTACCTGGCTGACATCATCATTTATTTTACCCTTCTTCTTATCTGTCAGACGGAATGAAAAATGAGACGCACAACAGATCCTGTCTTTGTAGTAGCTGTAAGGCCTTGTTAGGGATCGCTGTACTTGGGGGGTCATTCTCACAAGAATCGTCTTCAGGAAACCAGGTTTCAGGTCCAAACAGTGCATTTATTGTGCCTCAGCAAACCAAACATAAATAATACAAAATAAACACCTGCCCGGCTGGGCTCTAACTAAACATGAAGTTCCTGACTCACCTAAGTCACAGTTCACACCCTGTGAACCCATGCGGCTTTGTCAGCCAATGTCCCACAGCCTCCTGGCTGTACAGAGTCCAGTACGCCCACTGTCTCCAGTTCAGCGTTTATTGTGGGGTATTGTGGGGTATTGGGGCTTAGTAGTCCGCCTGACTATAGCCCTGCGACCCTCCCAGGCGTCGCTTCTTCACCCAACTCCAGGCTATCTCCCAGCCTCGTGGTCCCTCAACCTTGCCCAGCTGAGACCACACAGACAGAGGCTGCAGGCCTCTGTCCACAGGTAACACACTCCCCCCTTGCTGACACTCTGGGAGGTGCTTTATGCCAGGCTGAGTACCTCCAGCTGGTCTCACCTGTGGTGGAATAGGGGTGTGGACTGCACTATCCACCCCTTCCTTGCCTCTAACCTGCGTGAGACGTGTCACTATCTCACAGCCTGTATGGTCCCATTAGAACTGGCTTGTGATTTGTTAGCCATAAGCAGGAGTGGGTACAAAACACAGAAGACATGCAAATTATCTATTCATGTGTCATCTTTGTTTTGGATCCACTGTTTTTTTGGGCATTAGAAATACTGATGGATTATTGACCAAATGCTGACCGAGTGAAAGCAGATGCTCAACAGACAGGATCCGTTTTTTGTGGGTTATTGCTCTGACAGATCAGAGGCATGACAAAATAATCTGTGACGTCAACACTTACTGCTGACACCCTCTCCACTCTGTCGGGGGGGCTATAGTTGTATAAGCGTTTAATAGAACTGGTTCGGTAGACATTAGGGATGATGCTCAGAAGAACACCAGCGCTCGAGTCCACTCCCTGCACATTTCTTGGCTGCTACTTAGCCAATAAATGTGAAGGTAAGTACTGCCCTCACTGTAGTGCCGTAGCCATGTTTGTCTCAGACACAAACAAGGTTCAACCCCGCCTTCTTGACATGTCTAACAAATTCCATTAAAGGGGATTCCAGAGGCATATTCTCCAAGGCCATTCTGATAAGATCGAAAAATTGCACTGGACTAGCCTCATGGGTCCTAAGCCCATCCCCTCAAAAACCCAGATTCAACAAATACCATGTGTTACCACATTCTCACACTCCAGCTATGACGTGAAGAGAATCATTTTCAAGCATTGGCATATCCTGAAGATCAATTTCCCAAATATCTTTCCAAATAGACCCCTCATGTCTTACAAAAGGGCCAGCAACATTAGGGACATGCTTGTAAAGTCTGATCTAGGTTTTAACAAACCGACTAGCATTCAATGAACCATTACTGATACCCCGGTGAGGGGCACATATCCCTGCCTGAAGTATGCCCAATGTGGAAACATCACAAAAAGTCCAATATTTTACCCACCCATCTATGCGTAAAGCCTTTTACATAAAGGGTAATTTCTCTTGTCTCAGCAGTTTTGTTGTATATCTTATCAAATGCCAATGTGGCATAGGATATGTGCGAGAAACAGTCAAGAAAGTCAAAGATAGGATATGTCAACACAAATCCAATGTATGAACCAAAAAACTTGAGGCCCCCTTGGTGGAACATTTTTCCACACATAAACATTCGGTATCTGTGACATCCAGTGTCCTTTTCCGTAGACGTTGTCCGCTGCGGACAGTGACATTAGCTGAACCACATCTCCAGTGTAAAGTGTGCGCATCCCAAAAATATATGTGACATACAGTGTACTTTTTCCATAGACGGTGTCCGCTGCGGACAGTGACATTAGCTGCGCTGCATCTCCTGTGTAAAGTGTGCGCAACCAAAAAATATCTGTGACATACAGTGTATTTTTTCAATAGACAGTGCCTGCTTCTGACAGTGACGTTAGCTGCCCCACATCTCCTGTGTAAAGTGTGCGCATCCCAAAAATATCTGCAACATACAGTGACATTACCAGTGCCACATCTGCAGTGTAACGTGTGCGCTGAAAAAATGTATCTGTGAAATACAGTGTACTTTTTCAATAGACGGTGTCCACTTCTGACATCGACATAACCAGTGCCACATCTGCAGTGTAATGTGTGCGCTGAAAATTTTTATCTGTGACATACAGTGTACTTTTTCCGTAGACGCTGCAGACAGTGACATTACCGGTGGTACCTCTCCTGTATAACGTTTCCTCATCCCAAATACATGTGACATTCCCTGCAATTTTTTATTAGCCGCTGGTGACAACATTGACATTATCTGTGGGATATCTCCTATGTGATGTTTCCACATCCCAAAAATATATTTTTTTATTTGTTTGTGCATACACTTCCAAATCCTACGCTACTGTACGTGTGACAGACTTTCAAGAATATATAACATTTAATATGAAGAAGGTGAGCAGTAAGGGACAGGGCAGTGGCCGTAATGCTGATGGTGCATTCAGAGGCCATGGCCCTGCACCCGGAAAAACTGTGCCTGCAGCCAGAGCACAAGAAAAACAATCATCCACGATGCCTAGCTTCATGTCCCAGTTTGCAGGGTGGTGCAGGACACCACTCTTGAAGTCAGACCAGTGCTTCCAGTCAGTTAAACATCACCCTGTCTTCTACCAACTCCAGTCTCAGTAGCCAAGAATCTGTCCAACACAATCATCACGCTGATACTTCTTCCTCCCACCATGGAGAGTCTGGGCAAACAAGTGATTCCACACTCTGATATTCCAAGAAGCTTTTTTCAGCGCCGTTCCTTGATTTGGCCCTCTCACCAAGCACACTTGAAGAGGGACAGATCTTGTGCCCTGATTCCCAAACTCTTGAGCATCCACAGTCACAAAAAAATGACGGTGGGTACGGCAATTACTGTTTAATGAGGTTGATGATGATGAGACACAGTTGCCAATAAATCAACAGCAATTGTCTCAAGAGGTTGATGAAGAGGATGAGACACGGTTGTTAATCACTGAGGTTGTGGTTAGCGCAACAAGTCAGGAGGATGAGCAGAGTGAGGAAGTGGAAGAGGAGGTAGTGGATGATGAAGTCACTGACCCAACCTGAAAAGGTAAAAAGCAGAGCAAGGACAGCAGTACCGAGGGGGAGGGATCTGCTGCACCGCAACAGGATGGAAGAGGCAGTGGGGTGGCAAAAGGGAAAAGGTGGGCCACACCAAACAGGCCCGCAACTTCCACGGAGCACACCCGTGCAGTAATCTCCCTTGCCAAAGGGTAGGTGTTCACCAGTATGGCGCTTTTTTGACGAAAGTGCGGATGTCAAAAGAATAGTAGTTTGCAACCTGTGCCGTACCAAAATGAGCTGGGGCATGAACACTAGTAACCTCACCACCACCAGCATGAACCACCACATGGCATCCAAGCACCGTAATAAGTGGGCCGAATGCCTGGGTCCATAATCTGAGTCTGCGGGTCACACCACTGCCTCCTTTTCCCCTATGTAACAAGCTGGCCAATCCCTTGTCGAAAGCGCAGGCCCGGATGCCTCTTGCCCTGTTCCTGGACCTTCACAAGCACCATTAGCGACCACATCCACTTTCGTGTCCCAGCGCAGCTTCCAAATATCCCTACCCAAGACCTTTGAACGCAAGCGAAAATACCCAGACCCACCCACAGGCCATAGCACTAAATATGCAGCTTTCAAAATTACTGGCTCTGGCAATGATGCCATTTAGGCTTGTGGACACTGAGGCGTTCTGCAGCCTGATGTCGGCGGCCGTCCCGCATTACGCAGTCCCCAGCCGCCACTATATTTCAGGGTGTGCCATGCCCGCCTTACACCAACATGTGTCGCGTAATATCACACGTGCCCTGACCAACGCAGTTACTGGAAAGGTCCACTTAACCTGACGGCACACTGACGGCACACTGGGTGAATGTAGTGGAGGCCAGGAACCATTCAAACCCTGGAATGGCAGAGGTGCTACTGATGCCAAGGATTGCGGGCCCTACGTCGATCAGGGTTTCCGCCAGCACCTACGTTAGTGGCTCCAAACTCCACTTCACCTCCTCCGCCTCCTCCTCCACATTCACCTCTGATTTATTGGCGTGCGGCACCAGTCAGTCATCAGTCAGTAACTGGAAGCAGAGTAGCACTGCAGAGGAGAAGCAGCAACAGGCCGTGCTGAAGCTGATTTGCTTAGGGGACAAACAGCACACTGCCGCAGAGCTGTGGCAGGGGAGAAGAGAACAGACTGAGCTGTGGCTTTCGCCACTCAAGCTACAACCAGGCATGGTGGTGTCTGATAATGGCTGTAACTTGGTGGCAGCTTTGAAGCTCAGCAAGCTCAGACACATCCCATGCCTAGCCCACGTGTTCAACCTTTTGGTTGAGCAGTTTCTTAAAACCTACCCCAATTTGCCTGAGCTACTGGTAAAGGTGCGCTGCATGTGTGTACATTTCCGCAAGTCATTGACAGCTTCAGCCGGTCTGTCAACGCTGCAGCAGCGCCTAAATTTTCCAGCTCACCGGCTGTTGTGCGATGTGAGCACGTGCTCGAACTCCACGTTCCACATATTGTCCAGGATTTGTGAGCAGCAGAGGGCAGTAGTGGAATACCAGCTGCAACATGGTCGTTGCCTTTCCAGTCAGCTTCCGCTATTCACAAGCGAGGCGTGGACATGGATGTCTGACCTCTGTGAAGTTTTAAGAAACTTTGAGGAATCAACACAGATGGTGAGCGGCTAGAACGCTATTATCAGCTTAACCATCCCACTTCTGTGTCTACTCAAACGCTCGCTGAGCACAATTAAGGATAATGCTTTTCATGTGGAAGAGGTGGAAACGGGAGAAGACATTACACAGAGTGATAGCCAGACCACCCTCAGTACATCTTCTCAGCGCAAATTGGACGATGAAGAGAAGGAGAAAGAGGAGCAGGAAACGGTTGCCTCCGCTACAGAGGGTAGTACCCATGGAAATGAATTCCATCTGTTCAGCATGGGTGGGAAGAAGAGGAGGAAGAGGATGAGGAGATTGAGAGTGATCCTCCTGATGACAACAGCGAAGTCTTGCCTGTTGGAACTCTGGCACACAGGGCTGACTTCATGTTAGGCTGCCTTTCCCGCGACCCGCACGTTATACGTATTTTAAACAACACTGATTACTGGTTGTTCACCCTTCTTGACCCCCACTACAAAGAGAACTTCTCATCTCTCATTCCTCTGGGGAAGAGGATGAGCAAAACGGTTCAATACCAGTAGGTCCTTGTTGAAAATTTGCTCAAAAAATTTCCATCTGACAACGCTGGCGGCAGAATCCGTAGTTCCTTGGCCAACCGAGGACGGGAGACGAGGGGAACACACAGCAGTTCCAATAGAGGCAGGGCAACACTCTCCAAAGCCTGGGACAGTTTCATGACACCCAGCCAGCACCCTCACCCTGATCCGCAGCCTAGTGTCACAAGGAGGGAACAATGTTGGAAGATGGTGAAGGAGTACATACCAGACCTTGTCAGCGTCCTCAATGATCCCTCAGTGCCTTACAACTACTGGGTGTCCAAGCTGGACACGTGGCACGAACTGGCGCTCTACGCCTTAGAGGTGGTGGCCTACCCTGCTGCCAGAGTTTTGTCTGAGTGGGTATTTAGTGCTGCTGGTGGTATTATAACAGATAAGCGTATCCGCTTGTCAACTAAAAATGCTGACAGGTTGACTCTTCTAAAAGTGAACAAGGCCTGTATTGACCATGACGTCTCTACTCCACCAGATGAAAGCTGATGAACATTAAGGCACTTTAAATGTGTTGTTTATAATGTACTGAATACACTGTATTCCCATCCACCCCTTCCACCACAAACAAGGGTATATTCTTGAATCTTCCATTTCTCATCCTCTTTCTCCTCTTCCATCATATCAACACATGCTTATTAGTTGCATATAATGCTCTCGCACATGTGCCCTTCGCATATAATTTTTTACAGGGTCAGGTCAGCTGCAGGCCCTCGCATATAATGTTTTACAGGGTCAGCTCACCAGCAGGCCCTTGCATATATTTTTTTAGAGTGTCAGTTCTTCAGCAGGCCCTCAAATATAATGTTTTATAGAGTTAGCTTACCAGCAGGCCATTGCATATAGATTATTAGAGGGTCAACTCACCAGCAGGCCCTCGCATATAATGTTTTACAGGGTCAGCTCACCAGCATGCCCTTGCATATAATTTTTTAGAAGGTTGGCTCACCAGCAGGCACTCGCATATAATGTTTTACAGGGTCAGTTCACCATCACGCCTTCACCTACAATCTTTTACAGGGTCAGCTCACCTGCAGGCCCTCATCTACAACCTTTTAGATGGTCAGCTTGCCAGCAGGCCCGCACCTGAAATCTTTTACAGGATCAGCTCACCAGCAGGCCCGCACCTAAAATCTTTTACAGGGTCAGCTCACCAGCAGGCAGCTGCCATATGAATGATATGCCCTATAGGCATATCCTGATATGTGCCCATGTATTATATGTGGTACTCTAATGTTTTCTCTAATACTCTGTGGAGCTATGTGGTTTATCCCTATAGGTTGTCCCTATCTATAAATATCATCTGCTGGACAACCCTATTTCTGTGTCACGTTCTGTGACCATAGGGAATGCTGTCTGGTAACATTCCTGGATTCTTTATATGTTACTGACAATTGCATGCTCCATTGTGTGTAAGATTGTCAGTGCAAACGATCCATCTCCCATCTGGGTTTCCATCATTCATATTCCTGAGCAATATTGTGTCCTGGCGCATGGATTATCGCCTTTATTCCCTCCATATTTTATACTTGCCTCCTGTCGTCCTTCCAGCCTTATTATGAGGCGTGGCAGGGGCCTGCCAGTTTTGGCATTGTCCCCGATTCATTAGCTCCCGCGCTGCTTGGATTCGGCCCAGGGGGAGTGGCTTTCTCTTCTTTAGGAGCTGCACTGAGCGGACTCCTTGCGGCCATCTCAATGCCGCAGGCTATGTGGCTGCATGCTATGTATGAGTGTGTGCAGCGCTATATGTTTGTCTGTTTGTTTTTAAATGCTACTCTGCACTCCTGATGACTAAGTTGCATAACACTGCAACTAAGAATGCGTTTAGAAGAATAAGATTAGATACCTCAAATGATATAGAAACCAATATCCTTATTATAGGAATTATAATCACATTGTAGGAGGCCTCTATGAGTAGGTACACCTAGGGTAGTGATAGTGTTGAACCCTGCTGAGGAGTATTGTGTTGGGGCACCGTGTGTGGGGGTTGAAGTACGAGTGTATTGCCAGATATAACACCCCGCCGCCCTGCTGAAACACAATCTGCTCCCAGTGTATGTACACAGTCCTAGTAACTGGTCTGAGCACAATACACAATTTTCAGACCTAGTGCTATTGTTATCTAGGATGGCTCATAGTTTTAACACTTATATACGTGAGTTGAATTGCCCACATTTTAATGTCATTATATTTTAGCGACAGTCAATCAATTTCTTAAACGCCATTTCATTTTCCTATTGTCACCCACTCAAGACACAATTGATATAGTGAACTAAGATTCCAGGTTCCCTTTAAGTAGGTGAAATGGGCATATATTTTTTTTTCCAGAAAAGCAAAGCAGATGCTCCAGCCATCCATGGGATATCATACTGTCTACCTTTTTTCATTCCTCCAGGTTCTGAAGCAAACATACCCATTAAAGGTACTTTCCACTGTAAATAGAGGTTAGCATAGGTCCTCTGACCAATCTCAGGTACTCAGTCTGATTCAAAGTGAGCTGTGGTGCACTCTTTGCTTGGATACCTTTTTATAAATAGAAAACAGATGCAGCCACCACTGTGATAGATCAGCCTCACGGTGTTCGCGTCCAGAGTCAGCGTCCCATAAATCAATGTGAATTAAAGGACCGGCATTCGCAGTAAGGTATGATCTTCAATCTTTATTTATTTTGCCATGCAGAGGAGTAGAAAAACAACGTGTTTCAACTCACATACTGAGTCTTTGTCAAGTACAATTTAAATATGGGATTTAAATAGTCCACCACTGATGACGTCAATAACACGTGACAACAGGGTTGTCATAGAAACAAAATGCAAACAATAAGCGGCAGACTACATGGACATGGAAACCAACATGCTGGCGATGTAGATGTAGATATATATGTATACACGCAGTGGACTAAGGATGTTAAATAAAGAACATAAGGAAAATAAATATAAACATAATAAATTGTTAGTGCACATTGAATAAACGACCTGCAGTACAATTTTCTAAAATTTAGGTTATCTGGAAAAAATAGAAAAAATTATAAATACATGATAAAAATTCAATATATCCTTATAAATCAACTTATATTGTATATTTGTATTTTACAAAAAGGCACTCAGGTCATACTGAAATATGTACAGAACTCTATCAGAGATCTCATGACGCCCCACCAAACGCAAAAGATATCATTGATAAAACGACACCACAAAATAAAATTTTCTATATATAAGATTCATATATAGAAAATTTTATTTTGTGGCGTCATTTTATCGACAATATCTTTTGCGTTTGGCGGGGCGGCATGCGATCCCTGATGGAGTTCTGTACATATTTAAACTCAGTATGGCCTGAATTAAATTTTATCATGCAATGTGATGATCCGAAAATCTGTTTTCTTGATACCTGGGGGATAACAATTCATTGCTCACTGACCTTTATGTGAAGAGCACTGATAGGATTAGATTGGTAAAATGGCGCGGCTCACTGCTTTTAGTGGGTGGTGTGGTGCTTCAAGCTAAAATTGAGGACGCCTCACCTCAAGGTAAAAAGTAATTCAAAAAAGTAGGAGAGCGAGCACTCACTCTATGGTGAATATTCAGATTTTTTTATAAAATTGAAATAATGCAATAAAAAGAATTAATAACACAATATTAATAACATATAAAATAGCTGGTCGACCAAGTATACACCATAATAGAGATATCGCGTTGCAATAATTAGTAGAGGGGCAAACACATTAATGGTGCTGGAGCGGTATCCTAGTGATACAGTGAATAGATATAAAGAAGTGCCAAAGCAAATAAATTCAATACTAATATAAATAGTAAATTAAACCAAATACATATAGTAACAAAATCCTCAGTGTTACAGGATTGACAGGATTAGTTTATTGTATTATTCTAGCAATCATCCGACTGCTGTAAAGAAGTCACTGCCTTTTTCACAGTATCATTGTGTGAATAAATTAGTGAGTAACAACACCGTTAAAGAAATGCGGTTTGATGACATGACAGGAAAATTTTCATCCAGAGGTTATCCTGCACCCTTATTGAAAAAAAGAACGTGACAAGATCCAGGTTCTTGAAGGCAGATAGAGAAAATAAACAAAAACATAATTAAATACCACCCTTGGATGAATAAGTTCTGTCATGTTGTGAACAAACATTGGATTATATTACAGAGAGCATATCCGACCATCAAGGAGTTTCAGGAACGGCCAATAATTTGCTATAAAAGATCTAAAAATATTAGGGATATCATTGTGAAGGCTGATATTGGGAGTAACAGAAAGTTACTACGTCAGATGTTGTTATCCACACCAAAGAAAGGTACATATCCCTGTTTAGGATGCATTCATTGTTCCAGCGTTATAAAGGAGAATCTTTTACTCATCCGCAGACAGGACAAAAATTCCCTATAAAAGGGAATTGCAACAGCAATTTTGTTGAGTACCTTTTGAAGTGTCCGTGCAGACTGGTATATGTTGGGGAGACGTCGACCAGGATGAAGGACAGATTTTATAAACATAAATCTACTATCAGAAAGAAAATTTGATGTTACCTGTTCCTTTTCATTTTGATCGATGTGGCCACAACATCTCCCAGCTTCGCTTTCAGGTGATTGAGCAGGTATTGCCACCACGCAGAGGTGGAGATAGAATACAGTTACTTAAAAAACGTGAGGCCTTTTGGATTCGCAGGTTACAGAACCTGGAACCAAAGGGCCTCAATTGTAAATATGAACTGAGTGCCTTTTTCTAAAATACGAATATACAATATAAGTTGGTTTATAGGGATATTTTATATCCAATATACAGTACAGACCAAAAGTTTGGACACACCTCATTCAAAAAGTTTTCTTTATTTAGATTCACACTGAAGGCATCAAAACTATGAATTAACACATGTGAAATTATATGAATAACAAAAAAGTGTGAAACAACTGAAAATATGTCATATTCTAGGTTCTTCAAAGTAGCCACCTTTTGCTTTGATTACTGCTTTGCACATTCTTGCCATTCTCTTGATGAGCTTCAAGAGGTAGTCACCTGAAATGGTTTTCACTTCACAGGTGTGCCCTGTCAGGTTTAATAAGTGGGATTTCTTGCCTTATACATGGGGTTGGGACCATCAGTTGCGTTGTGGAGAAGTCAGGTGGATACACAGCTGATAGTCCTACTGAATAGACTGTTAAAATTTGTATTATGGCAAGAAAAAAGCAGCTAAGTAAAGAAAAACGAGTGACCATCATTACTTTAAGAAATGAAGGTCAGTCAGTCCGAAAAATTGGGAAAACTTTGAAAGTGTCCCCAAGTGCTGTTACAAAACCATGAAACACTACAAAGAAACTGGCTCACATGTGGACCGCCCCAGGGAAGGAAGAGCAAGAGTCACCTCTGCTGCAGAGGATAAGACTGTGTAAATCAGGCCTTCATGGTAGAATATCTGCTAGGAAACCAATGCTAAGGACAGGCAACAAGCAGAAGAGACTTGTTTGGGCTAAAGAACACAAGGAATGGACATTAGACCAGTGGAAATCTGTGCTTTGGTCTGATGAGTCCAAATTTGAGATCTTTGGTTCCAACCACCGTGTCTTTGTAAGACGCATAAAAGGTGAACGGATGGACTCTACATGCCTGGTTCCCACCGTGAAGCATGCAGGAGGAGGTGTGATGGTGTGGGGGTGCTATGCTGGTGACACTGTTGGGGATTTATTCAAAATTGAAGGCATACTGAACCAGCATGGCTACCACAGCATCTTGCAGCGGCATGCTATTTCATCCGGTTTGCGTTTAGTTGGACCATCATTTATTTTTCAACAGGAGAATGACCTAAAACACACCTCCAGGCTGTGTAAGGGCTATTTGACCATGAAGGAGAGTGATGGGGTGCTGCGCCAGATGACCTGGCCTCCACAGTCACCGGACCTGAACCCAATCAAGATGGTTTGGGGTGAGCTGGACTGCAGAGTGAAGGCAAAAGGGCCAACAAGTGCTAAGCATCTCTGGGAACTCCTTCAAGACTGTTGGAAGACCATTTCAGGTGACTACCTCTTGAAGCTCATCAAGAGAATGCCAAGAGTGTGCAAAGCAGTAATCAAAGAAAAAGGTGGCTACTTTGAAGAACCTAGAATATGACATATTTTCAGTTGTTTCCCACTTTTTTGTTATGTATATAATTCCACATGTGTTAATTCATAGTTTTGATGCCTTCAGTGTGAATCTACAATTTTCATAGTCATGAAAATAAAGAAAACTCTTTGAATGAGAAGGTGTGTCCAAACTTTTGGTCTGTACTGTATATGTATTTACTTTAATTTTTATCATGTATTTATCATTTTTTTCTATTTTTTCCAGATTTTAGAAAATTCTACTGCAGGTCGTTTATCCAATGTGCACTAACAATTTATTATGTTTGTTTCTTTTCTTTATGTTCGTTATTTAACATCCTTAGTCCACTGCGTGTATATATTTATATATATATATATATATATATATATCTACATCTACATCCATGTCCATGTAGTCGGCCGCTTATTGTTTATATTTTGTTTCTATGACAACCCTGTTGTCACGTGTTATTGACGTCATCAATGGCGGACTATTTAAATCTCATATTTTTTGTTTAAATTGTACTTGACAAAGACTCTGTATGTGAATCGAAACGCGTTATTTTTCTAGTCCTCTGCATGGCGAAATAAAAAAAGATTGAAGATCATACCTTACTGCGAATGCCAGTCCTTTGGAGGCACCTTTGGAGGCATTTTTTTTATGATTACAGTTTACTAAAATGAAAAGGGGGCATGGAGGGTCCTAGTTATGAAGAAAGAGTAAAATAATTGAATGTATTTAGTCTTGTGAAGAGATGTATAAAGGGGGGACATGATTAACCTTCACAAATATATAAATGGGCCATTCCAAAAATATGGTGAAAAACTGTTCCATGTAAAATGCGCTCAAAAGACAAGGGGGCACTGCCTCCGATTGGAGAGGAAAAAGTTCAGTCTCCGGAAGCATCAAAGCTTCTTTACTGTAAGAACTGTTAATCTGTGGAATAGAGTTCCTCAGGACGTGGTCACAGCAGGAACAGTGGACAGTTTTAAAAAGGGTTTCGATGAATTCTTAAAAGTAAACATTAATGCTTATGAAAACGTGTAGAAATCTGAGTCTCAATTCCTTCTGGGATTCGCATCCCCACCTATCCCCTGGTTGAACTTGATGGACTTATGTTTTTTTTTCAACTATATTAACTATGTAACTAATTCTGGGCTAAAAATGATTTTTCATAATTTCAGTTTCAATTCAACTACTAATATTGAGCTGTTCTGTCATAAAGAGTTAATTGTCTAGCTGTGTGAATAGTACTTTTTACTTTCACTTTGCACTGGTCTTCTAATAACCTTTATCTCTAATTTACTAAGAGGTCATAAACACTTATTTAAGCCACATTCTTATAAATAAGATAAGAGCTGAGCTACAATGAGTGTCTATAAGGTCAGGGAGTAGAGATAAGGAGTAGAGTTGAGCGAACACCTGGATGTTCGGGTTCGAGAAGTTCGGCCGAACATCCCGGAAATGTTCGGGTTCGGGATCCGAACCCGATCCGAACTTCGTCCCGAACCCGAACCCCATTGAAGTCAATGGGGACCCGAACTTTTCGGCACTAAAAAGGCTGTAAAACAGCCCAGGAAAGAGCTAGAGGGCTGCAAAAGGCAGCAACATGTAGGTAAATCCCCTGCAAACAAATGTGGATAGGGAAATGAATTAAAATAAAAATTAAATAAATAAAAATTAACCAAAATCAATTGGAGAGAGGTTCCATAGCAGAGAATCTGGCTTCCCGTCACCCACCACTGGAACAGTCCATTCTCAGATATTTAGGCCCCGGCACCCAGGCAGAGGAGAGAGGTCCCGTAACAGAGAATCTGTCTTCATGTCAGCAGAGAATTAGTCTGCATGTCATAGCAGAGAATGAGGCTTCACGTCAGCCACCACTGCAACAGTCCATTGGCATATATTTAGGCCCAGCACCCAGGCAGAGGAGGGAGGTCCCGTAACAGAGAATCTGTCTTCATGTCAGCAGAGAATTAGTCTGCATGTCATAGCAGAGAATGAGGCTTCACGTCAGCCACCACTGCAACAGTCCATTGGCATATATTTAGGCCCAGCACACACACAGGCAGAGGAGAGAGGTCCCGTAACAGAGAATCTGGCTTCATGTCAGCAGAGAATCAGTCTGCATGTCATAGCAGAGAATGAGGCTTCACGTCAGCCACCACTGCAACAGTCCATTGGCATATATTTAGGCCCAGCACACACACAGGCAGAGGAGAGAGGTCCCGTAACAGAGAATCTGGCTTCATGTCAGCAGAGAATCAGTCTGCATGTCATAGCAGAGAATGAGGCTTCACGTCAGCCACCACTGCAACAGTCCATTGGCATATATTTAGGCCCAGCACCCAGGCAGAGGAGGGAGGTCCCGTAACAGAGAATCTGTCTTCATGTCAGCAGAGAATTAGTCTGCATGTCATAGCAGAGAATGAGGCTTCACGTCAGCCACCACTGCAACAGTCCATTGGCATATATTTAGGCCCAGCACACCAGGCAGAGGAGGGAGGTCCCGTAACAGAGAATCTGTCTTCATGTCAGCAGAGAATTAGTCTGCATGTCATAGCAGAGAATGAGGCTTCACGTCAGCCACCACTGCAACAGTCCATTGGCATATATTTAGGCCCAGCACACACACAGGCAGAGGAGAGAGGTCCCGTAACAGAGAATCTGGCTTCATGTCAGCAGAGAATCAGTCTGCATGTCATAGCAGAGAATGAGGCTTCACGTCAGCCACCACTGCAACAGTCCATTGGCATATATTTAGGCCCAGCACACACAGGCAGAGGAGAGAGGTCCCGTAACAGAGGATCTGGCTTCATGTCAGCAGAGAATCAGTCTGCATGTCATAGCAGAGAATCAGGCTTCACGTCAGCCACCACTGCAACAGTCCATTGTCATATATTTAGGCCCAGCACCCAGGCAGAGGAGAGAGGTCCCGTAACAGAGAATCTGTCTTCATGTCAGCAGAGAATTAGTCTGCATGTCATAGCAGAGAATGAGGCTTCACGTCAGCCACCACTGCAACAGTCCATTGGCATATATTTAGGCCCAGCACACACAGGCAGAGGAGAGAGGTCCCGTAACAGAGAATCTGGCTTCATGTCAGCAGAGAATCAGTCTGCATGTCATAGCAGAGAATGAGGCTTCACGTCAGCCACCACTGCAACAGTCCATTGGCATATATTTAGGCCCAGCACACACACAGGCAGAGGAGAGAGGTCCCGTAACAGAGGATCTGGCTTCATGTCAGCAGAGAATCAGTCTGCATGTCATAGCAGAGAATCAGGCTTCACGTCAGCCACCACTGCAACAGTCCATTGTCATAAATTTAGGCCCAGCACCCAGGCAGAGGAGAGAGGTCCCGTAACAGAGAATCTGGCTTCATGTCAGCAGAGAATCAGTCTTCATATCATAGCAGAGAATCAGGCTTCACGTCACCCACCACTGTAAGAGTCAATTTTCATAAATTTAGGCCCAGAACCCAGGCAGAGGAGAAAGGTCCCGTAACAGACAATCTGGCTTCATGTCAGCAGAGAATCAGTCTTCATATCATAGCAGAGAATCAGGCTTCACGTCACCCACCACTGTAAGAGTCAATTTTCATAAATTTAGGCCCAGAACCCAGGCAGAGGAGAAAGGTCCCGTAACAGACAATCTGGCTTCATGTCAGCAGAGAATCAGTCTTCATATCATAGCAGAGAATCAGGCTTCACGTCACCCACCACTGTAAGAGTCAATTTTCATAAATTTAGGCCCAGAACCCAGGCAGAGGAGAAAGGTCCCGTAACAGACAATCTGGCTTCATGTCAGCAGAGAATCAGTCTTCATATCATAGCAGAGAATCAGGCTTCACGTCACCCACCACTGTAAGAGTCAATTTTCATAAATTTAGGCCCAGAACCCAGGCAGAGGAGAAAGGTCCCGTAACAGACAATCTGGCTTCATGTCAGCAGAGAATCAGTCTTCATATCATAGCAGAGAATCAGGCTTCACGTCACCCACCACTGCAACAGTCCATTGGCATATATTTAGGCCTAGCACACAGGCAGAGCAGAGAGGTCCCGTAACAGACAATCTGGCTTCATGACAGCAGAGAATCAGTCTGCATGTCATAGCAGAGAATCAGGCTTCACGTCAGCCACCACTGCAACAGTCCATTGTCATAAATTTAGGCCCAGCACCCAGGCAGAGGAGAGAGGTCCCGTAACAGAGGATCTGGCTTCATGTCAGCAGAGAATCAGTCTGCATGTCATAGCAGAGAATGAGGCTTCACGTCAGCCACCACTGCAACAGTCCATTGTCATAAATTTAGGCCCAGCACCCAGGCAGAGGAGAGAGGTCCCGTAAAAGAGGATCTGGCTTCATGTCAGCAGAGAATCAGTCTGCATGTCATAGCAGAGAATGAGGCTTCACGTCACCCACCACTGCAACAGTCCATTGGCATATATTTAGGCCTAGCACACAGGCAGAGCAGAGAGGTCCCGTAACAGACAATCTGGCTTCATGACAGCAGAGAATCAGTCTGCATGTCATAGCAGAGAATCAGGCTTCACGTCAGCCACCACTGCAACAGTCCATTGGCATATATTTAGGCCTAGCACACAGGCAGAGCAGAGAGGTCCCGTAACAGACAATCTGGCTTCATGTCAGCAGAGAATCAGTCTGCATGTCATAGCAGAGAATGAGGCTTCACGTCAGCCACCACTGCAACAGTCCATTGTCATAAATTTAGGCCCAGCACCCAGGCAGAGGAGAGAGGTCCCGTAACAGACAATCTGGCTTCATGTCAGCAGAGAATTAGTCTGCATGTCATAGCAGAGAATCAGGCTTCATGTCAGCCACCACTGCAACAGTCCATTGGCATATATTTAGGCCTAGCACACAGGCAGAGGAGAGGTTCATTCAACTTTGGGTAGCATCGCAATATAATGGTAAAATGAAAATAAAAATAGGATTGAATGAGGAAGTGCCCTGGAGTCCAATAATATATGGTTATGGGGAGGTAGTTAATGTCTAATCTGGACAAGGGACGGACAGGTCCTGTGGGATCCATGCCTGGTTCATTTTTATGAACGTCAGCTTGTCCACATTGGCTGTAGACAGGCGGCTGCGTTTGTCTGTAATGACGCCCCCTGCCGTGCTGAATACACGTTCAGACAAAACGCTGGCTGCCGGGCAGGCCAGCACCTCCAAGGCATAAAAGGCTAGCTCTGGCCACGTGGACAATTTAGAGACCCAGAAGTTGAATGGGGCCGAACCATCAGTCAGTACGTGGAGGGGTGTGCACACGTACTGTTCCACCATGTTAGTGAAATGTTGCCTCCTGCTAACACGTTGCGTATCAGGTGGTGGTGCAGTTAGCTGTGGCGTGTTGACAAAAGTTTTCCACATCTCTGCCATGCTAACCCTGCCCTCAGAGGAGCTGGCCGTGACACAGCTGCCTTGGCGACCTCTTGCTCCTCCTCTGCCTTGGCCTTGGGCTTCCACTTGTTCCCCTGTGACATTTGGGAATGCTCTCAGTAGCGCGTCTACCAACGTGCGCTTGTACTCGCGCATCTTCCTATCACGCTCCAGTGCAGGAAGTAAGGTGGGCACATTGTCTTTGTAGCGTGGATCCAGCAGGGTGGCAACCCAGTAGTCCGCACAGGTTAAAATGTGGGCAACTCTGCTGTCGTTGCGCAGGCACTGCAGCATGTAGTCGCTCATGTGTGCCAGGCTGCCCAGGGGATAAGGACAAGCTGTCCTCTGTGGGAGGCGTATCGTCATCGTCCTGCCTTTCCCCCCAGCCACGCACCAGTGATGGACCCGAGCTGCGTTGGGTGCCACCCCGCTGTGACCATGCTTCATCCTCATCCTCCTCCACCTCCTCCTCATCCTCGTCCTCCTCGTCCTCCAGTAGTGGGCCCTGGCTGGCCACATTTGTACCTGGCCTCTGCTGTTGCCAAAAACCTCCCTCTGAGTCACTTCGAAGAGACTGGCCTGAAAGTGCTAAAAATGACCCCTCTTCCTCCTCCTCCTCCTCCTCCTCCTGGGCCACCTCCTCTTCCATCATCGCCCTAAGTGTTTTCTCAAGGAGACATAGAAGTGGTATTGTAACGCTGATAACGGTGTCATCGCCACTGGCCATGTTGGTGGAGTACTCGAAACAGCGCAACAGGGCACACAGGTCTCGCATGGAGGCCCAGTCATTGGTGGTGAAGTGGTGCTGTTCTGTAGTGCGACTGACCCGTGCGTGCTGCAGCTGAAACTCCACTATGGCCTGCTGCTGCTCGCACAGTCTGTCCAGCATGTGCAAGGTGGAGTTCCACCTGGTGGGCACGTCGCATATGAGGCGGTGAGCGGGAAGGCCGAAGTTACGCTGTAGCGCAGACAGGCGAGCAGCAGCAGGATGTGAACGCCGGAAGCGCGAACAGACGGCCCGCACTTTATGCAGCAGCTCTGACATGTCGGGGTAGTTGTGAATGAACTTCTGCACCACCAAATTCAGCACATGCGCCAAGCAAGGGATGTGCGTCAAATTGGCTAGTCCCAGAGCTGCAACGAGATTTCGCCCATTATCACACACCACCAGGCCGGGCTTGAGGCTCACCGGCAGCAACCACTCGTCGGTCTGTTGTTCTATACCCCGCCACAACTCCTGTGCGGTGTGGGGCCTGTCCCCCAAACATATGAGTTTCAGAATGGCCTGCTGACGTTTACCCCGGGCTGTGCTGAAGTTGGTGGTGAAGGTGTGTGGCTGACTGGATGAGCAGGTGGAAGAAGAGGAGGAGGAAGCCGAGAAGGAGGAGGTGGCAACAGGAGGCAAAGAATGTTGCCCTGCGATCCTTGGCGGCGGAAGGACGTGCGCCAAACAGCTCTCCGCCTGGGGCCCAGCTGCCACTACATTTACCCAGTGTGCAGTTAGGGAGATATAGCGTCCCTGGCCGTGCTTACTGGTCCACGTATCTGTGGTTAGGTGGACCTTGCCACAGATGGCGTTGCGCAGTGCACACTTGATTTTATCGGATACTTGGTTGTGCAGGGAAGGCACGGCTCTCTTGGAGAAGTAGTGCCGGCTGGGAACAACATACTGTGGGACAGCAAGCGACATGAGCTGTTTGAAGCTGTCTGTGTCCACCAGCCTAAATGACAGCATTTCATAGGCCAGTAGTTTAGAAATGCTGGCATTCAGGGCCAGGGATCGAGGGTGGCTAGGTGGGAATTTACGCTTTCTATCAAATGTTTGTGAGATGGAGAGCTGAACGCTGGCGTGTGACATGGTTGAGACGCTTGGTGACGGAGGTGGTGGTGGTGGTGTTGGTGGTACATCCCCTGTTTGCTGGGCGGCAGGTGCCAACGTTCCTCCAGAGGCGGAGGAAGAGGCCGAGGCGGCAGCAGCAGAATAGGCCGAGGCGGCAGCAGCAGAAGAGGTAGCAGGGGGAGCCTGAGTGACTTCCTTGGTTTTAAGGTGTTTACTCCACTGCAGTTCATGCTTTGCATGCAGGTGCCTGGTCATGCAGGTTGTGCTCAGGTTCAGAACGTTAATGCCTCGCTTCAGGCTCTGATGGCACAGCGTGCAAACCACTCGGGTCTTGTCGTCAGCACATTGTTTGAAGAAGTGCCATGCCAGGGAACTCCTTGAAGCTGCCTTTGGGGTGCTCGGTCCCAGATGGCGGCGGTCAGTAGCAGGCGGAGTCTCTTGGCGGCGGGTGTTCTGCTTTTGCCCACTGCTCCCTCTTTTGCTACGCTGTTGGCTCGGTCTCACCACTGCCTCTTCCTCCGAACTGTGAAAGTCAGTGGCACGACCTTCATTCCATGTGGGGTCTAGGACCTCATCGTCCCCTGCATCGTCTTCCACCCAGTCTTGATCCCTGACCTCCTGTTCAGTCTGCACACTGCAGAAAGACGCAGCAGTTGGCACCTGTGTTTCGTCATCATCAGAGACATGCTGAGGTGGTATTCCCATGTCCTCATCATCAGGAAACATAAGTGGTTGTGCGTCAGTGCATTCTATGTCTTTCACCGCTGGGGAAGGGCTAGGTGGATGCCCTTGGGAAACCCTGCCAGCGGAGTCTTCAAACAGCATAAGAGACTGCTGCATAACTTGAGGCTGAGACAGTTTCCCTGGTATGCATGGGGGTGATGTGACAGACTGATGGGGTTGGTTTTCAGGCGCCATCTGTGCGCTTTCTGCAGAAGACTGGGTGGGAGATAATGTGAACGTGCTGGATCCACTGTCGGCCACTCAATTGACTAATGCCTGTACCTGCTCAGGCCTTACCACCCTTAGAACGGCATTGGGCCCCACCATATATCGCTGTAAATTCTGGCGGCTACTGGGACCTGACGTAGTTGGTACACTAGGACGTGTGGATGTGGCAGAACGGCCACGTCCTCTCCCAGCACCAGAGGGTCCACTAACACCACCACGACCATGTCCACGTCCGCGTCCCTTACTAGATGTTTTTCTCATTGTTATGGTTCACCACAACAACAAATATATTATTTGGCCCAATGTATTGTATTCAAATTCAGCGGGATATAAATTTGAGGCCTAGTATTTAGGCGCTGGGTGACCGGTATGGATTTAGTGACAGAATTAGACTTGGAAATGCACAGAAGCGTGTGTGTGAAGTTATTCTGAATGACCCTATGTGCACCTTCAATATGATCTACCCTTTTAGGGATAGATTTCAAATAGCTCTGATATAGCAGAAACGACTAAATTATGAAATTGCTAAATTGGGAATTGTATTTCAACCCAGAACAAAAAATGTGCTTTGACGGACACTAAATAACTTTCCCAGCCACAACAGGACAGCGGTAACGAGAGATTTAGCGGGATATAAATTTGAGGCCTAGTATTTAGGCGCTGGGTGACAGGTATGGGTTTAGTGCCAGAATTAGACTTGGAAATACACAGTAGCGGGTGTGTGTGAAGTTATTCTGAATGACCCAATGTGCACCTTGAATATTATATACCCTTTTAGGGATAGATTTCAAATAGCTCTGATATAGCAGAAACCACTAAATTATGAAATTGCTAAATTGGGAATTGTATTTCAACCCAGAACAAGAAATGTGCTTGAACGGACACTAAATAACTCGCCCAGCTACAGCACTAAGGACAGATTTAGCGGGATATAAATTTGAGACCTAGTATTTAGGCGCTGGGTGACAGGTATGGGTTTAGTGCCAGAATTAGACTTGGAAATACACAGTAGCGGGTGTGTGTGAAGTTATTCTGAATGACCCAATGTGCACCTTGAATATTATATACCCTTTTAGGGATAGATTTCAAATAGCTCTGATATAGCAGAAACCACTAAATTATGAAATTGCTAAATTGGGAATTGTATTTCAACCCAGAACAAGAAATGTGCTTGAACGGACACTAAATAACTCGCCCAGCTACAGCACTAGGGACAGATTTAGCTGGATATAAATTTGAGGCCTAGTATTTAGGCGCTGGGTGACCGGTATGGATTTAGTGACAGAATTAGACTTGGAAATGCACAGAAGCGTGTGTGTGAAGTTATTCTGAATGACCCTATGTGCACCTTGAATATTATATACCCTTTTAGGGATAGATTTCAAATAGCTCTGATATAGCAGAAACCACTAAATTATGAAATTGCTAAATTGGGAATTGTATTTCAACCCAGAACAAGAAATGTGCTTGAACGGACACTAAATAACTCGCCCAGCTACAGCACTAAGGACAGATTTAGCGGGATATAAATTTGAGGCCTAGTATTTAGGCGCTGGGTGACAGGTATGGGTTTAGTGCCAGAATTAGACTTGGAAATACACAGTAGCGGGTGTGTGTGAAGTTATTCTGAATGACCCAATGTGCACCTTCAATATGATCTACCCTTTTAGGGATAGATTTCAAATAGCTCTGATATAGCAGAAACCACTAAATTATGAAATTGCTAAATTGGGAATTGTATTTCAACCCAGAACAAAAAATGTGCTTTGACGGACACTAAATATCTTGCCCAGCAACAACAGTACAGCGGTAACGAGAGATTTAGCAGGATATAAATTTGAGGCCTAGTATTTAGGCGCTGGGTGACAGGTATGGGTTTAGTGACAGAATTAGACTTGAAAATACACAGTAGCGGGTGTGTGTGAAGTTATTCTGAATGACCCAATGTGCACCTTGAATATTATATACCCTTTTAGGGATAGATTTCAAATAGCTCTGATATAGCAGAAACCACTAAATTATGAAATTGCTAAATTGGGAATTGTACTTCAACCCAGAACAAAAAATGTGCTTTGACGGACACTAAATATCTTTCCAAGCAACAACAGTACAGCGGTAACGAGAGATTTAGCAGGATATAAATTTGAGGCCTAGTATTTAGGCGCTGGGTGACAGGTATGGGTTTAGTGACAGAATTAGACTTGGAAATACACAGTAGCGGGTGTGTGTGAAGTTATTCTGAATGACCCAATGTGCACCTTGAATATTATATACCCTTTTAGGGATAGATTTCAAATAGCTCTGATATAGCAGAAACCACTAAATTATGAAATTGCTAAATTGGGAATTGTACTTCAACCCAGAACAAAAAATGTGCTTTGACGGACACTAAATAACTTTCCCAGCTACAACAGGACAGCGGTAACGAGAGATTTAGCGGGATATAAATTTGAGGCCTAGTATTTAGGCGCTGGGTGACAGGTATGGGTTTAGTGACAGAATTAGACTTGGAAATACACAGTAGCGGGTGTGTGTGAAGTTATTCTGAATGACCCTATGTGCACCTTCAATATGATCTACCCTTTTAGGGATAGATTTCAAATAGCTCTGATATAGCAGAAACCACTAAATTATGAAATTGCTAAATTGGGAATTGTATTTCAACCCAGAAGAAAAAATGTGCTTTGACGGACACTAAATAACTTTCCCAGCTACAACAGGACAGCGGTAACGAGAGATTTAGCAGGATATAAATTTGAGGCCTAGTATTTAGGCGCTGGGTGACAGGTATGGGTTTAGTGACAGAATTAGACTTGAAAATACACAGTAGCGGGTGTGTGTGAAGTTATTCTGAATGACCCAATGTGCACCTTGAATATTATATACCCTTTTAGGGATAGATTTCAAATAGCTCTGATATAGCAGAAACCACTAAATTATGAAATTGCTAAATTGTGAATTGTACTTCAACCCAGAACAAAAAATGTGCTTTGACGGACACTAAATATCTTTCCAAGCAACAACAGTACAGCGGTAACGAGAGATTTAGCAGGATATAAATTTGAGGCCTAGTATTTAGGCGCTGGGTGACAGGTATGGGTTTAGTGACAGAATTAGACTTGGAAATACACAGTAGCGGGTGTGTGTGAAGTTATTCTGAATGACCCAATGTGCACCTTGAATATTATATACCCTTTTAGGGATAGATTTCAAATAGCTCTGATATAGCAGAAACCACTAAATTATGAAATTGCTAAATTGGGAATTGTATTTCAACCCAGAACAAAAAATGTGCTTTGACGGACACTAAATAACTTTCCCAGCTACAACAGGACAGCGGTAACGAGAGATTTAGCAGGATATAAATTTGAGGCCTAGTATTTAGGCGCTGGGTGACAGGTATGGGTTTAGTGACAGAATTAGACTTGAAAATACACAGTAGCGGGTGTGTGTGAAGTTATTCTGAATGACCCAATGTGCACCTTGAATATTATATACCCTTTTAGGGATAGATTTCAAATAGCTCTGATATAGCAGAAACCACTAAATTATGAAATTGCTAAATTGGGAATTGTACTTCAACCCAGAACAAAAAATGTGCTTTGACGGACACTAAATAACTTTCCCAGCTACAACAGGACAGCGGTAACGAGAGATTTAGCAGGATATAAATTTGAGGCCTAGTATTTAGGCGCTGGGTGACAGGTATGGGTTTAGTGACAGAATTAGACTTGAAAATACACAGTAGCGGGTGTGTGTGAAGTTATTCTGAATGACCCAATGTGCACCTTGAATATTATATACCCTTTTAGGGATAGATTTCAAATAGCTCTGATATAGCAGAAACCACTAAATTATGAAATTGCTAAATTGGGAATTGTACTTCAACCCAGAACAAAAAATGTGCTTTGACGGACACTAAATAACTTTCCCAGCTACAACAGGACAGCGGTAACGAGAGATTTAGCGGGATATAAATTTGAGGCCTAGTATTTAGGCGCTGGGTGACCGGTATGGATTTAGTGACAGAATTAGACTGGGATATGGCCAAAAAATAACCACACTATTGCTGGTTAAATGCACTTGGTGACGGGCGCAGCTTGCCCCTGATGTAGTATATGGCCAAAAAATGAACAGACTATTGCTGGTTAAATGCACTTGGTGTCACAGCTTGACCAACCACACTACTGAGGGTTAAATGCACTTGGTGACGGGCGCAGCTTGCCCCTGATGTAGTATATGGCCAAAAAATAAACAGACTATTGCTGGTTAAATGCACTTGGTGTGACAGCTTCACCCTGATGTAGGCTTTAGCCAGAAAACAACCACACCATTGAGGGTTAAATGCACTTGGTGACAGGCGCAGCTTGCCCCTGATTTTGTATATGGCCAAAAAATGAACAGACTATTGCTGGTTAAATGCAGTTGGTGTGACAGCTTCACCCTGATGTAGGCTTTAGCCAGAAAACAACCACACCATTGAGGGTTAAATGCACTTGGTGACAGGCGCAGCTTGCCCCTGATTTTGTATATGGCCAAAAAATGAACAGACTATTGCTGGTTAAATGCACTTGGTGTGACAGCTTCACCCTGATGTAGGCTTTAGCCAAAAAACAACCACACCATTGAGGGTTAAATGCACTTGGTGACAGGCGCAGCTTGCCCCTGATTTTGTATATGGCCAAAAAATGAACAGACTATTGCTGGTTAAATGCACTTGGTGTGACAGCTTCACCCTGATGTAGGCTTTAGCCAAAAAACAACCACACCATTGAGGGTTAAATGCACTTGGTGACAGGCGCAGCTTGCCCCTGATTTTGTATATGGCCAAAAAATGAACAGACTATTGCTGGTTAAATGCACTTGGTGTGACAGCTTCACCCTGATGTAGGCTTTAGCCAAAAAACAACCACACCATTGAGGGTTAAATGCACTTGGTGACAGGCGCAGCTTGCCCCTGATTTTGTATATGGCCAAAAAATGAACAGACTATTGCTGGTTAAATGCACTTGGTGTGACAGCTTCACCCTGATGTAGGCTTTAGCCAAAAAACAACCACACCATTGAGGGTTAAATGCACTTGGTCGCAGCTTGTGCTGGCGCACCACAAGACACAAAATGGCCGCCGATCACCCCAGAAAAATGTGACTGACAAACGGTCTGGGCAGCCTAAAAACAGTGAGCAATTGAGGATCAGCAGCTCAATGATCCACAGCTGCAGATCGATCAGTTAATCAAGTCCTTTGGAGGAGTTAATCTGCCTAATCTCGCCCTACTGTCGCAGCCGCAACCTCTCCCTACGCTAATCAGAGCAGAGTGACGGGCGGCGCTATGTGACTCCAGCTTAAATAGAGGCTGGGTCACATGGTGCTCTGGCCAATCACAGCCATGCCAATAGTAGGCATGGCTGTGATGGCCTCTTGGGGCAAGTAGTATGACGCTTGTTGATTGGCTGCTTTGCAGCCTTTCAAAAAGCGCCAAGAAAGCGTCACAAAAGCGCGAAGAAAGCGACGAACACCGAACCCGAACCCGGACTTTTACGAAAATGTCCGGGTTCGGGTCCGTGTCACGGACACCCCAAAATTCGGTACGAACCCGAACTATACAGTTCGAGTTCGCTCATCCCTAATAAGGAGCTCTTCAGGTTAGCTGGCTGAGGAAAAGAGAGAAAATGCAGATCCCTCTATTAGAGCATCCTAGCCTAAAATTATTTTTAGCTCAAAATGAGTACAATGCAATAATAAAAAATTGCCCCCAAAGGTGTACATAGCCTTTAACCTTTTCAGCCTTTTGTACTACAGTTCCTTTTCAGAGGGTTGACTAAATGGGCTAGTCTTTGTACCCCACATTTATCAATTAGATTTAATGTCCATAATTACGTTACCTATTCATCCATAGTCCTTCCTTGGACCACATTTTTTAGGTACTTATACTATATTCAGGAAACAGCCAGAGAGACCTGCCACTTTGGAGATTCTCTGATCCCAGCTGTCCAGCATTTGGCCTTGTCAATATGATTATCCATTTTTCCTGCTTCCAGCACATTAACTAGCTGACTAATATATTCCACCCCTTGAGAGGTTCCATTGCCACAAATTAATCATTGGCCATGTTATAGCTGACCAGTGAATATACACACACACACCACATAAACAAACACACAAAATACATTTTTTTATATTGTTTGAAAATTTTAGATTAAGAAGAGAAAATGATGTTTTCAAGATATAGGCTTTATCTGCAGGAAAATTACCTTCTTAATGATATATTGACTTCTCAAAAGACAAACCAATTTCTTCATATCGACAGACAGTATAAATTGCACACATGTTCCCCTTCTTCTACTATTATCTTTAAAAAATATGCTACAGATATAGAGTGTATACTGTCCGTAAGGATTAAATGGGTTTCTAAGCTAAAACTCATTTCATTATTCTAGACAAGACTTGTTATTGATCCTACTCTATTTATTTGTAATTTGCTGCCGGTGATTGAGTCGGCCTCTAAATCTCAGGACAGCTTACACGCTGTTAGGAAGCAGCATTGCCATACAAAGCACAAGGTGGTAATGTTTCCATTGAAGCTGTAATATAGTCTGCTCTCTGGAAAATTAAGGCGTGAGAAAGAAATGTCACATGCATGTGATGGAAGGATTTTTGTCCAGTGCTTACAAATAATCTCAAATCAATAACTTTTAATTTTGTTTGATCTAAGGCAGGTGATCTACAGAATGACATTTTGTAAGAAATGTATAATTGAAATATTGGCATAAAATTAAGGAAAAAAAATGAAAAAAGTTATTCATGTTTGTAACTAGTAAAATTACAGAAAAGCACTTTTAATACAGTAAAAAAAAAAACACTTCTAGCTGTTAAAGTCTAAAAGTCAACCATTTAGGCTGAAATAACATATTTTTATCTAATCTAAGGTCCTAGCAGGTGTGGTTTGTAACAGCAGCTTTATATTTATATGAATTGTTAGCATTATCATGATTTGTTATCAATCTTTCTAGATGGTTTCTATCCTAGTGCACTATAAATATTGAGCTTTCACATTTATCTCAGAGGTACTGTATTTGCCTATGCCCATTAGTTACTCTCATTTTTCAGTTGAAATGATACTGGTCAGAAATGGCAATCAGTTGTGATGTGGCAGCAATTTGAGATGTAGGAACACATCAAGAGGAATGCAATTATTAAATGGCTTATTTATAGCATATTTTATAGTGGCAGTTTTAAGTGCATAAATATATCACTGAAAATATATATATCCTGTATATAAGATATTAATGCAGCACACACCAATCTAAATGGAGCACGCTCCTTAGAGTCTAATCTAGAATGCCCCAAACTATAATACGGTAGAAATCGGTAGAAAAAATTATGATCTTACAAATGTTCCATTAGTTATTGAACATTTACAACTTGTGTGTGTATATATATATATATATATATATATGCATGTCCGAGGCACAAAGGTCTGCATGCATTACAAATTCAGTTTATTTAAAGGGAACCTGTCATGTGGATATTTGATTATAATCTAACTAATTATATACAATCATTAACTACTAAAAAGTGCCTTAGATATATTCACTTACTGGTGTGACAGATGGTTACCTCATAATATACACACAAAGATGCCACATGCCGCATGCCAATGAGCTGATTCAAGTCTGGCGTGGTGTCATTGAGTCCAGCATAAATTTAATTCAGAGCTATAGCCACTCCCCTGCCCACCTGCTGCTGATTCATATGGAAAAAACTGTCATTCAGCAGTAGGTGGGCGGGGAGAGTCAGGAGCTCATGATTATTCATGACTCATCATTATCAGCTGGAGCTTTTCAATACAAGATGTTGGCAGATTGACTGGGTCAATTAAAGAAAGTCACTGTTAGACCCAGCATTTTAGTAAAAGAATCAGTCACTTATTTATGTTGCCCTTAGTTAGGACACCATAAAACTGGTGACAGGTTCCCTTTAAGAAATAGAAACACCAAGTATATACAGTAAAGCTTTCAGATACAAAATGGCCAGAGTGAACTATAACACTTTGCACACTTTTATACTATAATAAAAGGATATGACCCAAAAGAAATTTTCCTGTATTAGTTGTCTTTGAAACTATAAATTATTCATTGTGCAGAAAAATGCAAAAAAACACAATTTATATTTTTCAAACATATGAAACATTATAATAAATATTTCTCTGGAGAAATCTTCAGCAGCTTTCAATCTAGGTGCACTGACTGCCGGAGGATGTTCTTAGTGTTAAGGCATGTGCCTTGTGATATGGTAAATTAAGCCATCTTCCTGCAGTGCGGGGGGTGGGAGAGAAGGTGGCATCAAGTACAAATGCCATTCTTAATAAATGACCTCCATTGCTTCATTTTTCCTAAACGTAATATTACTGCATATAGAGATGAGTGCAAATTTTTTTAAAATTCGATTTGCCGGATACCCGAAAAATTCAGTTTGAGCCTTTATAGTGGTGTAGAACACTGTGCCTTGCAGTAACACACATAGGGAGTCTGCTTTGATAGTGATATAATACTGTGAGACAGTATGACAGGTGTCGCTCTTAGAATCACAGCACACTTCACATATTTGGGCAGTCACGGGGCCAAAACTGACCAAATAACTGAAGTATGAACTCAGCATTACAGGTCGATGTTAGCACCAATAAGAAGTGCACTCCTTTTACACCGTCATCAGCTGATTCCACATAGATGTAAACAGAACCTGTTCTATTAAACGCTTATACAAGTAGAGCCCCCCGACAGAGGGGAGAGGGTGTCAGCAGTAAGTTTGTGTTGACATCACTGATTATATTGTACTTCCTCTGATCCGTCAGAACAATAACCCACAAAAAACAGATCCTGTCTGTGGAGCATCCGCCTGCACTCAGTCAGCATTTGGTCAGAAATCCATCTGTATTGCTAATGCCAAAAAAGCCAGGAGTGGATCCAAAACAGAGATGAAACGTGAATGGAATATTTGCATGTCTTCTGTGTTTTGTACCCATTCATGCTTTTGGCTACCAAATCACAAGGCAATTCTTTTTGCCTTGTGACTGGTTGGTACAGGCAACAAATTTGAGTGAGTCCATCTTTATTTTCCACATCTCCATCTCTCCATCCTTTCATATTGCTAGACCTAGCTCCTGTTCGCAGAGGGCTGGGCTAAGCTAATGGGCTGCACTGATACACAGTTGGTGCCAATCCCGATCATGTGACTTTGCGTTGTTACACGGGTTACCTGTGACCATGTACGTCACGACCCACGTGACCGATCATGTGTTAATAGGGGCGGACCCAATTCAAGCCTGCGCTGTCTTAAAAGAACGCCACCACGTGCACTCGCTCCCCACTGCCATACACAGTAGAGGAGCCGACCAAGGATTCTATGTATATGGCGAGCTAAGTACTCTTTACTCACTAGCAGTACTGTTCTTTACTTGCTGGTGCCGGCATATCTGGTAGTGTCTTGTACTGGATGAGCGCCCACTATGTGTATTTGTTGATTTCATGGTACTCATTGGTCCCCTGATGACCTGGCCTACTGCCAGTGAAACGTGTCGGGACAGTGTACACGTTATATGTCTGTCTGTTTGTCCCATGGTGTGATTGGTCTTTACATTCCGACGAAGCTGGGCAGTCACAATATTGCCTATAAGGGACACCAAGGGACAGACAGAGAAGGGTTTGTTTATGAGCTAAGATCAAGGGATGGTTTAGGGGTAGAGACCCAGCATCTGTCTCCCTCTTTAATTGTTTCCCTGTGTTTCTTTACTCACCCTCTGAGTAAGCTACCGAGCATACCTTGTGGCTGCTTTTACTCTCCACCACATCACACTGGTTGGTGGCTGACGACTATCTATTTGGGTAGTCTTGTTTGATTAACTATTGGGCCTATTATTTTAATATTTGATGAATTTAAGAAATTTTTAAGGTTATCCTATTATTCAGTTATATTTTCCTACATATTTGGGTGCCATATCTACATGATTGTTGTTACCGGCAACCACTCCGGTCAAGTTATCTATTTGGTACAGGCAACACCTGAAATTCTTTATAAATAAGCCTTAGTACTGTATGTGCAGGTCTCACATCCGCTATAACGGAACGGTAAGAAGCGGTTTAACATGTAGTAAGCACTGCAGGGATCATGTCTAAGACATGTAAGCCATCCGGGGGGTCCCAAACATTGTGGACAAGGTCCGAGATGAGAGTCGTCCATGTGTTCATTACTGGAAGTTATTGATGGCCAGCTCCGTGATGAATCTCAACACTCGGATTAGGTAGTCCGTACCGAGGAACTTTCCTTCACAATGCGCTGATGACACAGATGCCATCACCTAGACGAGCTCGGTTGCTGATAAGTGGATTCTAAAGAGTCTGAGAAACAGTTTGTAAAGACATTGGAATAAATTGTCCACTTCCTCCCAACGTGAACTCGTCCTTTGATTTATGAATATCATTAATAAAGTCTTAAAGTCCTCTGCGTGGATGGCATAAGAAATGTCCATGCGAGGTTCGATGGGCACAGATAAAACAAGCTCTGTGGCAGACACTGATCCAGACACATCATACCCGCTCCATATTGTTGCTAGCCACGTAAGTGTTAATTACTTTACACAGTTCCGTGCCATCTGCAAAAATTTATATTTTACCATGCAAGCCTTCTACAAGGTCATTAATAAATACATTGAAGAGGATAGGGCTCAGTACTGACCCCTGAGGTACTCCACTAGTGAAAGTGACCCAATCTGAGTGTGTACCATTAATAACCACCACCATCTGTTTTCTATTACTGAGCCAGTTACTTACCCACATGCAGATATTTTCTCCCAGTCCGAGCATTCTCATTTTATATACTAGCCTTTTATGCTGTACAGTGTCAAATGCTTTGGGAAATTCCAGATATACAACATCCATTGATTCGCCACTGTCAAGTCTAGAACTTACCTCCTCATAGAAACTGATTAAATTAGTTTGACATGACCGATCCCTTGTGAAGCCATGCTGATATGGCGTTATTTGCTTACTTTCATTGAGGTGCTCCAAGATAGTATCTCTTAGAAAACCTTCAGTTTACCCACGGACAGGCTACTTTCACACTAGAGGCACGGCAGCGGACAGTGAGAGGCTGTCGGAATAAAACTACGACATGTCCGACATTTATTCCGGCAGCCTCTCGCAGTGTGCTGCCATGCCGCCGCCGGAACTCTGCCCCGCCCCCATTATAGTCAATGGGGATAGAGCGGCAGTCTGGGGACACACCTTCACTAGCGGCAGGACCGATCCGACAGGCTGTTCACCAGACGGAATAGCCTGCCGGAGGTTCGTGTCGCTAGTGTGAAAGTAGCCTTACCGGCCTATAGTTTCCAGGCTCTGTATTTTGGACCCTTTTTGAATATTGACACCACATTTGCTATGCGTCAATCCTGTGGGAATAGAGTCCTTATATATCAGAAATAAGGGTCTGGCTATGACATTATTTAATTATCTTAGGCAGGGCCGGATTAAGAGCATCATGGGCCTGGTGCTGAGGATTTTGCTGGGCCTTTTTATGGAAATATATATACATAATATATGAAATCAAAACGCAAAGCATTTGTATTAAGACAAATGAAATTTTTTTATTACCATTAAAGTGCCATAATAGAAACGGATCTAAAAGGTTTTTTTTTGTAAACAGTAGGAAACCAGTTAAAGCCATAATAAATACAACATTCAAAACAACCATTTTTTATAAATAGAACGTAAACCATATAAACAAATTAAATATAATTGTATGATAACAGTGCAGAGAGTAAAAAACACAAAACAGGGTTATTCACTCAATCCTAAACTCCATTTTAACCTAAAACGAATCAAACAGCCAGATTATAATTAAACTACACATTTGCTTTTCTTGCCTTCTTGCTTGCAAATTCTTCAATTGTAGTATCAAGATTCAGCTCATTCAGCAACCCATTTTCAATGCATAACAGAGAAAGTGCATTTAAACGCTCCTGACCCATTGAAGATCTCAGTTCATTTTTCACACGTTTTAATGTTGAAAACGAACGCTCACCACTGCAGTTGCTGACCATTAAACACAAATACATGCGGAGGGTCACATGTGTGTTTGGAAATGCACCGACTAGAGATTGTGTGACCAGAAACTTGTACATTTGTAGTTCTTGACTTTCATTAATGCCTTTTTTCGCAGAGGAAGACTGGTAAATTTTGAAAAGAGAGGCAAACTGTACAATTTCATCTGCAAACAAGGGGTCAAGATCTTCAGGATATTGTGCCACTAGTGTTCTGGCTTTGGAGCGTAGACCATCTGTTGCTAGAGTGCACATTTCTAACAGCAAGCCAAATCTTTCCTGAATGACGCTGTATGCCGCTTGTCTGTGCCTCAGTGATTCTGTCAGTTGGTCAATAATAAGATAAAAGGTGCTCACTTTAAACTTTTCAGATGGTGTCATATCAGCACCAGCATCTTCTGCATCACCATAGTCCCACTTCTTATTTCTTTTAATTTTCCTCCCACGTTGTAGCTGGTACTCATCACAGCAGGTAATATCTTTGCCCTGCTGTTCAAATTCAGAGAATTTAGAACGCAGAGACTGAACAAAATCCTTCAGAGAGCTCAGCATGCCTGTTGCTGTATGCAAGTCTAATTTTCCATCTTGGAGACTCTGACTGGTTCTGTGAAACCTGGGTAAAATTACAGACCATATTTCAATCATTATTCCCGTTTCCAGCTGATCCATAACACTGCTTAGGCCCTTTGCTTGTAAACAGACCTCTCCCTTTGTGTTCTCATCATTCAAAATATTAGCAAGGACGTCTTTGATAGTAGTATACCCTTTTTGTAAGGCATTCACAGCATCATGATGAGCAGACCAACGCGTATCAGCTAACCTTTTTAATGTTGGTATACCACATGTTTTGAAACGGTTTGTTAGAAGATTCCACCGATGAGTTGATGCAGAAAAAAAACAATATAATTGCTGAACAAAATTAAAGAATGAAACTGCAACTGGACAGCTGTTTACTGCATTTTGTCCTACAAGGTTTAGCGAATGTGCACAACAAGGAATGTATTCAGCCAGTGGATTTTTTTCCCGAATTAAGGCCTGCATACCATTATATTTGCCACTCATATTCGAAAATACCCTTTTCTTCCAGAAATTGAAGAACCGTGTTTGCTAGTTCCATACCAGTATGTCCAGATATTGGGATAAATTTAGTAAAACGCTCCACTGGACCACTGGCAAGTACATATCGAAATATAATGGTCAGTTGATCAGAATGTGCAATGTCAGGGGTGGAATCAACAGAAATTGAATAATATTTGGCTTGTTTCATTTCATTTACAATCTGCTGTAGCAATTGCTGACCAATCAACTCAATAAACTCATCACATATTGTTGATGACAGGTACGATATGTGACCTCTTCCCTTGTTGCCATGCTTTTGAATATGTTCAGAAAGGAATGGATCATATTCCGCTAACAGCTCAAGACAGCCCAAATAATTCCCGTTGTGTACTGAGCCAATAACTTCATTACTTCCTCGAAAAGACAGACCTCGTGATGAAAGGAGCTTTATAACGCTCAGGATACGGCAAAGTAATTTGTGCCAATATTTTTTCTGATTCTCAAACTGGTTGACAAGATCTTTGTCTATGCGTTGTCCAGAAGTTTTTCTCCTGATAAGGGCTTCAATTGCTTTTCCATGAGAAGCACTATTTTCATGCCTGCTTAAATCTCTTGTGGCATGTCGCCAATCTGAATAACCAGTTGAAGTCAAATGTGTCGTTTCGTCTTTCGAAAAGAGTTTGCAAAGAGCACAAAAAACCTTGCCAGTTTTCGGAGAATAACACAGCCAGTCACGCTTAACTTTTTCGCCATTCAACTGTTCTCTGAAAAACAAAGATTTTGTACAGTGCCTTGTAAAAGTTTCACCTGGACATATCTTTTCTGAGGCACGAAAATCACTGTCCATATGTTGACAGTTGGTAACCCCATTTTCACAGAAATATTCTCTCAAGGCATCACAAATATTCCAATCTCCAATGTCATTGGAATATATTTCTTCTTGCCGTTTTGTTATATTTTCATAGTCCACCTCAGTGGATCCACTTGTTGCGCTAGATGTACTGACAGCAATTGTACTGGTTGAACTTGAAGCGGAAGCATGTATATCAGTTACACTGCTTGTTCCAGATGTTCTTTTTCCACAAAAATCTGTAATTTTTTTAGTTTTAGACAAGATTTTTTGCATTTGTTTTTCTTCCTCTTTTCTAGCTTTCAGCTTCTCCCAACCACTACGTTGTTTTTTCATCCTTGGTTGAAAAAATAAAAATAAAAAGGATGGTCAAATACAGTACTTTCTTTAGGAGTTTTTTTTTTTTTAACAGCTCGTTTATTAGTGCAGTTATCTTGAGTTCTCCTAGGCCCACGCAGAGGACACATTGATCTACTGTGGTAAGGTACAACTCCAATAATTGTATATTGATCCAGGCACCCCGACTGTGGTACGATCCATCCAGGCACCCCGACTGTGGTACGATCCATCCAGGCACCCCGACTGTGGTACGGTACGATCCATCCAGGCACCCCGACTGTGGTACGATCCATCCAGGCACCCCGACTGTGGTACGATCCATCCAGGCACCCCGACTGTGGTACGATCCATCCAGGCACCCCGACTGTGGTACGATCCATCCAGGCACCCCGACTGTGGTACGATCCATCCAGGCACCCCGACTGTGGTACGATCCATCCAGGCACCCCGACTGTGGTACGATCCATCCAGGCACCCCGACTGTGGTACGATCCATCCAGGCACCCCGACTGTGGTACGATCCATCCAGGCACCCCAACTGTGGTACGATCCATCCAGGCACCCCAACTGTGGTACGATCCATCCAGGCACCCCAACTGTGGTACGATCCATCCAGGCACCCCAACTGTGGTACGATCCATCCAGGCACCCCAACTGTGGTACGATCCATCCAGGCACCCCAACTGTGGTACGATCCATCCCATCCAGGCACCCCAACTGTGGTACGATCCATCCAGGCACCCCAACTGTGGTACGATCCATCCAGGCACCCCAACTGTGGTACGGTATGACTCCCATCATTATACAATGATCCAGTCACAGTGTCTGGGACAGCATAACTCCAAGGCCCCTTTCACACGGGCGAGTTTTCCGTGCGTGTGCGATGCGCGAGTTGAACACATTGCACCCGCACTGAATCCTGACCCATTCATTTCTATGGGGCTGTTCACATGAGCAGTGATTTTCACGCATCACTTGTGCGTTGAGTGAAAAATCGCAGCATGCTCTATATTGTGTGATTTTCACACGACACACGTCCCATAGAAGTGAATGAAAATCGCATAGCATCCGCAAGCAAGTGCAGATGCGGTGCGATTTTCACTCATGGTTACTAGGTGACAGTCTATTCACTGTATTATTTTCCCTTATAACATGGTTATAAGGGGAAATAATAGCATTCTGAATACAGACTGCATAGTACAATAGGACTGGAGGGGTTAAAAATAAAATAAAAAAGTTAACTCACCTTCTCCTCTTGATCGCGTAGTTCCCGGTCTCTTTACTTCTTGAATGATGAGCTGTGGGCTAAAGGATGCCAAACATGCGCGATGGGTACCAAACATGCGTGATTTTTCTCACGCGAGTGCAAAACGCATTACAATGTTTTGCACTCGCGCAGAAAAATCGCGCATTTTCCAGCAATGCACCCGCCTCTTATCCGGACCAAAAATATGACGCCCGTGTGAAAGAGGCCCAAAGGTTTTCAAAACCCTATAAAACATGTACATGGCATTGCTCAACCCAAATAGAAGTGTTCTAGAGCAGTAAAATGTAGAATGAATATGACATCATTGGTGAAAGGGCAGTTTGTGTGTGAAAAAAGCAACCAAAAATCATGAACACTAATTTTATCAAGGGTTTGTGACTAACTGGCTACTAAAATAGACTGGCCAAACTCAATTTTGAATACCCGAGGTTGTCTAATTATGCAAATGGTATGCCATCGGGGGGGGTATTCTCATTCCTGGGCTGCCATACAGTCTGAAAGACAACAAAGGCCCAGTTGGCCAATTTGGCAACTTTTAATGTGTAAAAACTGAAATGGGCAAGCCCTATATCTGAACTTGTATGTGTGGGTGCACTTCATATGACAAAATCTCCTTACTTTTCAGGGTTGTAAACCTCCATTCATAAAAAAAAAAAGCAACATTTTCACACATAGCAATATAACATTGTCCCACCATATAGCTGCCAATTGATTCATACGTCTACAACTTTCATGTAGGTAGTGCTTTTCCAAAACCCTAACCCTGGGTTCACACCTGAGCATTCTGAAAGGAGCGCTCTGTATGCGCGACTGTACCGGCATTTACAATCGCACATACAGAGACAAGCGAACGCCCATTGTTATATATATATATATATATATATATATATAACAAATGGAAAAATCGGACAGCACTCCAGATGGTTTCTTCGGTAAAGCAAGTAAATTTAATCACCCATGTGGTGGCAGCAAAAAAAAGCAACGTTTCGGCTCTACATGAGCCTTTCTCAAGCAATGACAAAAAGTGCAGAGCAAACATATATCAGTGGACCAATTATACAATTGTGTAATCAATATTTGATGAACAGTACAAAAAGTTATAAATAGTGTTACAAAATGAACATCATGGCAATCATTATTAAAGTGACAAGTGCTGGCAGTGTATAAAGTGCATGATATAGCTGGCAATCATATGTTACAGTCTAAAAACCATAGGTATTGACAGCTGTTCATGATTAATCCATAATTATTCATGTAACATTAATTGTGCACAGGGGTGTGTTAATGAACAAATACCTAGAAAAGTGATGTAGCCCACGTATACTATCACGCCGTTCAGCGCGTCTCCTCTGTGTCAGTGCGCATGACCCGGTCGCATATGTTACATCAGAGCGGCACCATATCAGCTGGAGATGTCGCTCTGGAGTGGCGTCACAAGCGCATAGCAGTAACTTACATCGCGTCATGTGTTCCGCCGCTAGGGTGAGGGAGCGCATGCGCAGTGCCATCATATTGTCTCTAGCCACCATGTTGCTTCAGGGAGTGTGGCCAGTATCTCTCTTAATTGCTATATTTAATGCTGGCCATAGTAATAGTATAGTAATTAAGAGAGATACTGGCCACACTCCCTGAAGCAACATGGTGGCTAGAGACAATATGATGGCACTGCGCATGCGCTCCCTCACCCTAGCGGCGGAACACATGACGCGATGTAAGTTACTGCTATGCGCTTGTGACGCCACTCCAGAGCGACATCTCCAGCTGATATGGTGCCGCTCTGATGTAACATATGCGACCGGGTCATGCGCACTGACACAGAGGAGACGCGCTGAACGGCGTGATAGTATACGTGGGCTACATCACTTTTCTAGGTATTTGTTCATTAACACACCCCTGTGCACAATTAATGTTACATGAATAATTATGGATTAATCATGAACAGCTGTCAATACCTATGGTTTTTAGACTGTAACATATGATTGCCAGCTATATCATGCACTTTATACACTGCCAGCACTTGTCACTTTAATAATGATTGCCATGATGTTCATTTTGTAACACTATTTATAACTTTTTGTACTGTTATTCATCAAATATTGATTACACAATTGTATAATTGATTTAATTGGTCCACTGATATATGTTTGCTCTGCACTTTTTGTCATTGCTTGAGAAAGGCTCATGTAGAGCCGAAACGTTGCTTTTTTTGCTGCCACCACATGGGTGATTAAATTTACTTGCTTTACCGAAGAAACCGTCTGGAGTGCTGTCCGATTTTTCCATTTGTTTAGTAGTGGGTAAGCTCCAGTTGCCGTGCTCGGACCTTGCACCCGCTTTTGTTTCAGTTGTGGTGCTGTCGGTTGATTTTTTTCACTATAACTATATATCTATATCTATACACACACACACACACACACACAGCATATACTGAATCTCCAAATAAAAGCCAACTGCACTCAGTGTCTTAATTACATATATATATTTTATCAATACCATTAAAGTATTTTGTTCCTGCAACTACCCCTTCATTTGGCGTCTATCTTGGCAACATGGAGGGGGACCCTGAGGGTGGGGGCACCCTCAGGGCACTAGTGTCAGGAAAACCGCTTTGTTTTCCTGACACTATAGTGATCATTTAACATGAAGATTACTGTTTTCTAGCTGCTGTGGACTGTGGACAACAGCAGCTAGAAACAGTAATTTTCATAGAGCTGTGTTATGATTTATGGACACAGCACTCAGCATGCTTTGCCCGTCAGATAGAAGGCTGAGAGCTGGGTCTAAACAACATAACACATTAAAGGGATACCGTCACCAGGTTTCACCCCTGTCAGCTAAAAATATGCTGATGTTCAGGGCGTCTTCACGATTCCTAATGTGGGCTTATAAATGTCATCTGTGGGCTTATCTAGCTAAAAAACAGCTTTTACTAACCTGTCAGTCAAACAAATAAGGTGCCCGAGGGGATGTTAATGGATGCAAGGTGCCGCCTGCACCTGCCGCCGTTTGTGCCCAGCGCCGTCTTTCCAGACTTCTGCGCTGCCTCCCACCCTCCCCCTCCTGCTGTAAGATCTCGCACATACAGGGGTTGAGCGAAGTGCCGGCGCATGAGCACTTCGCTGTAAGAAGCCAAATGGAGAAGTCCGCACGGCGCATCAGGCAGAGCCCTGTGCGCAAAATCTTACAGCAGAAGAAGGGGGAGGGAGGGAGGGCGAGAGGCGGCGCAGAAGTCCGGAAAGGCGGTGCTGGGCACGAATGGCGGCGGGTGCAGACTGCACCTTACATCCATTAACATCCCCTTGGGCACCTTATTTGTTTGACTGACAGGTTAGTAAAAGCAGTTTTTTTTTAGCTAAATAAGCCCACAGATTACATTTATAAGCCCACATTCATGAAGACGCCCTGAACATCAGCATATTTTTAGCTGAGGGGTGAAACCTGGTGACAGAATCCCTTTAAAGAAATTACTGTTTCTAGCTGCTGTGGACTGTGGACTAGCAGCTAGAAACAGTAATTTCTTTATGTGTTGTTATTTAGACTGAGTTCAGTCTCAGCATGCTTAGGCTCCTTTCACACTAGCGTTCGGCTGTCCGCTTGTGAGCTCCGTTTGAAGGTTCTCACAAGCGGCCCTGAACGCTTCCGTCGAGCCCTAATGCATTCTCAGTGGACGCAGATCTGCTCAGAATGCATCAGTCTGGCAGCGCTCAGCCTCCGCTCAGCAGACGGACACCTGAACGCTGCTTGCAACGTTTGGGTGTCCGCCTGGCCGTGCGGAGGCAAGCGGATCCGTCCAGACTTACAATGTAAGGCTACTTTCACACTAGCGTTCAGAGCGGATCCGTTCAGAACGAATCCACTCATATAATGCAGACGGTGGCTCCGTTCAGAACGGATCCGTCTGCATTATATTGTCAAAAAAAATGTCTGTGAAATTAGCCTGAACGGATCCGTCCAGACTTGGATCCGTTCCCCATTGACTTTCAATGTAAAAGTCTAGGCTAATTTCACAGACATTTTTTTGACAATATAATGCAGACGGATCCGTTCTGAACGGAGCCACTGTTTGCATTATATGAGCGGATCCGTTCAGAACGGATCCGCTCTGAACGCTAGTGTGAAAGTAGCCTTTTAGCCAGTCAGTAATTTTCATAGTGCTGTTATGATTTATGGACACAGCTCTCAGCATGCTTAGCCAGCCTTCTATCTGGCTGTGCTTCTTGAGTCACAGTCCACAGGCTGTTTCTGAGCCTGCTGAGAGCTGTGTCCATAAATCGCTGCAGCACTATGATTGCCCTGATGCCCTCCCTTCCAACTAGATGAGTGTATGATCTCATACCTGCTGCAGCCTGCCTCCAGAAGCTCCTGCTGCTGCCTCGGACTCTCCGGTTGGTGTGTGGGCTGCCTGTGACCCAGCGCCTGTGGGCCGTCGCCGTCGCCGATCGAAACTGTGGTGCAGCCAGGAGGAATAATCGCGGGCACACTACTGAGTTCATATCTGGCGGGCATTATTTATAGGAACCGCACCAGCTGCTCTGACGTCTGGCCTCCGGATATCCGGCTGTGACGTATATCCGGTGGCAGTGGCAGGACGTGAGAGCAGCTGGTGCTGTTCCTGTAATGACGCGGCCCGCCGGATATGAACTCAGTGCACCCGGCGCCCGCGATTATCCCTCCTGCACCATGTGGATGCCATGCGCATCATGCGCTGTATACAAACAAATCGGCAAAAGGCCGCTCCCGACGGCCTTTTTGCCTGGCACGGATGGGCCTATTTTATGGTAGGGGCCTGGAGCTGCAGCTCCATCAGCCCCTACGTTAATCCGGCCCTGATCTTAGGATACGGGGGAATGTGCTATCCAGTCCTGGCGATTTGTCCATTTAAATCTTTTTAAGACACCGCTGTACTTCTTCCTGGGTTAGACAGGGCACTTTTATTGGGGAATTTACTTTAACATTCTGCATTTTATCTGACAGTTTATTTTCCTCAGTAAATACAGTGGAGAAAAAATATTTAACAGCTTTGCTTTCTCCTCGTCGCTCTCTGCAACTCCCCCCTCATTACTATGTAAAGGGTCGACACCTTCAGATTTATACTTTTTACCTTTTTTATATTTTAGGGTTAGTTTCACTCTCTTTGGCAATTAATCTTTGTGTCTCTACTTTAGCCGCTTTTATTTGCTTTTTACATATTCTATTCTTTTCCTATGAGTTTTTTAGTGCTTCCTCACTACCCTCCTGTTTTAGTGATTTAAATGCTTTCTTTTTCTCATTTATTGCCTTCTTACAGTTCTTTTTATCCACATTGGTTTCTTCTTGTTCTTTAAACTTTTATTCCCATAAGGTATGTACCTCTCACAATTAGATTTTAGGATGCTTTAAAAATAAAATCTCATTTTGTGGCTGTATTTTTTTTTTTGAGGACTGTCCCAGTTAGTTAGGCCTCTAGCTTCTCTTGGTTGGCTAAATTTAGCTTTTTTGAAGTTTGGTATTTTTGTTCCTCCCTGAAGAAACACTTTTTTGATTGATAATTGGAAGTTTATTATCTTATGGTAACTATTTCCCAGGTGTCCCCCAGCCTGCACATCTGTTGCTCTGTCAGGTCTATTGTTTAATACTAAGTCTAGTATGGCTGTCCCTCTAGTTGGGTCCTGAACCAGTTGGGAAAGGTAATTGTCTTTGGTTATTGCCAAGAACCTGTTTCCTTTATGAGATGTACAGGGTTCAGTTTCCTAGTCTATATCTGGGTCCCCCATAATAACAACCTCATTATGATTTGTTTCCTCGTCTATCTTTTTTAGTAGTAGATTTTCTGTGGACTCTGGTATATTAGGTGGTTTATAATAAACTCCTATTAATAATTTATTATTGTTTTTGCCTCCATGTATTTCTACCCACAGTGACTCCACATGTTCATGTCCCTCACTTATATTTTCTAGGACTTTGGACTTTAGACAGGACTTTGCATAAAGGCAGACCCCTCCCCCTCTCAATGGCAATCCTTTCTAAATAGACTGTAACCCTTTACAGATATACCATGACCTGGATAAATGAGAACCTTCAGACATATTCCCATACATCAGTGACTTCGCTGATATTTTTTCCATATCCGATGCTGAGTTTCTTTTCCCTCGCAGACCATATGATAGTGCCATAGATCTTATTACGGAATCCAAGTACCCTAAGGGTCATATTTATAATTTGCCCAGTCATGAACGGAAGTCTATGAGGGATTATTTTCAAAAAGGTCATATTAGACACTCAGTGTCTCCTATTGGGGCAGGATTTTGTATTGTTGAGAAAAAAGATAAGGGATTGAGACCTTGTATTGATTACAGAGAGTTAAACAAATTTACTATAAAAAATCCGTACTCTTTGCCATTAATTCCTGACCTGTTCATTCAAGTTCTTGGAGCTCACTGGTTAACCAAACTCAATCTCAGGGGGGTCTACAATCTCATTCAAATTAAGGAGGGGGATGAGTGGAACGCGGCCTTTAATACTCCTGAAGGGCCATTATGAATATTTAGTGATGCCATTTGGTTTGAGTAATGCCTCAGCGGTTTTCCAAAATTTTGTCAATGATATTTTTAAAAATATATTGGGTAATTAATGATTGCGTATTTGGATGATATTTTGATTTACTCAACTGACTGGGATTCACACATTAGCCACATTAGATAGGTATTGGAGGTTCTTTGTGAAAACCAATTATTTGCTAAAGGTGAAAAGTGTATCTTTGGGGTACAGGAAATTTTATTTTTGGGATATATTCTCACACCCCAATCCTTTAAGATGGATCCAAGGAAGGTGCAGGCTATTCTGGAATAGGTAAGACCCTCGTCCCTTAAAACATTACAAAGCTTTTTGGGTCTCTCTAATTATTATCAAAAATTTGTTACAAATTTTTCTGTTTATGCCAAACCTCTCACCGACCTAACCAGGAAGGGGACAGATATAGTGAATCGGTCGCCGGAGGTCATAAAAGCTTTCAAAACACTCAAGAGGTGTTTTGTTAACGCCCCAATATTGGTTCAACCAGACCAAGAGAGGCCTTTTGTAGTTGGGGTCGATGCCTCCGAGGGTGGGGTAGGAGCAGTACTCTTTCCGGGGTCATCAACTCTCACTAATCTGAGGCCCTGTGCGTTCTTTTCTCATAAGTTCTCTTCCACTGAGAGAAATTATGATATTGGAAAACGAGAGTTACTTGCTATTAAATGGGTCTTTGAAGAATGGCGTCATTTTTTGTATTACAGTTCTTATGGATCATAAGAATCTATTGTTTTTGGAATCTGCTAAACGTTTGAATCCCAGACAGGTTGGGTGGGCATTATTCTTTACACGTTTTAACTTTTGTATTACTTTCAGGCCAGGAAGTAAAAATATCAAGGCAGATGCCCTATCCCTGAGTTTTTGTGCTTTTCAATCTCATGATACTCCACCAGAACGGATATTACCAGCAGGTGTCATTGTGGCTTCGGTCTCCTCTGATCTGATGACCGAAATAACTGCGGGACAACACATGGCTCTGGTACAATCCCCTACTGATAAATTATTTGTCCCCAAACATTTATGTCTCCGACTGTTGTGCGAGTGCCGTAATTCTGTGTTTAGTGGACATCCAGGTATTAATGCCACCAAGGAATTCGTCTCCAGGTTTTACTGGTGGTCCACTTTGTCTAGAGATGTTCACTGACATGTGTCCTCATGTTAGGTATGTGCCAGGTCCAATACTCCTGGGTCCCATCCGGTGGGTGAGTTGCGACCGCTGCCCATCCCTAGTAGACCTTGGTCCCATATCTCCATGGATTTTATCACCAACCTACCAGTTTCAGAGGGTAAGTCAGTGGTATGGGTGGTTGTTAACAGATTTAGTAAGATGGTGCATTTGTTTCCTCTATCAAAGCTGACCAATGCTAAGACCTTGGCCTCTCTGTTTTTAGATCATGTGATATGCTTACACGGGATTCCAGAGAATGTGGTTTCGGATAGAGGCTTTCAAATCGTCTCAAGGTTTTGAAGGGCTTTTTGTCATAAGTTTAATATCTCTTTGTCTTTTTCTTTGGCCTTTCATCCTGAAACCAATGGTCAAACTAAACATTTTAATCAATCTCTAGAACAATATTTCAGGGGTCATGTCTCCGACAACCACCTTTGGTTGGTGGAATATTTGTCTGTGGTGAATTCGCCATTAACAATTAGGGGAATTTGTCTACTTTCTTTCATAATCTTGGCTTCCATCCACAATTTAGTTCAGTTTCGCCGTCCTCCTCGCAGGTTCCTGAAGCTGATGTAATAGTTACAGAACCGTGCACAGTCTGGGCCCAGGTTCAGTTGAACTTGAATAAAGCTCAGGAGATTCAAAAAATTTATGCTTACGAGGAGTGGATTTTGGGTTGGGAGATAAAGTGTGGTTGTCTACCAGGAATTTGTCTCTGAAGGTGCCTTCAAGTAAATTTGCACCATGCTTTATTGGTCCTTATGAAATCATTGAAATCATTAACCCTGTGTCTTTTAAGTTACGGTTACCTGACTCCTTTCGTATTCATAATGTTTTCCATAAAGCATTACCCAAAAAGTATGCATCGCCTGCCGGCCAAGTAGAATCCTTGATTTGAGAAAGGTCCGGAATTCATTGCAATATTTGGTTTACTGGAAGTTATGGGTCTGGGTTATGGTCCGAGGAGAGGTCTTGAGTACCAGCTAGCAAGATGCATGCTAAATAAAGTGGGGATCTGAGTGCCGATAATAATGAATCGGTGCTCAGCTGTATTATGCTCCATACGAGTCACGTGACGCTGGCCACGTCACGTGATTCACCTGTAGGGGTTATTCAAACAGGCAGCCTGCTGGCCACAGGTTGCCTGTGATTGGTCTTCCTACCCTCACCAGCATATTGCTATACTGTGTACTCTGTGTGTTTTGACCTCGGCTGTGTTTTCTCCTCAACCTTGAGACCTCCTTGAATTTGACTTGACCTCTTGGCTTCTGACTTTGGATTGTATTGACCTAGTTGTTGTGTTTTTCCCTGTGTACCTGTGTGACCTCCTGGCTTTGAATTTTGCTTCCCTGACTCTGTTCATGGTTTTTCCTCTTATCTTTAGACCCCTGCACATATATAAGCTAGGGATTGTCGCCAGGTTGTAAGCTGTCAGTTAAGATAGGTCGTGCAAGTACCGTAAGTAGGGATAGAGGTGCAGGTGGGTTTCATGGCTGCACTCTTCCCTCCCTTTTGTGACAGTCACTTAAAGAATTTCACCACTAAGTACTGCAAAAGGAGGTGTACAGTCACCCATACATTTTCCCAAAGAAAGCCTGTGCCACATAAAGAATTTCATAATCCAAAAATAGAGGAAGGACAGCACCACTTACTACAAATTCATTGTGAGTCCAAATTTAAGCGGAAGTGCTCGCGATGACAGGCCCCAGCCTGAAGGGCCCCTTAAATGCCAGGATGACTTCAGAAAAATCAGGCTTGTAGCTTGAAAATGACCTGCTTTCTCGAAATGTTGCTTTTTTCAGTGCTAATAAAGAGAAGGATTTGATTTAAGATTGGGAGTGCTGCGATTTTTCTGAAGTCTTTCCTGATATAAAGAATTTCACCACTAAGTGGTTCTGTCCATACCAAAAAAAGAGGTGCACAATCACTCATACATTTCCTGAAAAAAGCTTATGTCACATACAAGATTTCACTGCAAAAAGGGCTTTACCACATATAACTGCACCGCTGAGCGGCAAGCAGGCCCTTAATTCTTCAACTTTTATACTACACAAGGCTTTTCAACATATAAGTGCAACATTGAACGACGAGTATATATTTTTTTTTTCCTACGGAGTCCTTTTGTTATGGCTTTGCACAGGGAGCAAGAATGTTACGTACAATTCTGATGGAACTCCTGATCTTAAGAAACTGGACTTACACTCCAAAACAGAGGCTCTTCTGTCATGTTTTGTGTGCTGTGGAGATCGAATGCAGACGGAGCAGATAAAACACACATGAATGTTTTAAACTTACTGAAGCTGCTTGATTTAATTGTAAATAGATGGCAAATGCAAAGTCTGCTGGTGTGTTGTCATCAGCATCCTCATTATGTTTACAGCTGTACCCACGTTGATGTAATTCGGTCCATACCGCAAAAGGAGGTCTACAATCACCCATTAATTTTCCAGAGGAGAACATGTTTGAAATTAAACATTTCACCAATGAAAGTATAATGGAATTCGGTTCATACAGAAGAAAGTCTGCAAACACCCATCAATTTTCCCCCAAAAACTCCACACTGAACACAAGAGGGAAGGAAAAAGGTACTAGTCCTGGAAACTAGGGAAAGGGGAAAGGTCACCACCTAGTGAATCCCTAAACAGAGCCCTGACTACTATCAGTATGAACAGACCTTGATGGTAGGAATGTTCATACGCAGGAACCTAGAGCCCTATCTGACCCTAAAGGGCCCTGGAAATAGCGTCAAGACAAGATGACCTGTTCCTTCCCAGCTGAAGGAACAGGAGACTCCCTCAGGCCTAATACCAAAAGATAGGGAAACAAACAAGAAATTGGAAAAAGAGAGGGCGGAGCTTGAGCCGGTCTGAGATGGCCGCTTGATTCTGAGCTCCGTGCTACAGTCTGTTCCATGCACTAGCTATCTGTAGCAAAAAGCCAGAAAATGGTAAAAATCGGGAACCCCAAAGCAGGGGAGCACCCAAGCACCAACAAAAGTCAAGCCGCAGGAGGAGACATGGACAAGTTTTTAAGGAAAGCGGCCGCTTAGTTTGTTGCCCGCAACTCCAAAATGGCGCCAGCCCAGCTTCATAAAGTCAGATCGGAAGATGAAAGCGACAATGAGGAGCCGCAAGGTAGGGGGGCCCTTCCGATTACCAGAAATTATCTGAAGAACACCCTGAGCAAAGCCCTTGAACCCCTACTAAGCGAATTTGCCGCCATGCGCCATGATATGCGCCATATAGGAGATAGAGTTGAAGCGCTTGAGAATCAACAGGCCCAGATACTGGATCACCAGAGGGCTACTTCAAACTCATTCCAAAAATGTGGCTCCTACCTGAATCAACTTCAGAACGCCTTAGAAGATCAGGAAAACAGGGGTCGCCGAAACAATCTGCGCATAAGAGGGATCCCAGAGTCTGCTGCTGCAGTTGTCTCCCTCTGCTCCTCACTCCTGGGCCCAGAGTTCGCCCTAGAGATTGTAATAGAAAGGGCTCACAGGGCACTGCGACCCAAACCTAAAATCGGAGGAACCCCCAAGAGATATAATATGCAAATTTCTCAACTTTCAAGTCAAAACAGCAGTCCAAGAAGCTGCCAGAAACAGACCAGACATCTTATCTGAAGGTGCTCAAGTATCAATTTATCAAGATTTAGCCCCCTCCACTTTTAGGAAGCGCAAATCTCTTAAGCCTCTGATGGAGTGGTTACGGGCGAACAGGATCCTTTACAAATGGAACTTTCCTTTTGGACTTTCCTTTTCACAAGGAGGCCGCCGTATTAACATCACCACCCATGCTGATTTGGAAGCTGTATACGACCACCTACAAATTCCTCCTATGCCGATTGATAACTGGGACCTTTTCCAGGATCTCAGTGCTTTACCTGAAGTCCCGACGGTTGAGGCCTTCACCTTACAGCATACCCTAAGGCTCACAAAGTGGGGAAGAGGAATCGGCAAATAACACCCAAGAGGCTATCTCAAGATTAATCTTCTGCTGCAACCTTCTTACCTAGAGGCATTTTTCTTCTTCCTGGACATTCTTGGATCTATCCAGATAATTAGCTTCTCTCTTACAAGAGGACTTTCGCTATTGTCTGCTTAGATAGTTTAATACTGCTAGTAGATCCAGGTTTAAATCCAGCATCGTATAATATTGCCTCTGTCCTTCTTGCCTCTCTTACCTTTCCTCCCCCCTATCTCGTCAACTTCATTGACCTTCTGACTCCACATTCTTCTTGCTTTAACAGCCTAATCAGGGCCTATTCGATTGTTTCCTTCCTTACAATCCCGATAGTTGCTTGTATGAATATAAGCTACATCTCAGATTGCAATTTTATGTGCTGAACGGTATGTTCACTGGTCTTCAACCAACTTTTTTCCCCATGCTTTACACCAGTGGGTCACCCCACATACTATGTAATTTTTTGGTTTTATGTTCTGTTCTCACCGTTTCCCCTCTCCCTTTGTTTAGTTCTAGGTACCTGATACACTCACATTTGATTCCTCGGAGGAATATACAGGACCCTGGGGATCTAGCTTCTCCTCTGGACGGGGTGGAGATACCTCAAACTATAAGTGTTCTCTCCTGGGGGACTGGCACTCTTTGCACCCCTCCACCCACAATAACCCCTGGTTATGGTTGACATCCAAATAGCCTCTTATAATGTAAAGGGCTTTAACTCACCCTCCAAAAGAAGCCAAATTTTTACTATTCTACGTAAGGACGGATCGGATGTGCTGCTCCTCCAGGAGACACATTTCAGGTTCAACCACTACCCCAATATGGAATTCTCTCACTACCCACTCTGGTTTCACTGTGGGGGGAGCTCTGCCTCGTCCGGAGGAGTAAGTATAGGATTTAAGAGGAAGGTTCCTTTCAAATACGTTAATCATATACAAGACCCAGAGGGTAGATTTATTATGGTTAAGGGCAATATTGGTGCCCAAATATATACCTTTATAAATCTGTATGCTCCCAACTCCAAACAGGCTAAATGGCTCTCTTCCATAGCCCCAATGATCACCTCCTTCAAGGAAGGTATTGTTGTTTTGGGTGGTGATCTCAATGTGGCCCTCAAACCCCAATTAGACTCCTCCTCACGCAAAATTTCTCATTCAAAGAGCTCTTTAAAGCATATCAAAAGCATTCTTTGGGATCTCCATCTAATTGATGTCTGGCGTACTCATTATCCCAATACCCCTGATTATACATTTTACTCCCATGTTCACAGCAATTATCACCGCATAGACTACCTCTTCATCTCAAAAGAGCACCTCCAACTATGCCCGACGGCGAAAATTGGGTCTATCCACTTGTCAGATCATGCTCCAATTTATCTCATGTTATCCTCCCCAACACGAAAAACCAAAAGCTTTAATTGGAGACTAAACAAATTTATTCTTGGAAACCCAGACTCTATTAAGAAAATAGCTTCACTATTGGATGAATACTTCAGCTTAAATTCCCTACCAGAGCTCTCGCCCCAAACCATCTGGGACGCACACCCCTTTATCAGGGGTGAGTTCATTAGCTTAGGCTCACACTTAAAAAAACTTAGAGAGAATAACATTAGTAATCTCCTTTCCAAGATAAACAAGTTGGAATCTGTCCATAGACGTACCCTCTCTGAAACCCAGCTTCAAGAGCTCTCCAAAGCAAGAGCCGAATTAAAAGCTCTGTTACATAATAATTCGGCTAAATATTATCTCAGTTCTCAATATAAGTTCTTTGCGCACGGGGATAAAGCCACCAAATTTCTAATGAACAGAATAAAAACTAGAAGAGCAGACAACTATATACATCAATTGTCTTCCCCAAATGGTGACCCAGTCTTTGCCTAATTTAAGATTGCTAAACAATTTAGGGACTTCTATGAAGCTTTATATTATCTTCCTTCACCCCTTTCCCCAACATCCCACTCCTCGCTAGTTGACACGTTCCTGAAATCAACATCCTGTCCGACTCTATCAGCGGATCAAAAACAGTCGCTTGAAGCCCCATTTACTATGGATGAAATATCCATAGCCTTGGCCCAAATGCCCCAGGGGAAAAGCCCGGGCCCAGACGGATTCCCTGCATCCTATTACAAAACCTTCAGAAAACAGCTTTTGCCACGTCTACTTGCTGTGCGCAATCAGTCCTTGCAAGGTATCCCTTCATCCAGGGATATGACATCCGCTCATATAGCTTTGATTCCTAAAGAGGGGAAGGACTCTAAGCTGTGCACAAACTATAGGCCTATCTCCCTTCTGAACATTGACCTTAAAATTCTTGCGAAATTACTAGCGAACCGTTTGGCAGTCCTTCTTCCTCTTTTGGTACATATGGATCAGGTGGACTTTGTGCGCAATAGGGAGGGTAGAGACAACACTACTAGAGTCATCAATGCACTCTGCTATGCTAGATATACCTCTACTCCTCTTGTACTCCTCAGCACTGACGCCGAAAAAGCGCTTGACCGCATAAACTGAAATTATCTAAGCCATGTTTTAGAGTTTTTTGGCCTGCCTGATCCATATATTAAAGCTGTATTTGCTATGTATAACCAGGCTACGGCCCGGGTAATGGTTAATGGCGACCTATCCTCTCCTTTCCGAATTCAAAACGGAACCCGCCAAGGCTGTCTCCTGTCCCCCCTGCTATTCAACTTGGCTATGGAACTCCTCCTATCCAAGCTTAGAGCAGACACTTGTCACGAGGGTATCGAGAACCACGCCTGACTCCGTTATACCCGGGGTCAGGAAGTCGCAGCGGTTGGCTGCACGCTCTATTTAAGATAGGGCTGTTTTCCTTATAGTAGCTTTCTGGGTTTGCTTTGCAAACCCTTTTGGCTCACTCAGGGATCCGTAGCTCCTTCTCCTCAGCTGTTCCTTGTCCAGCACTCCCAAACCTCCTTATATTCTTCTCTCACACTTCTCTGGTTGCCAGAGATAGAGCTTCCTGCCTGGACATCTATCCTGACCCACTGGAGCTGTGTTGCTGCGTTCTCTGACTGTTGATTCAGAACGCTACCCTCCGGATCCCTGTTGGACCTTTGTGGACAGTTGTTGTCGTCCACCTGGGTGTTTGTGTTTGTCTGTGTTTGTCTGTCCTCTCCCTGGTGTTTCCCTCTTAGTGCAGTGGTGAGGACTAGCGATCCCACCGGCCCGTTCACTATCTAGGGCTCATTTCAGGGAAAGCCAGGGTTTAGGCACGTGATCGCCGCACGGGTGAGGAACCCGTCTAGGGACGTCAGGGCAGTCAGGTGCCAGCCGCAAGGTGGGTTAGGGGTCACCACCTTTCCCTCTCCCTTAGGCAGGGCTTTCCCTGTTTTCCTCCCTGTGCGTGACACCGGTCATTACAACACTAAGGTCAAAGGCATTTTTTTAGGGGGCCGGAGCCATAATCTTGCGGCATTCGCCGATGACGTTATGATTATGACATCCAATCCTAAAATCTCTCTTCCCATAATTCAGTAGCATTTAAAGAATTATAGTGCAGTCTCCGATTTTAAGATTAATGAGAGTAAATCTACCATTATTAGCACCGGAATATCCCCACAACTCAAACTCTCAAAAATTCTCCATTTAACTGGTCTTCCCCAACCATTACCTATCTAGGAGTGAAACTTAGCCCCAACATTTCAGATTTATTTATACTTAACTATGTCCCACTAAAAACCACTTTATTCTTAGCACTAGATAAAATCAATAAATCAGCCCCAACTCTATCATGGTTTGGTAGGAAAAACCTCCTCTCTGCTCTTATTATTCCCCGTCTCACGTACCTCCAACAAGTCCTCCCAATTCCCATTCCAAAGTCCTATTACACCTCTCTGAAACAGAGATTTAGAACATTCATATGGAAAGGTAGGAAAGCGAGACTCTCCTACTCCTTCTTGTCTCATTCTCGTATGGCAGGTGGGATTGGGCTCCCAGACCCTGAACTCTATGGGAAGGCCATTCTTATGTCAAGAATTATCGACTGGTTGAGAAACACAGATAGCAAATCCTGGGTGGCATTAGAACAAAGTATTATTGGTATGCCAGCTCGTGCCCTATGTTTGGGCTATCACCCCCCTCCCCCCCAAATCAATTTGCAATCCTTCCCAATAATTAAAGCTACAGTAGAAGCCTGGAAGTGGTGGAACCACTCCCATTGCTCTATATCTTTTCCATCTCCCCTTGTTACTACTAGTGACATCCTCAGTTCATCCTCCATTGGGCCTCGAAACACCTCTTCTAAATTAATTAGATCCTCCTCTGTGCCAATCTCCCATCTTTTAGACTCCCAAGGCTTAACACCTTTGAACGAAACCATCAAAACCCTTCTAAAACCACAACCCTGTGACTTCACCCTCATTCCACATATTAAATCCTTTGTCCATAGAAATAACATGAATGGTGAGCTCCTTTGTCCTCTTACAAGGTTTGAAGCCTTAATAGTCAATCCTAACTCCCCAAAAAAACCTCTCTCTCTTATCTATAACAAATTAAGATCTCCCCCTCTAATTGTTAAACCAGCTTTCATCCGCTCTTGGGAATTAGAAACTGGAATAGATCTCCCTCTCCAAATCTTACCCACACTATTTGATATCCCACACAAGTCATCTAGATGTGTTAGGGCCCAAGAGAATGGCTACAAAATTATGTCGCAATGGTACATTACCCCAATTAAGTCCTCACGTTTCACCAGACCTACCTCTAGCGATTGCTGGAGATGCCAAAAGGAGAAGGATACCTTCCTCCATATCTGGTGGCTGTGTCCCCTTATTAACAAGTGGTGGGAGGAAATCTTTCAGATTTGCAACCAAATTTGTTCCTCATCGGTTGTTACTTCCCCTTATGGGGCTTTGCTTTCTTTTTTCAACGACAAAACCTTTCCGCCCCCCACCTTCCTCTTCAAACAGCTTTTGTTAGCGGCTCATCTCTTGATACCCAAATACTGGTTACAGTCTAGTTTACCCTTAGTGGAGCAATGGAGGCTCAAGGTAGATCAAATCTACCGTTTCGAGGAGATGGCTTCTTGGGAATCACGAACACACCCCACATTTTTGAAAAGGTGGGCCCCCTGGACAAAATACAGATTTCTTTAGTACCAAGCTGCCCTGCCCCACCTTTTTTCCTTTTTTTACACCTTAGGTTCTGCCTTGTAAGTTCCCCTAGTAATTTAAAAATATGACCAAATTGGTTCAATGACTAGAGGTAGATAGGGATGGTTACTCAATCCATCACTGGACCTTTCATACACCCAAAGTGGATTAGAGTTGGGGATCTTGCTACTATTGTGGGATTCCCCATACTTTATTTTGCCTCTTAATTAGGTCAGCATTGTTGTGTCTTGTAGTAATTGGACTCTACTCCATATGTCTTTGTATATAACGTATATACGCTGAGTTTCTCATTTAATGGATTGCAACTGCTGTTATCCCCAATCCTTCCTGTACAATAATATATTCACATGTATTTGTGTATGGTACTTACACTGTATATTTTCTTAGAGCGAAAATAAAACATAAAAAAAAAAAAAATAGGAAAAAGACACTTAACTCTGAAGTACGCGGACGAGCAGGAATTCAGAGGAGAACCGAACACCAGCACTTTCACAACCAGAAAGGAGCTATCAACCGCATAGCATGATGGGTAAAACCAGACTGAATAGAGGAGTTTGAATGACCACTTAAGCTACACCTGAGACAAGAGGTGTGGTCATACCCAGCAACAACACAGAAACAAATGAAACCAAAGAGTCTGTCAGATCACATCACGTGCAGTCTCTTAGATCTTCTGACCCCTATCACGGAAGAGACCGTGACAACCTGTTTCGCCACTACGTAATTTGGTCCATACTGCAAAAGGAGGTCTACAATCACCCATCAATTTTCCTGAGAAAAACATGTTTGAAATAAAAATTAAAAAATCCAGGAGGAGATCCGGGCCGGTGCAGCTGCGTCATGGCCTCCAGCTCCACGGACATCGTCAGACAGGGCTACGTGCGGATGAAGAGCAGGAAACTCGGGATCTACCGCCGCTGCTGGCTGGTGCTCAGGAAATCCTCCAGTAAGGGACCCTGGAGACCGGAGAAGTATCCGGATGAGAGGTCAGTAATGTTAAATGCATCATGCGGCTTCCTAAGGAAACAGAGCGACAAGCGGTGGCCATTATCTTCTGTGACGACCTCGCCCGCACCTTCACCTGTGATTCAGAGCTGGACGCTGAGGAGTGGTTCAAGGTGCTGTCCATGGACTGTCCGGGCACACGGGTTACGGACTGTAATGTCGGAGAACCAGACCTGCTGACTCCAGGAGTGCAAAGTGAACAGATAGAACGCTTCAACGTCTTCCTGCTGCCATCGTCCATCCTGGAAGTGTACGGAGAGTGCAAGATGCAGATAACGGAAGAGAACCTCTACCTCTGGGACCCTCACAAGCCTTGCACAAAGCTGCTGTCCTGGCCCCTCTGCACCCTCCGACGATATGGGAGCGACTCCTCACGCTTCACATTTGAGGCAGAGCAGGTGTGTGGGATCAGCGAGGGACTCTTTACCTTCCAGACCCTTCAAGGACAGCAGATCTATGAGCGAGTGCACACGGCCATCCTGGCTCTGGCTGAACAGCACAAGAGTCTCCTTCTCGAGATGGAAAGAAATTCCTGGCTACTGAACAAAGAACCCGAGAATGTGCCTCACCCTGGTCCCAGCACATCCATGCTTCCCCGCAGTACATACTGGCATCACATCACCAGCGGACAGAGCAGCACAGAGTCTTCCAGCAGCAGACCTCACAGTGGAAGAGATTCAGATCCCATTCCAAGAAGGGCATTTGCTCGGAAACTGCCCACATCAGCCTCACAGTGACCAGACGTGGACTCTAGGACGAGGGACACACAATGGATGGAGCAGCCCCTAAAGCGCAATGTTCATTGGAGGGGCGATTCTGGAGAAATATAAGTTTTGCACTATAAAAGAAAAGTTCTGCTGAAAAAATAAAATAAAAAAATTAACCAATGAAAGGATAATGGAATTCGGTTCATACAGAAGAAAGTCTACAATCACCCATCAATTTTCCCCCAAAAACCCTGTTTCACATAAAAAAATTCAACACAACGTAATTCGGTCCATACCGCAAATGGAGGTCTACAATCACCTATCAATTTTCCAAAGGAAAACATGTTTGAAATAAAAGAATTTCACCAATGAAAGGATAATGGAAATCGGTTCATACAGAAGAAAGTCTGCAATCACCCATCAATTTTCCCCTAAAAAGCCTGCTTCAAATTAAAAATGTCACCACTACGTAATTCGGTCCATACCGTAAAAAGGGCTTTACCACATATAACTGCACCGCTTAACGACAATTAGGCCCTATTTTTTTTCTATTTTTACACTACACAAAAGGCTTTTCAACAAATAACTGCAATGCTGGACGGCAAATTTATTTTAATTTCGCCACTAATACACAACAAACTGGGCTTTTGAGTATATCACTGCACCGCACAAGAGCAATTAGGCCCTAATTTTTTTCTATTTTTACACTACACAAAAAGCTTTTCAACAGATAAGTGCAACGCTGGATAGCGAATATATTTTTATTTTGCCACTAATACAAGGCAACCAGTGCTGTAAAATGTATCACTGCACTGCTGAACGCAATTAGGCACTAATTATATATATTTTTTTTACACTACATAAAGGATTTTCAACAGATAGGTGCAACGCTGGATGGCAAATATATTTTTATTTCACCACTAATACACAGAAAAATGGGCTTAACATATAACTGCACCACACAAACAAAACTTACTGTAGAAATATTTCCTTGTAATAACCCTGTTAACAGCAGCACTTGCACCCCATTAACAAGAACGGTTTGCTGGAATGACAGAGCTATATAATGGCAATTTGGATCCCCAGTCAATACAGCAAGGGGTAACAGGATTGTTCCTCTTACCCAGTTAGTAACCTCCCCTACTAAACCCTGTTCTACATAAATGCTGTGGAATGATTCCTCCCTATCCTTTCCCTGCACTTATAAATCTTTTTTTTTTTTTTTTATCACAATCAAGTCTTTAATTTCTGTATCAAACAGCACTTGCACTGCAATAACAAGAAATTAGTATTGGATAGACAGTGGGGGGCACTCTATATCTGACCACTAATGGACAGCACATAAAACTAATGACTAATGGACAGTAAATTAAACTATTTATTTTAAATTGGATAAAACTAGGAAATACGTAGATAAGAAATTGATAAAATGTACAGATATGTCCTCAAAAGAATAGCAGCATAAACACTTTAAAATATGATCTTTACATATGATGGCATGTGTCATTCACTCTCATATGTCCCTCTGTATAAATCCTCAACAGGGCTATATTGTGACCTCAGTCCAAGTTCAGAGGTCCACAAAGGACCAATACTTCTATTTAGGTACTGAGGGTACCACGGGGTGTGCACTTTTCTGTGATTTTGGTTGAGCCACTTACCAGTATACAAGTACAGACCAAAAGTTTGGACACACCTTCTCATTCAAAGAGTTTTCTTTATTTTCATGACTATGAAAATTGTAGATTCACACTGAAGGCATCAAAACGATGAATTAACACATGTGGAATTATATACTTATCAAAAAAGTATGAAACAACTGAAAATATGTCATATTCTAGGTTCTTCAAAGTAGCCACCTTTTGCTTTGATTACTGCTTTGCACACTCTTGGCATTCTCTTGATAAGCTTCAAGAGGTAGTCACCTGAAATGGTTTTCACTTCACAGGTGTGCCCTGTCAGGTTTAATAAGTGGGATTTCTTGCCTTATAAATGGGGTTGGGACCATCAGTTGCGTTGTGGAGAAGTCAGGTGGATACACATCTGATAGTCCTACTGAATAGACTGTTAGAATTTGTATTATGGTAAGAAAAAAGCAGCTAAGTAAATAAAAACGAGTGGCCATCATTACTTTAAGAAATGAAGGTCAGTCAGTCCGAAAAATTGGGAAAACTTTGAAAGTGTCCCCAAGTGCAGTCACAAAAACCATCAAGTGCTACAAAGAAACTGGCTCACTTGCGGACCGCCCCAGGAAAGGAAGACCAAGAGTCACCTCTGCTGCGGAGGATAAGTTCATCCGAGTCACCAGCCTCAGAAATCGCAGGTTAACAGCAGCTCAGATTAGAAACCAAGTCAATGCCACACAGAGTTCTAGCAGCAGACACATCTCTAGAACAACTGTTAAGAGGAGACTGTGTGAATCAGGCCTTCATGGTAGAATATCTGCTAGGAAACCACTGCTAAGGACAGGCAACAAGCAGAAGAGACTTGTTTGGGCTAAAAAACACAAGGAATGGACATTAGACCAGTGGAAATCTGTGCTTTGGTCTGATGAGTCCAAATTTGAGATCTTTGGTTCCAACCACCGTGTCTTTGTGCGACGTAGAAAAGGTGAACGGATGGACTCTACATGCCTGGTTCCCACCGTGAAGCATGGAGGAGGAGGTGTGATGGTGTGGGGGTGCTTTGCTGGTGACACTGTTGGGGATTTATTCAAAATTGAAGGCATACTGAACCAGCATGGCTACCACAGCATCTTGCAGAGGCATGCTATTCCATCCGGTTTGCGTTTAGTTGGACCATCATTTATTTTTCAACAGGACAATGAGCCCAAACACACCTCTAGGCTGTGTAAGGGCTATTTGACCATGAAGGAGAGTGATGGGGTGCTGCACCAGATGACCTGTCCTCCACAGTCACCGGACCTGAACCCAATCGAGATGGTTTGGGGTGAGCTGGACTGCAGAGTGAAGGCAAAAGGGCCATCAAGTGCTAAGAGTCTCTGGGAACTCCTTCAAGACTGTTGGAAGACCATTTCAGGTGACTACCTCTTGAAACTCATCAAGAGAATGCCAAGAGTGTACAAAGCAGTAATTAAAGCAAAAGGTGCCTACTTTGAAGAACCTAGAATATGACATATTTTCAGTTGTTTCATACTTTTTTGATAAGTATATAATTCCACATGTGTTAATTCATCGTTTTGATGCCTTCAGTGTGAATCTACAATTTTCATAGTCATGAAAATAAAGAAAACTCTTTGAATGAGAAGGTGTGTCCAAACTTTTGGTCTGTACTGTATATTTTTACATTTTTACAATAACAAGAACTGTTTGCTGGAATGACACAGCTTTATAATGGCAATTTGGATCCCCAGTCAGTGCAAGGTGTAATAGGATTGTTCCTATTACCCAGTCATCCTCAACTACGGAACCCTGTTCTACACAAATGCTGAGGATGGAACGATTCCTCCCTATCCTTTCCCCGCACTTGTAAAGTTTTTTTTTTTAGCACAATGACTTTGTTTCTATCACTGTCCCTAGCGCCTACAGACATTTCTCCCTGCACTAAATACACTGATAAATGGCAGAATCTAAGATGGCTGCCGCTATTTAAAGCTCAAATAGAGAAAAGGAATATCCCACGAGATAGTTCTTTTTTATTGAGCAAGCGGTAAAACGCATTTCAGGGATATACCCCTTCTTTAGGTACAATTGACTTGCATACATAAAAGCAAAATTGCATACATTTAAATAGATGGTAAAAAAACGCCAAAGGCAGAGGGGGTGGGAGGGGGCGGGTCAGTAGGCAGTGCTGGGAGAGCTCTCAAAGCTCAGCAAAGGGGAAGGGGAAAATGGGAAGGGGAAAATTGTGTACAGACTTAAAAAATAACTTTTATTCAGTTCACTCTGAGTCCTTACTCATAGGATCGACCATCACAGTGGTACGATCTCTAATTCTAAGTTAAACTTCAGAATAATAATTACGGAAAGCCTATGTGGGCGCAGGACCTTGGAGAGACATGTGATGAGATCACGTGACCCGTTGCGCCGCATGTGACCTCCGTCAGCTGGAGGCAACAGCAAGGGAAGTGTGGCTGCATCAGGAGACGGCCGGTCATATGGTCTAGCGGCTGGTCACGTGGTCCGGCGGCTGCGTACGTCACACCCCGTCTCTAGGCAACCAGAAGCTGATGCCACGTCAGAGAGGGGGAGTGTGAGATGGCTAGGAGGAGGGAGTTACGCCCGTTCCTAACAAGCTGTTGAAGAGAGAGCTGGCTCAAATAAGCTCATTTTATACTGCAAAACCATGATGGTGCTATAAAATAAAGTCTTATAACTGGGGATGTAGCTGTGTTCAGAATTAAGTAATCCCATTCAATTTCATGTTAAATAGGAGTCAGAATACACCTGCCATCATTTAAAGTGCCTCTAATTTACCCCAAATAAAGTTCAGCTGCTCTAGTTGGTCTTTCCTGAAATTTTCTTAGTCAAATCCCACAGCAAAACTTATGGTCCACAGAGAGCTTCCAAAGCATCAGAGGGATCTCATTGTTAAAAGATATCAGTCAGGAGAAGGGTACAAAAGAATTTCCAAGGCATTAGATATACCATGGGGCACAGTGAAGACAGTCATCATCAAGTGGAGAAAATATGGCACAACAGTGACATTACCAAGAACTGGACGTCCCTCCAAAATTAATGAAAAGACGAGAAGAAAACTGGTCTGGGAGTCTACCAAGAGACCTACAGCAACATTAAAGGAGCTGCAGAAATATCTGGCAAGTACTGTCTGTGTGGTACATGTGACAACAATCTCCTGTATTCTTCATATATCTGGGCTATGGGGTAGAGTGGCAAGGCAAAAGCCTTTTCTTACAAAGAAAAACATCCAAGCCAGGCTCCATTTTGCAAAAACGCATCTGAAGTCTCCCAAAAGCATGTGGGAAAAGGTGTTATGGTCTGATGAAACCAAGGTTGAACTTTATGGCCATAATTCCAAAAGATATGTTTGGAGCAAAAACAACACTGCACATCACCAAAAGAACACCATACCGATAGTGAAGCATGGTGGTGGCAGAATCATGCTTTGGGGCTGTTTTTCTTCAGCTGGAACTGGGGCCTTAGTTAAGCTAGAGGGAATTATGAACAGTTCTAAATACCAGTCAATATTGGCACAAAACCTTCAGGCTTCTGCTAGGTAGCTGAACATGAAGAGGAACTTCATCAACTTCATCTTTCAGCATGACAAGGACCCAAAGCAAACATCCAAATCAACAAAGGAATGGCTTCACCAGACGAAGATTAAAGTTTTGGAATGGCCCAGCCAGAGCCCAGACCTGAATCCAATTGAAAATCTGTGGGGTGATCTGAAGAGAGCTGTGCAGAGGAGATGCCCTTGCAATCTTACAGATTTGGAGTGTTTTTGTAAAGAAGAGTGAGCAAATCTTGCCAAGTCAAAATGTGCCATGCTGATAGACTCATACCCAAACGACTGAGTGCTGTAATAAAATCAAAAGGTGCTTCAACAAAGTATTATTTTAAGGGTGTGTACACTTATGCAACCATAATATTTTATTTTTATATTTTTTTCTTCCCTCTACCTAAAAGATTTTAGTTTGTTTTTTAATTGAGTAGTACAGTTTATAGGTCACATTAAAGGTGGAAAAAGTTCTGAAAATATTTATCTTTGTCTCATTTTTTATTTTTTTTATTTTTTTGTTTATTTTATTTTCATTGCATCAAAACACGTTAGTGGGTTACAGGGAATAATGTAACATGGAAGAGATACATGATATTCAGTAGCATAGAGTACAAGCATATATAGAGGAAGTAAGCACATTTGTGACCAACCGGCGACAGCCTGGTATAGTGTCAATGAGGCTGACCACATTCAATACAGTTTATGTAACAGAGCGCTATCCAGACCTGTTCAAAGGCTTATAACTGTAAGTGGGCCTATCTAAACCTAGGAAGCTCTAATGTACTTTGATCTATAATGTCAAAGGCAGTCGTTTAATCATGGGCAAAAAGGGGCCTAGAAAGCCTGGGCTTCAAGTGGTTTATGGCTACGGAACACTAGAAGTCTAAAGTAAAAATAACCAAGGGAGGGAGTGTGGCTATGTGCTGCTGGAAAACCTAAAGGTAGACCAAAGTGACCAACGCTTCAGGAAGGCTGGATGTGTGCGAGATTCCCAAGCAGAAAGCTCTTCAAAACGATAGAGCTGGTCCACCTTGAGTTTCCATTGTTCAATTGTTGGCAGTGAGGTCTGGAGCCAATGTTTGGGAACAAGTAGGCGAGCAGCACTCAGGAGCTGCTTGAAGAGGTAGCTCGGGGTGGTTGATTTGCGTCTGTAAAATGGGACAGCAGTGCTCCCAGTGGGGACATCTTCACGGATTCACGGCTTATCTGGTTGCTTAAGCGAAAAATGTCCGACCACCATTTGCTAATTACGGGGCAATTCCACCAAATATGGAGGAAGGTCCCAGTCTCCTCGGAACACCTCCAGCACTTATCAGAAGAGAATTCAGTAAAATGGGTAGATCTAGATAGAGTTATATACCACTGAGTCAGTATTTTGTATCCATTTTCCTGAATGCGTACGCATCGGGAAGCCTTGTGGGGAGTGTTGAATAAATCAGGCAGATCAGTGAAGGGTATGGTTATCCCAGTTTCTCTTTCCCAGTGATGAATGAAAGATGGTTTCGCAATGAGTGGCGAGGTCTTCAGTTTGTTATGTATTTGCGATATTAGCTTTCTCGGGGGTTTGGGGTTGATGAAAAGAGCTTCGAACCAACCTATTGGCCGAAGAAGTTCCCCTTCGGTATTGTTCCGTATTAGAAAGGATCTAATGTGCGGAATTAAAGTAAGGTCACATGGGTGGGGATTAAGTAATTTATGTATGGCATCAGTCTCAAGGAGCTTCCCCGTAGAGTCCAAGAGATTTCTTATGGGCAAAGAGGAAGATTTAACACGTTTGGAGGAGGATCGCAATAGTGTTGGGGAGGACGTGCCTAAGATATCCGCAACATTCAGTATAGGTGAAGGGAAGGGAACTGAGCAATGAGAAGAATTCAGCCATCTCCAAGCATCAATCGTTGCTTTCAAAATTGGGAAGTTTGATAGAGGTATATGGGGGGGAAATTGATGACCCAATAAGACTGTCCGAAATGGAATGTCAAGTATGCTTTGTTCAAGGCTCACCCAAGGTTTGTCAGTAGGGTTACGAAGCCATTTGACTGCTCTAGCTAATCTTATTGCTATCCCATAAAGTTCTGGGTCTGGGAGGCCGATACCGCCTAACTGGCGTGGGTGAGTTTGTAAGAGAGTCTGGCTTTCTTGCCATTCCATATGAAAGTTCTGAACTTTTGTTTCAAAGATGTGTAGAAGGATTTGGGCAAAGGGATAGGGAGGACCTGTTGGAGGTATGTGAGGCGCGGTAAGATCAATGAGGTGAGAAGGTTTTTACGTCCAAACCAGGATAGCATGGGTGCCCTGGCCTGTAAATGGTCTATAGCTGTAAATAGAGAGTTTTTAAGGGGGATGTAGTTTAGGGAGAAGAGGTCTGAGATTTGAGGGCCGATTTCAACTCCCAGATAGGTGATGGTTGGGGAAGACCAATTAAAAGGGGAATTTTCCATCAGTATGGACTTAGTATGAGTGGGTATTCCCAACGTAAGGATCAGCGATTTGCTAGTGTTTATCTTAAAGTTAGAGATGGAACTATAGTGTTGTAAATGGTTTTGTATGCGGGGTAGAGAAGTAGTGGGATTTGTTGTCATGATCATAACATCATCGGCGAAAGCCGCAATTTTGTGGTCTCTTCCTCCCAAGGTAGTACCTTTAATATTATGATCATTCCTAAACGTAGATAGAAGGGGTTCCATTGCCAGAACAAATAGGAGGGGAGACAAGGGGCAACCTTGACGGGTACAGTTATGTATGTAGAAGGGCAAGGAGAGACTACCATTAACCATTACCAGGGCTGTGGCCTGTGCATACATAGCAAAGATCGCTTGAACAAAGGGATCAGGCAGACCAAAGCACAAAAGAACTTGTCTCAGATACGTCCAATTGATTCTGTCAAACGCTTTTTCTGCGTCGGTACTAAACAACAAGAGAGGAGAGGAAGTATGTTTGGCATAGCACATTGCATTGATAACCCTCGTAGTGTTATCTTTGCCCTCCCTATTACGGACAAAGCCCACCTGGTCCCCATGTATCAAGGAAGGAAGGAGGTTTGCAAGCCGGTTGGCTAACATTTTAGCTAATAGCTTGAGATCTATATTTAAGAGGGAAATAGGTCTGTAGTTAGCACAGAGTTTGGGATCTTTCCCTTCCTTGGGGATCAGTGCTATGTGTGCAGTTGTCATATCCCTAGAAAGGGCCTTACCTTGTAACGCAGAGTTGCATACCTCAAGAAGATGGGGGAGTAATTGGGTCTTAAAGGTTTTGTAATATGATGACGGGAGGCCGTCAGGGCCAGGACTTTTTCCCAAGGGCATTTGGGAGAGAGCTACCGAAAGCTCCTCGGTTGAGAAGGGAGCTGCTAGAAGAGTTTTCTGAGTATCGGTGAGTGTGGGGAGGGTATTCGCCTCAAGAAAGGAGGAGATTAGGGACAAATGAGTATCAGGGTTATGAAGGGGATGGGATATTGTAGAGCTTTTCATAGAATGCTCTGAATTGATCAGCTATTTGGTTTGTGGAGAAGGTGGTTTCACCCGTTGGGGAACTTAGCTGGTGTATGTAATTTGCGTCCCTTCTCGCCTTAATTCTATTCATCAAGAACTTAGTGGTCTTATCGCCGTGAGCATAGAATTTATGCTGCGAGTTCAGATAGTATTTAGCGGATTTAGCATCCAATAAAGCTTTCAGTTCTGCTATAAGACTAGAGAGGTCTTGACGTTGAAAATCGGCTAATGAACGTTTGTGTAGGGTCTCGAGTGTTTTGATTTTAGTGAGGAGAGAGGCTATCTTTTGTTCCCTGAGCTTCTTAACGTAGGATCCAATGCTAATAAAGTGTCCCCTTATGAAAGGTTTATGTGCATCCCACAGGATTTGAGGGGAGAGAGATGGATCGGTGTTTAGTTTAAAGTATTCCTCTAGTAGGGAAGATATTTTTTTAATGATTTGGGGATCTCCTATAATGGATTCGTTTAAACGCCAATTGAAGTGTGAGGTATTGCGCGTAGGGGACGTGACTGTGAGGAATATAGGGGCATGGTCGGATATATGAATAGATATGAATAGATCCGATCTTAGCTGCCGAACAGTGCTGGAGGTGTTCCTTGGACACAAACAAGTAGTCGATACGGTGGTATGTATTGTGGACATGCGAAAAAAAGGTATAGTCTACCTAACTAGGATGCAGGGTGCGCCATGAGTCAACCAAATGTAATTTCCTTCTTTGAAGGACTCAATGGTCGTATACATATTGGAAAGCCATGAAGTTTGTTTGGTGTTAGGGGCATACAAATTTATAAATGTGTATGTATGAGGGCCTATGGATCCTTTCACTAGAAGGTATCTCCCATCTGGATCTTGATGATGTTGTGAGTATTTAAATGGGACTTTTCTTCTAAAACCAATACTAACACCACCTGATGCTGATGAGTTACCACCACAATGGAACCACACAGGATAATGTGAGAATTCCAGGTTGGGGTAATGATTAAACCTGAAGTGTGTCTCCTGGAGAAGCAACACATCCGATCCCTCTTTGCGTAACATCGCCAAAACTTGGCTTCTCTTAGAAGAAGAATTAAATCCTCTCACATTATATGAGGCGATTCGTAGATCAGCCATGAGCGATTAGTGAGTGGGGAACGAGGCGTATTAATGTGTCAGTCCCCCAGGGGAGAGCACTTACCGGTAGGGTGTCAGTCGGTTGATCAGAAGAAATGGATAGGGTCCATAAGTTGGTGTGGGGTCCTCTACTGTGATGTGGCCCTTGTGTCATGTACATTATAACAAACCGGGGAAAAAAGGAAAACATTAGAACAAAGAAAAAAGAACATCTCAAGCATAGGGTCACCCCTACACTAGTCATCTTGGGGGGAATAAGGTCAACTGACCGAGTTATGTGCCGTCCAGCACAGTAATAAGCAGCCTACATGGGACATTAAAGCCTTATGGTAATAAAGAGGGTGTTGAGCATATATGGAGAGGGCCTATGAACTAGTGATAGGAACTAGGCAAATTTGTCATTGAAGAATATGCAAAGGCAGTAGTAAATAGGCATGAAAAGTGAGATTGTGTGACAGAAGCAAGCAGAAAACAGATCGCCATAAGGGGTGGGAGAGTGGAAAGAATAAGTAAGACGGACAGACAGTAAGTTACTATAAGTGGGTAAGACTTCTCCAGGATTCGCTGAAACAAGTCCATTCCGTAGGGTATCCGTCGTCGTCCGTTCTAAAATATAGGGAGAGAGTTCAGGAAGCAAATTATGACAACGAGAACACCGGATTGATCCTTGGTAGGTTCACTGGTCATGAGAAAGTCTCTTTGGAGTTAGTTGTTTACTTCTTTTACTCGTTTTGTGAGCTTTAGGGGTGTGCAGCAAAGAGAAAGGCGTAACGGTCGGGACTTCAGGGAGGACAGCTATATCTTAAAATAAGTCCCAGTTCTCTATCTGAAAAGGAGGAATTTGCAAAACGTCGTACATTGCATCAAGATCCGAATGTGAAGTGATATTGAAACGACGCCCTTCCTGGGTAAAAGATAGCCCAAACGGAAAGTTCCACTTGTATAAGATCTTATTAGCCCGTAGCCATTCTGTTAAAGGTTTCATGATCCGGCGAGTGTAGAGGGGGCTAAATCTTGATAGATAGATATTTGTGCCCCTTCAAATATAATATCAGGGCGGTTTCTAGCTGCTTCTTGAACCGCGGCTTTGACCTGGAAGTTAAGAAATTTACAGATTATATCCCTAGGGGGATCTTCTGCTTTAGGCTTTGGGCGTAAAGCCCTATGGGCTCTCTCCAATATTATTTCTGGAGTGAAATTTGGACCTAGGAGCGATATGCAAAGGTGTTTAACAGCATTTGGGATGTCTCCTGGGGCTACCGCTTCTGGGATCCCTCGTATCCTGAGGTTATTGCGGCGCCCCCTGTTCTCCTGGTCTTCCAGGGCGTTATGCAGTTCATTGAGATAGGCGCTGCACTTCTGCAATGAAGATGCTGTGGCTGTCTGATGTTCCATCACCAAGATCTGGTGGGTCTCGAGGGCTTCCACTCTGTCCCCCACTTGCCTCAGGTCCTGACGCATGGCCGCTATTTCGGTGAGTATCGGTTCCATGGCCTTACACAGAGTGTGTTTCAGGTAATGTCGGGTTATGGGGAGAGACCCTTTACCTTGCGGCTCGTCCGTCTCGCTGTCTTCGTCGGACTTCTCCTGCGTGCTGGCTCTGTGGAGCTGCGTAGGCTGGGACGGCGCCATCTTAGAGTCCCGCGCTACAAACGAGGCCGCCGCTTTTTTCACAAACTTGTCCATCTCTCCACTCGCTGGCAAGGTCTTTTGCTGGACCGGGTGGTCACCACTCCTTGGGTTGCCAATTTTCACCATGATAAAGGCTGGTAGCTACTGGTAGCTAATGATATGGACGGCAGCAGTGCAGGAGCTCAGCAAAGTGCGGCCATCTCAGACCGAAGCAGGCTCCGCCCCCATCTTTGTCTCATTTTTATTACAGCACAGAAACCTGACATTTTAACAGGGGTGTGTAGACTTTTTATATCCACTGTATGTAAGCAACTGTATTTAGGCAACAAAAACAAAAATACAATTTACTCATTTCCCTAGTTCTCTTCTGGCCTTTTGTGTATATGCAGTAACAACAATCTCTGAGGTTTACTCAAGACTGCCTTTTCCCTCTGAAATGGGAGTGAATACAATTGTCGCCCTGAGTGAAATGTCTGACTCCAGGGATACTCATGTGGTATTGGTAGGACTAGAAGTCACAGCTTTATAGCACAATGACATTGCTGATACACACAGGATCTTCCCCCTACCTGTTCTTGTGCAATGCTCTGCATAACTCTTCCAGTCTGTCAGCTCTGTGTTTGCAGGGTAAAGAGAGAAGATCCTATGCCCAAAATTTGTCTCTTCACTGCCTGGAGAAGAGGATGTCCTGCAGATGCTCAGCAAAGTCTACAACCCCGAGTTTGTGCTGCTGATGGTAGAAGGGGTTAAACTTTGCTAAATAATCTAGTGGGAGGGGAGACAGATGGCAGACAGCAGCAGATGGAAGTGCAGAAGGGTTTGGCCAGCACAGCGACATTTCATGCACAGACACAGACTTGTTACCCAGGCTTGTGCACAAAACATCAGAGCAGGAGGAGAAGCTGACATCATAGGTCATGTGACCCTCAGTGAAAATTGAGAAGGGAGTGAATGCAGATTAATGAAAGTGGACTGTAAACCACAGTTGGTTAGTTAAAAACATAAAAAAATTACTTGGGCAACCCCTTTAATATTAATCAGATTGCGTTAGTTCATTATAAATATAAACGCAAAAACACAAATGCAATGGCACTCTGCAACCAGCACTCTGCCCTGCCTCTATGCTGGATATTGAATGAGGCATTAGTGTACATTTTGGCCAAAGGGTAATAAGCCACTCACCATGTCAAGGTCGCCTCTGAGTGGTCCCTAACACTAGTTCCTACCTGTTATGGGCCATCACAGCCACACAAAGTCGAGGGAGCGCAGGTACAGCATGCACGCCAGGCACACTCTGCTTTTAACCCCGTCCGGTGCCATAACAGCTTCCATCGGATCCAGGGATGCAAGTACCAACATGCATACTGAGCCCACTATATACTTCTCCTGGAGCCAAATGGCTACTGGTAGGCACTATAAAAGCAGACTCAGTTTTATACTGACTTTAAAACCAGCCTCCAGGGCAGAATAACTGGTCAGGTGTGCATGACTGCATGGAGATCGCCACGCCTCCAATATATACTACAAAGAAAAAAATGTGGGGGGTTAATTCAGCACAACTCTGCATGCAGGTGCACATTGCTTGTATAGTGCCTATTAGTAGCCATTTGGCTCCAGGAGAAGTATATAGTGGGCTCAGTATGCATGTTGGTACTTGCATCCCTGGATCCGATGGAAGCTGTTATGGCACCGGACTGGGTTAAAAGCAAAGTGTGCCTGGCGTGCAATCTGTACCTGTGCTCCCTGGACTTTGTGTGGCTGTCATGGCCCATAACAGGTAGGAACCAGTGTTAGGGACCACTCATAGAGACGACCTTGACGTGGTGAGTGGCTTATTACGCTTTGGCCAAAATGTACACTAATGCCTCATTCAATATCCAGCATAGAGGCAGGGCAGAGTGCTGGTTGCAGAGTGCCATTGCATTTGTGTTTTTGCATTTGTATGTGGATTTCGCCATAGCATTGTGCACCTGCATGCAGGGTTGTGCTGACTGAACCCCCCACATTTTTTTATTTGCATTATAAATATAAACTTACATATATTTTTAGAAAACACATATACTGTACTCAGCAGATATAGGTAGGCCTAATTTTCTACACAGCATTATTCTGTGTCCATAATATACAAACTGCTTTTGTAGCATAGAAAAATTGTCACTTTTATATAATGCTATACACTATAGAAATTCTAACATGGTAGAACTAAATAATAGAGCATGCTGTAATATAGTCCTGTTGCTACATCACATCGAACCAAAAAAATCTAATAATGTATACGCATGTTTATCAGTGTGCAAGTTTCTAAACTTGTTTGAACAGCTTGTTCCAACTTTAATAAGTGTTAAAGTACCTAATCTCTTTTCAGTAGTATGACCCAAGAAGAGAAAAGCATGGAGATTACTTTCTTTGATTTTAAATTAAATGGATTTCACAAGTAAATTGGATTTTATTATGCTCTGTAAGAACATATTTGATAAGGCAGACTGGCTTGCCTACAGTACCTTTATTAATTGATGCAGATCAGAAGAGAAGCTTCATTTCATGCAACCTTTGAAATAACCATTTAAAATGTAAAATGTACTTTTGCATAACATATTTGCTTCAAAAGTCATGTCTATTGAAACAGATTAAAGTGGACCTACTCTTTACAAGTATGGAAATGTATGCTTTAAGCATTCCATTATCAATGATGGAATCTAACTTTCTATTGAATAGAATCATCCAGGAATAATAATTAACCAATAATAATAGAATGTGCTTTCTCATAATTCAGTGATTCAACATAGGGGGTCCATAGGAGGACAGTATAATTCCCCTAGACTCCAATGATATTGCATTGGTGAATTTTAAAGAATTGATCTAATTATTGTTATAGTTCCCTATAGAAAATATAAAAAAAGTAAAAATAAAAAAATGATTTTAAAAATAAAAAAACTTAACATAAAAATAAGCTCCCTTTCCCCAAAATGAAAATAAAAAAACATGAAGAATATAAAATTACAAAACATGGGCATCGCCATCTGCGAAAATTCCCAAACTATTCAAATATAAAAATATTTATCCCATACAGAAAACGGCGACATGGTCAAAATGGCCAATTTACAGTTTTTTGGTTGCTTCTCCTCAAATTAAATAAAAAGTGACCAAAAAGTCATGCACACCATAAATGGTATCAGTAAAAAAAACTGATGGGCCCCACAAAAAATTTGCCCTGATGGGGGGCGTAGCTTGGCCGTTGAAGTGGATGGCTGTGTGAAACCTCGGCTCCTCTGCACCTAAGCGATTATAACATCTCTGAGTGACCCACTCCAAAATGGTTAAGTACGGTAGACACGCCGAGACCTCAGAAGAGTCTACAAGCTATGCAGCGTTTCCTTAAAAAGAAAGCTCTCCACTCACCAGGAGCTGGCTCTAAGATGGCGGCGGCAGCTGCATGCGCTGAGGAAGGAGAGGAATCGGATGCAGACAGCTCGCAAGGTGAAGGAGCTGAGACTCGGGACCCCTCACCGGTGTCGAAGTCCTTCCTAACCAAGGTACTGGGGCAGGGACTAGAAAAAGCAATAAAGCCAGTACTGGCCGAATTATCCGACATAAAATCGGAACTTACACAAATGGGGCACAGAGTAGAGACTCTGGACACAGCGGCTCAGGAGCTTGTAATGCACTCCACGGGAATGGTGGAATACCTCAATATACATACTGCAGGGCTCAACAGAGCAATGTTAATGTTAGAGGACCAAGAAAATCGCAGCAGAAGGCGAAATATTTGCATCAAAGGGCTGCCAGAGTCCTGGGCCTCTGAGACGCTGCGCAAAGTGGCGATGGAAATATTCGCTCACTTGTTAGGTCAGGAACCAGCTGCCTTGATAGTAATCAAACGCATCCATAGGGCCCTGAGACCCATGCCGAAGCCAAAGGGGAGACCCAGGGATGTGGTCTGTGGCTTGCTCTCCTTTGTGGACACTGCCCGCATCATGTCCTCAGCTAGAGATAGAAGACAGATCATGTATGAGGGAGCAGACATTGCACTATATCAAGAAATCGCACCCTCCACGCTTGCCAAAAGGCGCATCATGAAACCCCTCCTGGACACATTGAGGGTGCAAAAACTCCCTTATATGTGGCTTTACCCCTTTGGCATCTCAATTCTGAAAAATGGGAGATGTATAGCAGTCCACACCCCAGAGGACCTGGAGAAAGCTTGGGAGGTCATAGGAATACAACTGATTAAAGTCCCCTCGTGGATGCCGTTAGTTACTCCCACAACTCACACAAATGGAGCCTTGGAAGAAAGTCTCCAGGGCAAAGTCCAAAATAAACAAGTTGGCACCCAGAGCACACTCTCCTCCACCCTGAAGAAGGAACTAGGAGATAAAATTCTCTGAACAACAGGACAGGCCTAATTGTCCCACGGGTTTCACCAGACCAAGCGGTGATGGCCTACATAGATATTCTGGCTCGTGAATTCTGACTACAGAGTTACCGTTATCCGGTTATTTTTTCTAGTTTAAAAAATTGTTCCGGTTTATTAGTGAAGTGTCACTTGTATCGCCTCTACATCCTTTCAGTTGTCCTTTCTAATTGCATACCTAACTAAACCTGCACACCCCCCCCCCCTTTTTTTTATTTTTAGGCCTATAAATAGCATTCACCCTAGCTAACTTGTACTCTCCAAACACATCCACTGTACAATGGCTTCTAAAAGCCTTAGATACTATTGAACTCTTTGCAGAAGGTCCTGTGATCTTAGATGCTGATCTTAACCTCGTATTAAACCCAGAGATTAACTCATCCACATCCAAATCACACATCACGCAGAAACACATAAGTAGGCTTCATAGAAAACTGCACGATCTACAGTAGATCTGATAGACATACGGAGAAACCTCAACCCTACAGTTAAAGACTACTCCTTCTACTCCAACCCACATGGCTCCTACCAGAGATTAGACCATATATTAACATCCGCCTCTCTTTTGCCTAGCTCTAGTGCCGCCGAAATTGGGAACATCACCATTTCTGACCAAGCACCTTACCACGCGAATCTCACCCTGGCCTCTCTACCAAGCAGGGAGTAGAACTGGAGACTCAACGAGTCCCTGCTGAACAACAGGCTGCAATTTGAACAGGTCAGGACCCAATTAGAACTGTATTTTGGAATCAACTCCAGCGCACACAGCTCACCCCCCATCATATGGGAAGCCCATAAGGCATATGTCAGGGGATGCTTATTTCATTGGGTACCAGGGTAAAAAGGGAGACGCAAAAGGCCTTGGATTCACTCTTAGCTCAAATAGCAATGGTGGAAAAGCTAAACAAACTCTCCTCAAGCAGGGAGAAACAAGGTGAACTCACAGAGCTCAGACTACAACTTAACAAACTCTTAAACCAGAAGGTAGGGAAACAGATGTTAAATTTCCTACATAAAGTATACGCTCACGGGAACAAGGGGGTAAGTTAATGTCCTCATTGCTTAAAAAGGCCAGGAATGTAACATAACCCGGTCATGACAGAGGAAGTTAGACATATTATACAAAGTTTCCCTCCGGGCATAGATTCACAGATGTATGCAATGCATTATTGCAAGGCGGACACCGACATGAACAGACACAGGAATCCTATGTCACACTAATACATAAAGAGGGCAAGGACCCCCAGAACTGTGGAAGTTACAGACTTATATCCCTCCTGAATCTTGACCTAAAGATTTGGGCTAAAATATTAGCAACCAGATTTGGGAAAATACTACCCTCCTTAATAGGTCCAGAACAGTTGGGTTTTGTCCAAGGTAGGGAGGGAAAAGACAACTCCCACAGGATCTTCCATGCAATACACTCAGCTCACAAAAAGAGGTTCCCGTTGGTCCTGTTGACCATTGATGCCAAGAAGGCATTTGACAGGGTCAATTGGAACTCCATAATGTTGCCCCTGAAAAAATTTGCCATTCCCGACGCATTCATACATTCAATATTCACTTTATATCAGCAACCGCATGCCAGATTAAAAGTTAACGGCACACTTTCCCCGAAATTTGAAATAACAAATGGGAAAAGACCGGGGTGTCCACTGTCCCCATCCCTATTCATTCTTGTAGTAGAGACCCTTATACAGCTAGTCAGACAAACAACTAAAATTAAGGGTATAAGCTATGGAGAGAGGGAATTAAAATGCACCACTTTTGCAGCCGACCTGCTGTTTTTAGTTGCTAACCCTGATAAGGGATTGGATTACTTAGTTAAAAAAATTGAGGTATTCAGCCTGATCTCAGACTTCAAGGTAAATCATTCCAAATCCGAAATATTAAATGTCTCCCTTCCAGAATCAAAAGCAATTCCACTAAAGACCCACCTCCCTTTTCCCTGGACCAAAGGACCCATAAAATATCTAGGGATACAGATACCAAGAGACTTGGAGGATTTGTACAAATGTAACTATACCCCTTCAAAGAGACATTACACGATTATTACAAAAATATAGCTTACCCTCACTATCTTGGATGGGTAGGAAAAAGTTACTTAAAGCTTATATCCTACCCAAGATTTTATACGTAATGCAAATGGTACCAATACACCTTCCCAAAAAATTATTCCTTGAGGATGTTCTCTAAATATCTGTGGAACGAGAGGAGAGCCCGAATAGCATCCTAGTTAGACATAGGGAAAAGGGAGGGTTGTAAGTCCCAGTCGTGACCAGATACTACCAAGCAATACAATTAAACAAATGGTTAGAGTTGGTTGACCCCAAAAGACAACCTGATGTAAAAGAGATATTCGAATATAGCGTAGGCTCTTCACTTCAAAGCTACCTATGGCTTCCTGATATAAGCTCAAATAAAAGCAAAGATTTAGATCCCATGTTAAAAGGGATACGAGAGACCTGGAAAGAACTCAGTAAAAACTAGCTCCCATCCCGTCCCCCCTAATGCCTGCATGTCTCATCCCCGACTTTCTGGGAAACAACAGGTATATCTTCCCGGAGGTATGGTCTTCATTATCTCAGGCTAGAATAGGGGAGCTAACTCCTGATATACTGTAGAATCTTCAATAATGGACAGGGTACCCAAGCAAATAAAAAATTCCCCAGGATTTTTCCGTAAAAGATCATATATTAGAGCTGTGTGCAGTGGGTTGAAAGAGAAATGCAGTTCCCGGAGACCTTTGACAGATACTATCTCCATTACTCAAAGGGAAATTGCAGCACTATACCATCTGGTGGAGACCAGGATGAGGCGAAAAAACCTATGTACCTTAGAGAATGGGAGAGAGAGCTAAACATAGTTTTCACAGATCAGGAAATCAAAAAAGTCTTAGCATTCTCACATGGGTTCTAACCATGTGTGCGCCTCCAAGAAAACCATTTCAAACTTCTCTCCAGATGGTACAGAACCCAGAAGTTCCTTTTTAGGAGGGGTTTGTCCCCTGATCGGCGGTGCTGGAGATATGGGGAAGGGGTAGGCTCATTATCTCACATTTGGTGGACATGTCCCCTAATCATACCATTCTGGGAGGGTGTTAATGCAGTAATAAATAAAGTATCAACCTCTGAACTCAAGATCACAATAGAAATGTTGGTCTTTTCAAAACCAACTGACCTCTATCGTCCATCAAAGTGAAATTTAGTGACCCATCATAATCGCTTTAGCAGCCGAGATAAACCTCTTCACTGGCTTAGCACTAACACACCCTCTGTACAAAAATGGAAGGCGAAAGTAAGTCAGATTTGCCAATTTGAAGAAATGACAAACTGGATTAACAGGTGTCATGACAGATTCCTAAAAGTATGGCAACCTTGGAAGTCCTTGGAAGATATTGGGCTTTAAAAACGGATTGAATGGTGGGTCGATAGTTGGCTTCACTCGCAGAGCTTCTTAAGCGCAGAATCTACCCCCCCCCTCCTTTCTTCTCTTTCTCTTTTTGGGTCCAAAACTATGTTTAATGGTTTTTATCACTATGATCACTCCAGCACCATGTATCCTGCGATAAATAATGGAGTGTCTTAAGAGTCTTTATCTGTTGAAATGTATATGGCTTTTATACAATAAAAGTTCTTCTATGTTATTTCTGATGACATGTACAACTTCCTTTATATGACATCATGACATCAGACTCCGGCCATCAGGTCTGTTTGAAAATTAGAAAAATTAGCCCTGACACATCTCCAAACAGTATAAAAATGCAATAAAAACTATACATATGTGGTATTGCCATAATTGTTCACACTAGCATTATGTATTCCGTTATGGCTTTCCGTTATAACATGGTTATAATGGAAAATAACGAAATCCATAAGACAGAAGGACGGATCCGTTCTTCTTCCCATAGACTTGTATTATTACGGAATGCAAAATGGAAGCATTTAAAAGGCATTCCGTTTTCTCTCCGTCCTAATAGAAGTCTATGGGAATCAAAACGGATCGGTCTGGGTCCCGTTATGCAAGATGGAAAACAAATGGATAAGGTGAGTATTTGAATTTTTATTTTTTTTTACTCTGATTAACCCCTGAAAGGCCTAAATTGTAGCCTTAGATGCCGCAATCAGAGATGAACTCTGCATCTGAGGGGTTCAATGATGGGGGCAGCATGATCGCCATTGCCCATCATTGTGTCTGCTATATACAAAGGAATGACAAAGTAATCTTTTGCAAATTGAATTTCTTAGTGAAATTTGGCAAGGCAGTCAAATCAGATTTTTCATAACTTCGCTCATCCCTAATTGTAAGTTAATCTGTATTAGTTAAAGAAAATGTCAGAAAAAAAAATCTATGAATTAAGACCAGATGGCGACATATATCCTTTTTTGTAATGAATTTATTTCCTGATTGCAGATATTTTTTTTTCTATTTTCAGAACATGGTTATGGGGGTTGCCATCTCACCTGAGCAGTTTTTAACAGCTTTTACAAGGCATTGAGAAAATTACTTTAAGGCAGCCCCATGGTCCATAGAAACAATGGTCAAGAGGGGACCTCATTGACTTCTACAAAATAGTTTTCTAGGCATGCTCTGTGACCTGTGCAGAGGTCATTGTACAAGGAAGGAAAAGCTCTGACAATCACCTATTGTGAATGGTGGATCCTGCCTTATGTATACACAGAAGTGATATCATTACAGGCATGATTAGAATGATAGATAAGCAGATAACTGCAGTAAAGTGATCTGTAAAGACCTAGAAGTGGCTCTTATTATGTTTTTTGTTTAAATAGTGATAGTGACATGGAAAATAAAAATATAACATCATTCATTTTTTTTTAAATATACTAATCACAAAAAAGGAATTTAAACAATGGGACATTTTCTTTAAAGGATGGAAGATTAGCAGTAGACCATTCAAAAATTCCTGGATAGTTACCTGGGATGTTTTATGAGTATTTAGGTTGTCTTTAAGACTTTGTAAATCTTTATAGTAATCAGCTAGGGTCTGCCCTTATCTATTCCTGCCTTAATTATTGAAACTCATTATTAATTGGTCTCCCTCTGCAGACAGCATATTGTAGAGCAGGAGGATCTGAGCAGATTGATATATAATTTTGTAAAAAAAAAAAAAAAAAAAAGATTCTGTATAACCTATATTTCATTAATTTACATTCCTGCTCATTCTGGGTTTTGAAGTCAAGAAGGTTGCCCCATCAGTGATTGCCAGCAATCTCTGTATAAACAGTAATAGAGGAAAGGCTGTCAGTCAATGATAGGAATGCCTCCTTGACTTCAAAGCCCTAAATGATCAGAGATTTAAATAAATAAAACAAGTTATACAGAATCTTTTCCCACAAAACTTTATCAATCTGCTGAGCTCCTCCTGATCTATAACCTGCTGCCTGCCGATTGCATTCAATTTTCAGTGACAGGTTCCCTTTAAAACATGGTATTGTTTGTATCATTAAATGCAAAAAAAATATCTTAGTTCTGTTTCAATTGATTTACAATGTTTATTACTGTTTAATAAAGAATTATTTAGTCACTGTGGTGAAGTGGGTATTTTATTATATGTTTCTTTGAGAACTATGAATACAGGAGCTTGGTGAGAGTAAGCAAAGTGTACTATTGTAAAAATCTGTATTTTTATCATTGGATCTGTGCTGGCTTTTATCTAGAGATGGAAATAATACTTTATCCCCACTAATAATAAATGCACCATAATTAACCGTTAATGACTAGTGTTGATCGAGCACCAAAGTGCTTGGGTTCTCTGGCTGAAAACATCGGGATGCTTGGGTGCTTTACTGAGCACCCAAGTATAATGGAAGTCAATGGGAGAACCCGAGCATTAAACCAGGCACTGAAGAGGAAGAGGGGGGTGTCTGGTTCATAGGAAAAGGTCAGAAATTGATGGAAACACCACCGAAATGGTCCTGGAACAGCATGGGGAGGATGTCTGGATGCATCTTGGACTCCCAGGTCGCTGCTGGGCACGATGTTGTCCGAATAGTATGCCACTTTTACAGACTGACAATAATACGCACAAAACAGAAGATACAAACGATTTTAGAGGCAAAATTGTTGTGAAACATTCTTTCCTGTATATTTACTTGCATATAAAGTGCAAGTGCTGCCAAAAATTACAAGCAACAGGCACTCTGATACAACCGGTATATCACATAAAGGAGGGCCTAATTCACATTTTGGTTCAATTGTTTATGTAGTGGGACTCCTACACTCATAAAGCCTATACACTAAGTGAAAGGGGGGCCAAAAATTACAAGGAAACAGCACTCCAATACACCCTTTGTTACACATAAATGAGAGCATCTTGAACACCCTTGAAAAATTATGATTGATCACCTGCTGGTGACCCCCTAAAACATTTGGAGCAAGGGCCTGCTGATCTGACCATATAAAACATTAGGGGTGAGGGCCTGCTGCTCAGCTGACCATTGAGAAAATTATGGTTGAGGGCCTGCTGCTGAGCTGACACTATAAAAAATTATATGCAAGGGCCTGTAGGTGAGCTGACCCTGTAAAACATTATATACGTGGGCCTGCAGGTGAGCTTACCCTGTAAAACATTTTATGCCAAAGCCCTGAATGATCAGAGATTTAAATAAATAAAACAAGTTATACAGAATCTTTTCCCACAAAACTTTATCAATCTGCTGAGCTCCTCCTGATCTATAACCTGCTGCCTGGTGAGCTGACCCTGTAAAACATTTTAGGTTCGGGCCTGCTGGTGAACTGACCCTGTAAAAGATTGTAGGTTAAGGCATTCTGGTGAGATGACCCTGTAAAAAAATATATGCGAGGGCCTGCTGGTGAGCTGACCCTGTAAAACATTTTATGCGAGAGTCTGTAGATGAGCTGACCCTGTAAAAGATTTTAGGTGCAGGCCTGCTGGTGAGATGACCCTGTAAAAGATTGTAGGTAAGGGCCTGCTGGTGAGCTGACTCTGTAAAAAATTATAAGCGAGGGCCTGCTGGTGAGCAGACCCTGTAAAACATATCTGAGGGCCTGCTGGTGAGCTTACCCTGTAAAAGATTTTAGGAGCAGGCTTGCTGGTGAGCTGACCCTGTGAAAGATTGTAGGTGAAGGACTGCTGGTGAGCTGACGCTCTAAATGGTTGTAGGTGGCGGCCTGCAGGTGAGCAGACCCTCTAAAACATTATTTGCGAAGGCCTTCAGGTGAACTGACCCTGTAAAAGATTTTAGGTGAGGGCCTGCTGGTGAGCTGACCCTCTAAAAAATTATACGTGAGGGCCTGCAGCTGAGCTGACACTGTAAAACGTTGTAGGTGAGGGCCTGCTAGTGAGCTGACCCTCTAAAAAATTATATGTGAGGGCCTGCAGCTAAGCTGACCCTGTAATACATAATATGCGATGGGCATATATGCGAGGGTATTATATGCGATGTTAATATGATGGAAGAGGAGGAGGAGGAGAAAAGGAAAATTCAACCATATACCCTTGCTTGTGGTGGAAGGGGTGCATGGGAATACAGTGTATTCAGTACATTATAAACAACACATTTAAAGTGTCTTTATATTCATCAGCTTTCCTCTGGTGGAGTCGACAGTTTAGGGTCAATCCAGGCCCTATTCATTTTTATAAGAGTCAACCTGTCAGCAATTTCAGTTCATGCCACGTGTTCAGCTTGTACACCCAGTAGTTGGAAAGCACTGAGGGATTGAGGATGCTTACACGGTCTGCTATGTACTCCTTCACCATCTTCCAAAATTTTTCCCTCCTTGTGTCAGTAGGCCGTGCATCAGGGTGAGGGTGCTGGTGGGGTGTCATGAAACTGTCCCAGGCTTTGGAGAGGGTTGCCCTGCCTCTGTTGGAACTGCTGTGTGTTCCCCTGGTCTCCCCTCCTCGGTTGCCCAAGGAACTACGGACTCTGCCGCCAGCGTTGTCAGATGGAAATTTTTTTGAGCAATTTTTCAACAAGGACCTTCTGGTTGTGCACTGTTTTGCTCGTCCTCTCCACCAGAGGAATGAGAGATGAGAAGTTCTCTTTGTAGCGGGGGTCAAGAATGGTGAACAACCAGTAATCCGTGTTGTCTAAAATATGTATAACGAACGGGTCGCGGGAAAGGCAGCCTAACATGAAGTCAGCCATATGTGCCAGAGTACCAACAGGCAAGACTTCACTGTCGTCATCAGGGGGATGACTCTCAATCTCCTCATCCTCTTCCTCCTCTTCTGCCACCCACGCAGAACAGATGGAATTAAACTTCCATGGGTACTACCCTCTGTAGCGGAGGCAACTGTATCCTGCTCCTCCTCCTCTTCATTGTCCAATTCGCTCTGAGAAGACAAACTCAGGGTGGTCTGGCTATCACCCTGTGTAAGGTCTTCCACCATTTCCACCTCTTTCACATGCAAAGTGTTGTCTTTAATTGTGAGCAGCGAGCGTTTGATTAGACACAGATGTGGGATTTACACTGATAATAGCATCATTGCCGCTCACCATCTGTGTTGATTCCATAAGTTTCTTAATACCTCACAGAGGTCACACATCCATGCCCACTCCTCACTTGTTAATAGCGGAAACTGACTGGAAAGGCGATGACCTTGTTGTAGTTGGTATTTGACTACTGCCCTCTGCTGCTCACAAATTCTGGCCAACATCTGGAACGTCAAGTTACAGCGCGTGCTCACGGGGCACAACAGCCGGTGAGTTGGCAATTTTAAGCGCTGATGCAGCGTTGACAAACCGGCTAAAGCTGTCGATGACTTGCGGAAATGTGCACACACGCGGCGCACCTTCACCATTAACTCAGGCAAATTGGGGTTGGTTTTGAGAAACCACTGAACCATTAAGTTTTAGACTTGGGCTAGACATAGGATGTGTGTGAGCTTGCTGAGCGCCAAAGCCGCCACCAAGTTACGGCCAGACACAACAATGCCTGGTTGTAGGTTGAGTGGTGAGAGCCTCAGCTCAGTCTGGTCTTTTATCCCCTGCCACAGCTCTGTGCTTTTTTTCCCCCTAAGCAAACTAGCTTCAGACGCTTCCCCACTGCAGTGCTACACTGCTTCCAGCTACCGACTGATGCTGCACGCGGATAATTCGGAGGTGGAAGTGGATGAGGAGGCGGAGTAGGAGAGGTGGGGGTTGGAGCTACTAATGTCGGTGCTAGCGGAAACCCTGGTCAATGTAGGGCCCGCAATCCTTGGTGTCGATAGCAACTGTGCCATCCCAGGGTATGACTCGCTCCCGGCCTCCACAACATTCACCCAGTGTTCTGTCAGGGAAATGTAGCATCCCTGGCCGAATGCACTAGTCCATGTGTCCTTGGTTAAGTGGACCTTCTCAGTAACTGCATTGGTCAGGGCACGTGTGATGTTACGGATGTTACACATGTTGGTGTAAGGCGGGCGTGGCACACCTTAAAAAATTGTGGAGCTGGGTACTGCATAACGCAGGACGGCTGCTGACATCAGGCTGCAAAAGACCTCAGTGTCCAAATTGCAACATTTCCAGGGCCAGTAATTTGGAAAGCTGTGGAATTAATGCTATGGCCTGTGGGTGGGTGGCTGGGTATTTGCGCTTACGTTCAAATGCCTGGGGTAAGGACATTTGTACGCTGCGCTGGGACACGGAAGTGAATATGGTCGCTGATGGTGCTTGCAAAGGTCCAGGTGCAAGGAGGCATCCAGGCCTGCGCCTTCAACAGGGGATTGGCCTGCATGTAACACAGGGGAAGAGGAGGCAGTGGTGTGACCCACAGACACAAATTGTGGACCCAGGCGTTCGGCCCACCTATTAAGGTGCTTTGATGCTATGTGGCGGATCATGCTGGTGGTGTTGAGGTTGCTAGTGTTCACGCCCCTGCTCATTTTTGTATGGCACAGATTGCAAATTACAATTCTTTTGTTGTCCGCACTTTCCTCAAAAAAGCACCAGACTGCGGCATACCTACCCCTTGGCATGGGAGATTTCCGCAAGGGAACAGTTGTGGGCCTGTTTGGTGTGGCCCGCCTATTCCATTTTGCCACCCCACTGCCCCTTCCAGCTGTAACGGGGTTCCGAAGGTGCACTCGGTCTCCCATTAGCCGCAGACCTGCTGCTTAGCTTCGGGAGTGAGGGTCTGTGCTTGACCTCGTTCCCAGGGCGGCTTTGCTAGCTGGGAGGTTCCCTGCTCCTAAGTCTGCCTTGAGCGCCGAGCTGATCACTCGGTGCTCGACTGGTTGGTCTGTCGGTCATGTGACGCTGGCCACGTCACATGACCCTTACTTCCCACTATAAATACAGGCAGCCTGCTGGCCACAGGTTGCCTGTAAATTAAGGTTCCACCTGGATGTTGTATTTCCTGGCGTACTTACCTCCTGCTGTTTCCTTCTGCCTGCTCCTTACTTTGTACTTTGCTGCTCTCCTGGTATTCTGACCCCGGCCTTCTCCTGATGATCCTCTGCTTACTCCTTTGGTACTTCACGACTCTCCTGGTATTTATGACCCTGACTTCTCCTGACTATTCTCTGCTTCCTCCATTTGTACTTTGTAGCTTTCCTGGTATTGACTCGGTCCGTTCACATTCTGTTGTTTGTCTGTCTGTCATCCCTGCACTTAGTTCAATCTAGGGATTGCCGTCCAGTTGTCCCCTGTCATTAGGACTCGCAAGGCAAGTAGGCAGGGCCAGTGGTAAGGGTGGAGTGCAGTGGTCACTTCCCTCCCCCCTATGTGTGTGTGTACGCAACCGTTACACCAGCCTGTTGCGGTGCAGCAGATCCCTCCCCCTCTGTACTTCTGTCCTCGCTCGGCTTTCCACCTTCCCAAGTTGGGTCTGTGACTTCATCGTCTACCACCTTTTCTTCCACTTCCTCACTCTGCTCATCCTCCTGAGTTGTTGACCTAACCACTACCTCAGTGATTGACAACTGTGTCTAACACTCTTTATCAACCTCTTGAGACAGTAATTGCCGTTGAGTTATTAGCAACTGTGTCTCATTATCATCCACCCCATTAAACAGTAATTGCCGTTCCCCACCATCAACATCTTCTTGTGATTGTGGATGCTCAAGAGTTTGCGAATCAGGCCACAAGGTCTGTCCCTCTTCAAGGGTGCTTGGCGAGAGGGCCAAATCAAGGAATGGTGCTGTAAAGAGCTCCTTGGAATATCCGAGTGTGGGGTCACTTGTTTGCCCAGACTCTCCATGGTGGGAGGAAGGAGGATCAGGGTTAGGATTGGGTTGAGCAGACTCTTGGCTACTGAGACTGGACATGGTGGAAGACAGAGTGGTGCTTAACTGTCACGGCTGAGGATGGGGAAAACCCTCAGCCGTGCAATGCCAGAAGATGGTAGGTCGCTACTTGGCCAGGACCACAGAATTAGGGAGCAAGTCACCTCCTAGAGCTTCCCTAATCTGACCCTGACTCCTAGCTACATGAGCCGACCTTGAAGGTAGGAGGGCTCATGCTCAGGAACCTCGGATCCCTACTCACCCTCCGCAAATCCCTGAGCTAGGAGCTGGGTAGACAGCCCGTTCCTCCAGGACACGGAGAAACAGGAGTCTAAAGCGGCCAAGCTGCAAGGGGATAGGAACATGAACAGAACATCCCATATAACATTAACTTATTACCACAAGGGTGGCCCCCACTGGCAGATGGTGATTTCCAGGAGGATGTCTCCAGCAAAGCATGGCTGAAGAACCCCTCAGCTTCAGGTCTCCAAAGAGGCTTAATAGCCCAAAGTGGCCACACCCACACAGACACACACAGGAAAGGGAATTAACCCTTCCAACACCAACCAGAGAAGTGTACATATTTTACAAAGCTTAAGTTCAGAAGAGGGAAAAAAAATGAAAGAAAAAAAAAAATGATTATAGCACTATATTAGCTAAATTACAATATATATGTGTATTTTACGAAATTTCGTAATATTGCTCTAACTTCGTCTTTTAGAATATTCGTAATATTCTAAAAGACGAAGTTAGAGCAATAGTACGAAATTTCGTAAAATACCATTGCCTTATACTATTATACTAGAAAAATCGCAACACGCGATTAAAATATTCGCATATTCACGAAAAATTAAAATAATTACGAATATTCGATTTCGACGAATATAACACGAATATTCACTCGAATATTTGCGATATATCGCGAAATCGAATATGGCACCTCTCGCTCATCACTACTGGTAATGTCACTGTCCGCAGCAGACACCGTCTATGGAAAAAGTACACTGGATGTCACAGATACATTTTTTTCACCACACACCTTACACTGCAGATGTGGCACTGGTAATGTCACTGTCAGAAGCGGACACCGTCTATTGAAAAAGTACACTGGATGTCACAGATATTTTTGGGATGCGCACTCTTTACACTGGAGTTGTGGCGCAGCTAATGTCACTGTCTGCAGCGGCCTAACTATTGTACGCTATTTAGTGCAGGATGCGCTAAAAATATATATTGCTGCCACACACAATAGTCCTTAGAAGGACTTTGGGTCTGTAAAACTTTAGCAATTCAGCGCAGGTTGCGTTAAAAATATAGATTGCTGCTGCCACAGACAATAGTTCTTAAAAGGACTTTTGGGTCTCTGAAAAGTTTAAAAATATTCTTAAATCACTCCTTACACTGTCTATCCCTTCCTCAGCTGATTTCTCTGCTATATAGCACCCGATGACACTTTCTGGCCAGCTAATCACTGTAATGTCATCAGCCAACATGTCTACAGCGTTACAGTGAGGGCAGTACTTACCTGCTTGTTTATTGGCTGTGTAGCAGCTAAGAAATGTGCAGGGCGGAGACTCGAGCATTGCGCTCGAGCACATGCGGTATTTGGCCGAATACCACCATGTGCCGAGCATCAAGATGCTCGAGCCGAACTGGTATTCGGCCAAGCATGCTCGATCATCACTATTAATGATGCTTAAAATATGATTCAGAACTTTCCCTAGTTGTTAGCAGAGTATAGTGAAACAATAGAATATTTCTCATTATTGATGATGCGATTCCATATATCTTCATTTACAGGTTTGATGCATTGAAAAGCAAATATGTTTTAATAGCTTTCAGCATTCCTTTCTTTTTGCTTCTGTTAGGAGTACAAAAGAATAAACATTTTATTCCCGACTCCATGGATGTCTTTTTCTATTAGGTGTCTCTTGGGCACAAAATATATCATGGTTAAGTAGTTTTGCTTCTTTTCATAATAAGGATTGTTTAAAAGGGCTGTTAACACCTTAAGGACCTAGGATGAGTATACTCGTCCTGGAGCACTGGTACTTAGCGCTTCAGGACGAGTATACTCGTCCTGGCATTAAACTGTCACCATGTCTGCAGACATGGTGACAGCGCTGAGTGCCGGCTGTTACACACAGCCAGGCACCCAGGGTCAATGCCGAGGGGGGTCCTGTGTCAATTCAGACCTGTGGTTTAAAACAGCTTTCTGTAGTTTCTGATCCCTCCGGTCCCTGACCACAGGGATCAGAAACTTTAAAATGGCCAAAGTCAAAAAAAATTAACACCCCCCCCCCCCCTGCACCCCTGAATGATTTTATGTTGGCGAGTGCAGGGGGGCGGGTTGTGGGCTGGTGCGGGCAGTTGCGGGAGGTGGGCGGTGCGCCAGGCGGGATCGCGATCCCCCGCCTGCCTCCACCTGAATTTTCATTGGTGGTCAGTGGTATACCAGAGTGTCAGCACATTGCTGACACTCTGGTATAAATGGCTGACATCGCTGCGATGTCAGCCGTTTCACCCTTTCCATACCGCGGTCCATACGGACCACGGTATGGAAAGGGTTAAGTCAGGGAGCTCCCTCCCTCTGCCATCGGGGGGCTGCTGTGCCTTTGCAGCCCCCAGATGGATGGGGTGACGGAAGGAGCTCCCCTCCTTCCCCTTCCCCATCTGCTCATTTGTGGCAGACCGGGAAGGTTCCCATGGCAACAAGACGCCTTCTCAGGCATCCTGCTGTCCATGGTGCTAAAGGCATAGATCTGTTCAGACAGTGTAAGTAAAATACAGGACAATACACTATATGGTGTAATGCACTTTATTATATAGACATCAGACCCACTGGATCTTCAAGAACTAAGTGGGTCTGGGTCCAAAAAATGTAAAAAAAAAAGTGAAAAAAGTAAAGATAATAAAAACACATTTATCACTGAATAAAAAAAAAATAAATACACTACACATATTAGGTATTGCCGCGTCCGTAACGACCTGATCTATAAAACGGTCATGTTACTTTCCCCGCACGGTGAACGCCATAAAAATAAAAACTATCAGGAAATTGAAATTTTGCCCACCTTACTTCCCAAAAAAGGTAATAAAAGTGATCAAAAGAGTCGCATGTACGCCGAAATAGTACCAATCAAACCGTCACATCATCCCGCAAAAAATGAGCCCCTACATGAGACAATGGCCCAAAAAATAACTATAACACTATAGACACTATAACATGATTTTATTTTGGTTTCAAAAATAATATTGTGTAAAACTTACATAAATAAAAAAAAGTATACATATTAGGTATCGCCACATCCGTATCGACCAGCTCTATAATAATATCACATGAGCTAACCCCTCAGATGAACACTGTAAAAAATAAAAAATAAAAACTGTGCTAAATAAACAATTTTTGGTCACCTTATATCACAAAAAGTGAAATAGCAAGCGATCAAAAAGTCATATGCACCCCAAAATAGCGCCAATCAAACCGTCATCTCATCCCGCAAAAATCATTCTCTACACAAGAAAATCGCCCAAAAACTGAAAAAACTATGTCTCTTAGACTATGGAAACACTAAAACATGATTTTTTTTGTTTCAAAAATGAAATCAATGTGTAAAACTTACATAAATGAAAAAAAAGTATACATATTAGGTATTATTTTTTGGCCAATTGTCTTAGGTAGAGTCTCATTTTTTGCGGGATGAGGTGATAGTTTGATTTGTACTATTTTGGGGGGCATATGCCTTTTTGATCGTTTGGTGTTGCAATTTTTGTGATGTAAGGGGAAAAAACACTGGTTGTTATGGACCGGCATACATAATATGTCTACTTTTTTATTTATTTCACTTTAATACAATAATATAATTTTTGAAAGAAAAAAATGATGTTTTAGTGTCTCTATATTCTGAGAGCTATAGTTTTTAATTTTTTTTGACGATTGTCTTATGTAGGTGCTTTTTTTTTGCGGGATGAGGTTACAGTTTAATTGATACCATTTTGGGGGGCATACGCCTTTTTGATCGCTTGTTGTTGCACTTTTTGTGATTTAAGGTGACAAAAATAGCTTTTTTTATTTTACAAAATTTTTTTGCAGTGTTTATCGTTCGGGGTTGATAAAAGAGTCGGTCATTACAGACGCGGTGATACCTAATATGTGGGCATTTTTTCTTTTCTTAATTGAAACTTTATATTTTTTTATTAAAAACATTTTTTGGGGAACTTTTTTTTAAACTTTATTTCTGTCCAACTTTGGGACTTCAACTTTCGGGGGTCTGATCCCCTCTGCAACGCATTACAATGCATCTGTATAGTAATGCATTGCCTATTAGTGTATTACATTAAAAAAATTGCCTAGGAGACCCAACCTCGTTCTGGATCTTCTCTGCCCCCATAGAAGGCAGGTCCAGATGCCTTGCAATGCATTGGGCAGCCTCTGTCAGGCATCGGGCTGACTTCTTACCCATTGGGTCTCCGCCACAGCAGCGCGCAAATACTTTCTATGCCATGGTCAGCGCTGACCACTGCATAGAAGAGGTTAATCCACCAGAATTGGCTTTTATAGCAATGCCAGTGTATACAGCAGGGGCCCAGCTATCAGGGACAGCCAGGCCCCTGCACTGATTGGGCGCGCAGCGCTCCGGTGCCCGACCGATCACCATGACGTAATAGTATGTCAAAATGCGGCAAGTCACCTGCCGCCATGACGTACTATTACGTTATGTGTCAGGAAGGGGTTAAAGGTCTTGCTGAGGCCACCAGACTATTCTGTGTACCACAAAATACAAATGAATCAAAATGAGTATCAGGAGAGACAATTGTAGTACCTCAGACCTAGAGGAACTATAAATTGTATATTGTTATTTGTGATAAGCGAATCGAAGTCAAACAAATTGGAGGGAAAATAAAAAAAAACATACTCACTTCATCCATTTGTGAGATTTGGCGCTGTGCCTTCAATCAAGATGGCCGCGGCAGCCTCTACACAATCAAATGGATAAGGTGAGTATTTGCAAAGGTCAGGAGGGAACCGATAAGCTGGCATATTATCTATTGGGAATAGTGGATCCTGTTTTATCTATACAAAGGTGTTACTTGTCAATGCAGTTCTGCCTATGATGATAAGATAGCTACTGAAAAGTTACCTGTACCGATCAAGAAATGATGACCTATTATTAGACCTAGTAGCCAGTGTGACAATTGCAGGATTATATACATTGTAATTAAATATAATAGTGACATGGAAAAAAAATAACTCAAAAATGTAAAAAAAAAAATATGTTTAATATAAAAATGTGATTCAGACAGTAGGTCATTTTCTGATGACACATTCCCTATAAAACAGCTTAGGGTACTTTCACACTAGCAGCAGGACGGATCCGACAGGCTGTTCACCCTGTCGGATCCATCCTTCCGCTATTTCGCCTTGCCGCTGGACTGCCGCTCTGTCCCCATTGACTATAATGAGGACGGGGTGGATCTCCGGCGTAGCACGGCAGTGCACGTCAAAAAGCCGCCGGACTAAAAGTACTGCATGTCCGACTTTTTAGTCCAGCGGCCTCTCGCCGTGCACAGCCATGCTGCACCGGAGCTCCACCCCCGTCCCTATTATAGCCAATGGGAACAGATCGGCAGCACGGCAAAATAGCGGAAAGACGGATCCGACGCGGTGTTCAGCCTGTCGGATCCGTCTTGCCGCTAGTGTGAAAGTAGCCTTACTAGCGAAGTCAACGAGCTGAATAACATGTTTCCAGGTTGTTGTTTTTTTTTTTACTTTTTCAGTTTCCAAGTGCAATGTTTTGTTTCAATAAAATGAATTTTTATTTAATTAAAGAATAGGCATTAAAATAGCAATTAGGCTACATGCACACGACCGTATGTTTTTTGCGGTCCGCAAAAAAAAGGATGACTTCCATATGCCATCGTTTTTTCTTTTTTTGGCGGATCCATTGTAACAATGCCTAAAATGGACAAGAATAGGACATGTTCTATTTTTTTTGCGGGGCTACGGAACTGACCTACTGATGCGGGCAGCACAGAGTGTGCTATACGCATTTTTTGCGGACCCATTGAAATTAATGGGTCCACATCCTACATGCAAAAAAACAGAACGGACATGGAAACAAGAAACGTTTGTGTGCATGTAGCCTTAAGCCTCTTTCACATGACCGTATGTCTTTTTCAGTGTTTTGCGGGCTGTTTTTTTCGGATGCGTTTTTCATTTTTTTGTTTCCATTGTGTTTCGGTTCAGTTTTTCTGTTCCGTTATTCCGTATGGTATATACAGTATACAGTAATTACATAGAAAAAATTGGGCTGGACATAAAATTATCAATAGAGGGTTCCGCAAAAACAGAACGGATACGGAAGACATACAGATGCATTTCTGTATGTGTTCCATTTTTGTTTGCGGACACATTGACTTGAATGAAGCCACGGAACGTGATTTGCAGGAAATAATAGGACATGTTCTATTTATTAACGGAACGGAAAAATGAAAATATGGAAACTGAGTGCATACGGAACACATTCAGTTTTTTTTGGCGGAACCATTGAAATGAATGGTTCCGTATACGGACCGTATATGGAACAGAAAAAAACAGCCCATAAACGGAAAATAAAAACTTTTGTGTGAAAGAGGCCTTAACATGATATAGTTTCAACAGAACAAAATAATTTTCCCATTTATGAAAATTATATCTATATAATATCTGCATTATTGTGCCATATAAATACATGATGGTATACTAATGTATAGCAATCTATAGTTTATTAATAAAATATTTCTTAGTAATATAATAGAATATTTTAACGTTGCTTAATCTTAATCAATTGTCCAGTCTTCTCCTCAATTTTCTCCTTTCTACAATTTATGGGCTCATTCTGATGACCGTATGCTGTCCGCAAAAATGCGGATCTGTTTTTTTGCGGATTAGATGCTGACCCATTCACTTCTATGGAACCCTTTTCTTCCATTCCATGGCTCCACAAAATAAATGAAAATTAGGATGTGGCCCCATTGAAGTCTATGGATCCGCAAATATACAGAATGCTTTCTGTTTTTTTGCGATTTGGATCCAAATTTTTGCAGAAAGAATATGGCCAACTGAATGAGCCCTATACAATACTCAAGTTTTTAAATTATTTTTTTGCCATTAATCATACACTGTAAATAATGCATTTACGGTGTACTAGAGAATGCTATGATAATAGCTAGAGATGAGCGAATTGAATCCCACAAATTTGATCTGAAATTCAGAATAAATTTGATTCACCTAGAAGCCAAATTTCCTCGTGCTTCGTGCCAGTGAATCAATTTAACCTGAAATAGTATAAAAAAAAATAAAAAAAATCTAACTAATGTGATGATGTAATCTCGCGCCGCATGGGATTTCGGCTGAGATCTCCAAGTAAGATGGCGGCGGCCGGCCGTCGCGAGCAAATGGAGGCGGTAAGTTTGATTTTGCAAATTTGAATTATTGTTAATTTTACACTCAGATCCTGCGATCATGTATGAATGTGGCATCTGAGGGGTACAATGATGGGGGCGGCGCTATCACAGCTCCCTGCCATTGCACTCGCTACCTACAAAAAAAGCGCTTTGTAACTAAGTAAAATTCGGTGAAGCAGCCGTATTGAATTTTCAATAAATACGCTCATCTCTAATAATAGCATTATGAATATGAATTTTTTCATAATATAACATAACATAATTCTACTTTTGAACGGGGGGGGTCAAGGAATCTATTCCCTTTGTTTACATTCATGACATAAGGAGTTAAATTGCAGAAGTTGCATATTTTCAATCACATCCTCCTTCCCTATTGGCTATTGCATAGGTGCAACCTTTAAATTTGCATGATCTCTATTGTTATGGTACTCCTACTAGCATGATACATTTATGGCATACAGTGGGATGTGAAAGTTTGGGCAACCTTGTTAATCGTCATGATTTTCCTGTATAAATCATTGGGTGTTACGATAAAAAATTTCAGTTAAATATATCATATAGGAGACACACACAGTGATATTTGAGAAGTGAAATGAAGTTTATCGGATTTACAGAAAGTGCGCTATAATTGTTTAAACAAAATTAGGCAGGTGCATAAATTTGGGCACCACAAAAAAGAAATTAAATCAATATTTAGTAGATCCTCCTTTTGTAGAAATTACAGCCTCTAAACGCTTCCTGTAGGTTCCAATGAGAGTCTGGATTCTGGTTGAAGGTATTTTGGACCATTCCTCTTTACAAAATATCTTTAGTTCATTCAGGTTTGATGGCTTCCGAGCATGGACATTTCTCTTTAAGTCACACCACAGATTTTCAATTATATTCAGGTCTGGGGACTGAGATGGCCATTCCAGAACGTTGTACTTGTTCCTCTACATAAATGCCTTAGTGGATTTTGAGCAGTGTTTACGGTCGTTGTCTTGTTGAAAGATCCAGCCCTGGCGCAGCTTCAGCTTTGTCACTGATTCCTGGACATTGGTCTCCAGAATCTGCTGATACTGAGTGGAATCCATGCGTCCCTCAACTTTGACAAGATTCCCAGTCCCTGCACTGGCCACACAGCCCCACAGAATGATGGAACCACCACCATATTTTACTGTAGGTAGCAGGTGTTTTTCTTGGAATGCCGTGTTCTTTTTCCTCCATGCATAACGCCGCTTGTTATGACCAAATAACTCAATTTTAATTTTATCAGTCCACAGCACCTTATTCCAAAATGAAGCTGGCTTGTCCAAATGTGCTTTATCCCACCTCAAGCGGCACTTTTTGTGCTGTGGGCGGAGAAAAGGCTTCCTCTGCATCACTCTCGCATACAGCATCTCCTTGTGTAAAGTGCGCTGAATGGTTGAACGATGCACAGTGATTCCATCTGCAGCAAGATGATGTTGTAGGTCTTTGGTGCTGGTCTGTGGGTTGACTCTGACTGTTCTCACCATTCGTCACTTCTGTCTATCCGAGTTTTTTCTTGGTCTGCCACTTCGAGCCTTAACTTGAACTGAGCCTGTGGTCTTCCATTTCCTCAATATGTTCCTAACTGTGGAAACAGACAGCTGAAATCTCTGAGACAGCTTTCTGTATCCTTCCCCTAAACCATGATGGTGAACAATCTTTGGGTCATTTGAGAGTTGTTTTGAGACCCCCATGTTGCTACTCTTCAGAGAAAACTTAAAAGAAGAGGGAAACTTACAATTGACCCCCTTAAATACTCTTTCTCATAATTGGATTCACCTGTGTGTGTAGGTCAGGGGTCACTGAGCTTACCAAGCCAATTTGAGTTCCAATAATTAGTTATAAAGGTTTTGGAATCAATAAAATGACAACAGTGCCCACATTTATGCACCTGCCTAATTTTGTTTAAACAATTATAGCACACTTTCTGTAAATCCAATAAACTTCATTTCACTTCTCAAATATCACTGTGTGTGTCTCCTATATGATATATTTAACTGACATTTTTTATCGTAACAACCAATTATTTATACAGGAAAATCATGACGATTAACAAAGTTGCCCAAACTTTCGCATCCCACTGTATATAGCATGACGCTTAAAGGGGTTAAAACACAATGAAGATACACAGGTTGGGTTCTCCTGAACAAAAGTTGTAATCAAACTGTGCATTGCTTTATATTGTGTGTTCTAAACTTTGATGTTTCTTTTCTATAATTATTCTAGATTTATTATTTCTGAAGTAACTTGCTTATTAGATTTAGTGAGTACTTAACAATTTTGACAATTACATTAAAGGAAACTGGAGAAATCTGAATGGGCATTCCTGGAAATGTGCATAAATAATAAGGATGACATTTAGGCTGAAAGCTTTTTAATCAAGTACAAATTTATTGATTTGGAAATATACCTATCCAACTAAATTTACGTTTCATCCAAAGTATGTTCATTTTCTTTAAATAAACATTAAGAGTATTACACATAAGAGTCATACTATGTTTCTAGTTTCAACACTGAATTACTTTAACAAGGATAAATATAATATTACTGATGAAAAGACTGTAACAACTATAGCCATTATAAAATATTATTAAGTGTCATTTTATGGAAATGCAAGGAAACAATGAAGTGCGTATGTGTGGCATGTATTTACTCATAATTCTTATGCTTTTTCTTTCTTTAAAATACTTTAAATGGGTGTTCTAGAAACAGCACCTATTTTATTAATGGGTTAGATCTGGCATTGCAGGAAATTCTTTCAAGTGTAATTTCAAAGATAATTGATAGAAACAGGAAAACCCATTTTGTAATCTCAGGCGACCCTTTTAACAATAAGTTAACATTTGCAATTTGTACTGGTATTTCCATGCACTGTATGTAATAAGGCTTCTCTTCACAATCTTAAAGAAAATAATAGTTACATTTTCTTTAGGTTTTATAGATTTTTTTTTCGGTTGATTTACTTGGAAAACTCAAACTTAGACCACTTGCATGTGGCATTATTTTGTTCATTTTTTTTTTAGTTGGAATTTGTGAGCCAAAACCAGGAAGTGTGCTAAACCAAGAAGAGGTACCAATACAGTATTATCATTATAGTTTTCTCTATGGAGGGTCCATACCTGGCTTTAGCTTACAAATTCTTTGACAAATACATGTACAGGCCAAAATATGCCTGTATGAAACAGGTTTTAGGCAACTGTTTACAACTATCCGGTGCTGTTGCTCAGAAATGATGTTTCCACAGAAGACAACATGAGAACACTGAAGAGATTACCACTTACTGTAGGCATTCATTTAAAGGGCTTTCCTGCAAAGCAGCCAATCAACAAGCGTCATACTACTTGCCCCAAGAGGCTATCACAGCCATGCCTACTATTGGCATGGCTGTGATTGGCCAGTGCAGCATGTGACCCAGCCTCTATTTAAGCTGGAGTCACGTAGCGCCGCACGTCACTCTGCTCTGATCAGTGTAGGGAGAGGATGCAGCTGCTGCTGTTAGGGTGAGATTAGGCACTAGACAGGGATTTACTCAGCAAAAACACTTAATGAAGTGATCGATCTACAGCTGTGAATCAATCATCTTCTGCTATTCAATTGCTCACTGTTTTTAGGCTGCCCAGAGCGTTTTTCAGTCACTTTTTTCTGGGGTGATCGGTGGCCATTTTGTGTCTTGTGGTGTGCCAACACAAGCTGCCACCAAGTCCATTTAACCATCAATAGTGTGTTTTTTTTTGCTATATCCTACATCAGGGGCTTGGCTGTGCTTGCTATTTTATTGAGGGGTAAAATCCAATTGCCAAAATAGCAGTACCCTAAATCTGGTGTTTCAGTTGTGGCTAGCCAATTGTAATACTGTCTGCTGTCTGGCAAAGGATATATATTTGTTTTGGTTTGAAATACAATTCCCAACTTAGCAATTCCCTAAATCTGTGATTTCTGCTGTATCAAGCCAAGTTTAAATCAATCCATAAAAGGGTATATTAGATTCAAGGTGCTGATAGGGTCATCCTCAGTAACTTCACACGCTACCGTGCATTTCCAAGTCTAATTCTGTCCATAAATGTATACCTGTCATCCAGGGCCTAAATACTAGGCCTACAATTTATATTCGGCTAAATCTGTCGTTACTGCTGTGCCTTATTAGTGTAATACGGTACCTAAATAGATAGCCAGATAGTGTTAGGTGTCTGTAAAAAAAGGCCTGAATTTGAATTCAATACATTGGGCCAAATAATTTTTTTCTTATTGTGATGAACAGTAACAACGAGGAAAACATCTAGTAAGGGACGCGGACATGGTCGTGGTGGTGTTAGGGGACCCTCTGGTGCTGGGAGAGGACGTGGCCGTTCTGCCACAGCCACACGTCCTAGTGAAACAACTACCTCAGGTCCCAGTAGCCGCCAGAATTTACTGGTGGGGCCCTATGCCGTTCTAAGGATAGTAAGGTCTGAGCAGGTACAGGCATTAGTCAATTGGGTGGCCGACAGTGGATCCAGCACGTTCACATTATCTCCCACCCAGTCTTCTGCAGAAAGCGCGCAGATGGTACCTGAAAACCAAGCCCATCAGTCTGTCACATCACCCCCATGCATAACGGGAAACTGTCTGAGCCTCAAGTTATGCAGCAGTCTCTTATGCTGTTTGAAGACTCTGCTGGCAGGGTTTCCCAAGGGCATCCACCTAGCCCTTCCCCAGCGGTGGAAGACATAGAATGCACTGACGCACAACCACTTATGTTTCCTGATGATGAGGACATGGGAATACCACCTCAACACGTCTCTGATGATGACGAAACACAGGTGCCAACTGCTGCGTCTTTTTGCAGTGTGCAGACTGAACAGGAGGTCAGGGAGGAAGACTGGGTGGAAGACGATGCAGGGGATGATGAGGTCCTAGACCCCACATGGAATGAAGGTTGTGCCACTGACTTTCAGAGTTCGGAGGAAGAGGCAGTGGTGAGACCGAGCCAACAGCGTAGCAAAAGAGGGAGCAGTGGGCAAAAGCAGAACACCCGCCGCCAAGAGACTCTGCCTGCTACTGACCGCCGCCATCTGGGACCGAGCACCCCAAAGTCAGCTTCAAGGAGTTCCCTGGCATGGCACTTCTTCAAACAATGTGATGACGTCAAGACCCGAGTGGTTTGCACACTGTGCCATCAGAGCCTGAAGCGAGGCATTAACGTTCTGAACCTTAGCACAACCTGCATGAACAGGCACCTGCATGCAAAGCATGAACTGCAGTGGAGTAAACACCTTAAAAACAGGCTCCCCCTGCTACCTCTTCTGCTGCTGCCGCCTCGCCCTTTTCTGCTGCTGCCGCCTCGGCCTCTTCCTCCGCCTCTGGAGGAACGTTGTCACCTGCCGCCCAGCAAACAGAGAATGTACCACCAACACCACCACCTCCGTCACCAAGCATCTCAACCATGTCACACGGCAGCGTTCAGCTCTCCATCTCCCAAACATTTGAGAGAAAGCGTAAATTCCCACCTAGCCACCCTCGATCCCTGGCCCTGAATGCCAGCATTTATAAACTACTGGCCTATGAAATGCTGTCATTCAGGCTGGTGGACACAGACGGCTTCAAACAGCTCATGTCGCTTGCTGTCCCACAGCATGTTGTTCCCAGCCGCCACTACTTCTCCAAGAGAGCCGTGCCTTCCCTGCACAACCAAGTATCCAATAAAATCAAGTATTCACTGCGCAACGCCATCTGTGGCAAGGTCCACCTAACCACAGATACGTGGACCAGTTTGCACGGCCAGGGACGCTATATCTCCCTAACTGCACACTGGGTAAATGTAGTGGCGGCTGGGCCCCAGACGGAGAGCTGTTTGGCGCATGTCCTTCCGCCGCCAAGGATCGCAGGGCAACATTCTTTGCCTCCTGTTGCCTCCTCCTCCTACTCGGCATCCTCCTCCTCCTCTTCTTCCACCTGCTCATCCAGTCAGCCACACGCCTTCACCACCAACTTCAGCACAGCCTGGGGTAAACGTCAGCAGGCCATTCTGAAACTCATATGTTTGCGGGACAGGCCCCACACCGCACAGGAGTTGTGGCAGGGTATAGAACAACAGACCGACGAGTGGTTGCTGCCGGTGAGCCTGAAGCCCGGCCTGGTGGTGTGCGATAATGTGCGAAATCTCGTTGCAGCTCTGGGACTAGCCGGTTTGACGCACATCCCTTGCCTGGTGCATGTGCTGAATTTGGTGGTGCAGAAGTTCATTCTTAACTACCCTGACATGTCAGAGCTGCTGCATAAAGTGCGGTCCGTCTGTTTGCGCTTCCGGCGTTCACATCCTGACGCTGCTCGCCTGTCTGCGCTACAGCGTAACTTCGGCCTTCCCGCTCACCGCCTCATATGCGACGTGCCTACCAGGTGGAACTCCACCTTGCACATGCTGGACAGACTGTGCGAGCAGCAGCAGGCCATAGTGGAGTTTCAGCTGCAGCACGCCCGGGTCAGTCGCACTGCGGAACAGCACCACCTCACCACCAATGACTGGGCCTCCATGTGAGACCTGTGTGCCCTGTTGTGCTGTTTCGAGTACTCCACCAACATGGCCAGTGGCGATGACGCCGTTATCAGCGTTACAATACCACTTCTATGTCTCCTTGAGAAAACACTTAGGGCGATGATAGAAGAGGAGGTGGTCCAGGAGGAAGAGGAGGAGGAAGAGGGGTCATTTTTAGCACTTTCAGGCCAGTCTCTTCGAAGTGACTCAGAGGGAGGTTTTTTGCAACAGCAGAGGCCAGGTACAAATGTGGCCAGCCAGGGCCCACTACTGGAGGACAAGGAGGATGAGGATGAGGATGAGGGGAGGTGGAGGAGGATGAGGATGAAGCATGTTCACAGCGGGGTGGCACCCAATGCAGCTCGGGCCCATCACTGGTGCGTTGCTGGGGGGAAACGCAGGACGATGACGATACGCTAGTCCTTACCTCTGGGCAGTCTGGCATACATGAGCGACTACATGCTGCAGTGCCTGAGCAACGACAGCAGAGTTTTAACGTGTGCAGACTACTGGGTTGCCACCCTGCTGGATCCCCGGTACAAAGACAATGTGCCCACCTTACTTCCTGCACTGGAGCGTGATAGGAAGATGCGTGAGTACAAGCGCACATTGGTAGACGCGCTACTGAGAGCACTCCCAAATGTCACAGGGGAACAAGTGGAAGCCCAAGGCGAAGGCAGAGGAGGAGCAAGAGGTCGCCAACGCAGCTGTGTCAATGCCAGCTCCTCTGAGGGCAGGGTTAGCATGGCAGAGATGTGGAAAAGTTTTGTCAACACGCCACAGCTAACTGCACCACCACCTGATACGCAACGTGTTAGCAGGAGGCACTCACTGGTGGAACAGTACGTGTGCACACCCCTCCACGTACTGACTGATGGTTTGGCCCCATTAAACTTCTGGGTCTCCAAATTGTCCACGTGGCCAGAGCTAGCCTTTTATGCCTTGGAGGTGCTGGCCTGCCCGGTGGCCAGCGTTTTGTCTGAACGTGTATTCAGCACGGCAGGGGGCGTCATTACAGACAAACGCAGCCGCCTGTCTACAGCTAATGTGGACAAGCTGACGTTCATAAAAATGAACCAGGCATGGATCCCACAGGACCTGTCCATCCCTTGTGCAGATTAGACATTTATAACTACCTCCCCTTAACCATATATTATTGTATTCCAGGGCACTTCCTCATTCAATCCTATTTTTATTTTCATTTTACCATTATATTGCGGGGCAACCCAAAGTTGAATGAACCTCTCCTCTGTCTGGGTGCCGGGCCTAAAAATATCTGACAGTGGCCTATTCCAGTTTTGGGTGACATGAAGCATGATTCTCTGCTATGACATGAAGCCTGATTCTCTGCTATGGGACCTCTCTCCTCTGTCTGGGTGCCGCGGCCTAATTATTTGACAATGGCCTGTTCCAGTGGTGGGTGACGTGAAGCCTGATTCTCTGCTATGACATGAAGCCTGAATCTCTGCTATGACATGAAGCCTGATTCACTGTTATGACTTGAAGCCTGATTCTCTGCTATGACATGAAGTCTGATTCTCTGCAATGGGACCTCTCTCCTCCGTCAGGGTGCCGGGGCCTAAATATCTGACAATGGCCTGTTCCAGTGCAGATTTACAGCCTTTTTAGTGCCGAAAAGTTTGGGTCCCCATTGACTTCAATGGGGTTCGGGTTCGGGATGAAGTTCGGGTCGGGTTTGGATCCCGAACCCGAACATTTCCGGGAAGTTCGGCCAAACTTCTCGAACCCGAACATCCAGGTGTTCGCTCAACTCTATCCCTGAAGTAATAGCGCTTATTCCAGAACTAAACAAGCAGGGTCCAGGTAATCAGATATGGTTCTGTTCTGAGAAGAAGCAAGTAGGTGACGATATCTTGGCCATGTAAGAAGTGAAATCCTCAGCAGTCAACGATGAGCTATATGAATAAAAGCACAGTTATTGGAAGGCAGTTCACATTGGCTTGGTAATGCATTAATGCACCAGAATTCATGGGGGGAAAATGTTTTTTTATCTGTAGGTGTCATGGACGTTATTTATTATAAGGAAGTTGTACTGAGAGAATGTATTGAACTAACCTCTCATGTGTATACTGTGAGTACAGTATATCAGCAGTCGTTTTCATTGTAACACCATGTCTTACAGACAGTGAAATAATGATTCCATAGTGTGATCACTATTCTCATAGGCTCACTCACACTGTGTTCCATTATGCACACTGCTTGAGGCACTGTTCATCTATTTGAATCTCCAGACTACTTCTGTATATACCTTAAATGATATTTTGTAAAGTATCATGAACATGCGTTCAATACATAGCAGCACATTCATACAAAACTGCCCATAGGAAATACATGTTTCCATCTAGTTCTTCCATATATCAGCTTCATATTCCCTGAATGTTTTGTAGACACTCAATGACCATACTAGGATTCCACAGCTTGATTTTGAGGCCCTGTTTTCTTTTCCATTGATGGAGAAATGTATCTCTTTATAATGCAGGATGAGCTACTAAAAACAGAACCAGGTCTCCAGAGGTGTTTGCACAGGGTAATAGTTATCACGCTTCAATAAAACTGTCTTTTTTGCATATAGCAACCAATCAGAGCTCAACTTTCTTTTTACCAGAGCAGTATAAGAAATATATCAGGCCTATTGTGCTCTTTCCCGCCTGTCAAGCAGGGAGGGCAGTAATGTTGTACCTGAGAATAGCAGTAAGGGAAGCTTATATTTGCACATATACAGAGGACTATTTTGCTGTTTCATTTCCAGACCTTCCAGTTCCAGCTAAAAGCAGTAAAGCAGATTTGGTACAGAAGTGGTGTAACACATGATCCTTGGCCAGTGACAAAAAAATAACAGTATCCATGAGAAGAATGTGAGAAGCCTGAGGAAATTTAGTGAAAAGTATCACAGTAGGCACATGCGGTATTACAGAACAACATAGCAATGTGTACTGGAATCACTTCACCTGAAACCATAGCGAGTGTCAATTGTGCAATAGTTAAAGGAGGGGGGTAAATTGAAGCATCAGGCCTGTTTCAATCGGCTACTGGATATAATATGAAAATGTGAGCACAGTTATGTACAAGAAAATCCTCTAGTATGTGTATTGTCTCTTTCAGAAAGATTGAGGGCATTGCCATGCGTCACACATGTCCCTTTGCCAAGTTCATGCAGCACTCACAGAAGAACATATGGTGAGTGTCACGAGGGTGTCGAGAGCCACGCCTGACTCCGTTGTACCCGGGGTCAGGAGGTCGCAGCGGTTGGCTGCACGCTCTATGTCAGATAGGGAAGTTTCCTTATTGTAGCTTTCTGGGTTTGCTTTACAAGCCCTTTTGGCTCACTCAGGGATCCGTAGCTCCTTCTCTCAGCTGTTCCTTGTCCAGCACTCCAAATCCTCCTTATATTCCCCTCTCACACTTCTCTGGTTGCCAGATATAGAGCTTCCTGCCTGGACATCTATTCTGACCCACTGGAGCTGTGTTGCTGCGTTCTCTGAGTGTTGCCTTAGAACGCTACCCTCCGGATCCCTGTTGGACCTTTGTGGACATTGTTGCCGTCCACCTGGGTGTTTGTGTTTGTCTGTGTTTGTCTGTCCTCTCCCTGGTGTTTCCCTCTTAGTGCAGTGGTGAGGACTAGCGATCCCACCGGCCCGTTCATTATCTAGGGCTCATTTCAGGGAAAGCCAGGGTTTAGGCACGTGATCGCCGCACGGGTGAGGAACCCGTCTAGGGACGTCAGGGCAGGCAGGTGCCAGCTGCAAGGTGAGTTAGGGGTCACCACCTTTCCCTCTCCCTTGGGCAGGGCTTTCCCTGTTTTCCTCCCCGTGTGTGTTGCCGGATCATTACAGTGAGGAAAGGATTGTGTCCTTCACGACACTAGAATTAATGGTGTGCGACTTTTATCTATGGGGTTGTCTGAAGGGTAGGGATTATCCAAGCTGAGACAGCAAACTAAAATTCACATCCGGAGTGTGGAAATTGTGCTGGTGCAGAAGATGTTCCTGAAGCACAGGGTCATACACAGATATCATGAGGCCCCAAAGCAAAAATTAAGTATGGGCCCTCCCCTTCCAGTTTCCTGATACATGTGACTCAAAAACTCCCAGTTAGCGAGGAACACAAAGAGTGAATTCTCAGATTTCTAGGAAACAAATTGTAATTGCAGTCTCCATCTCACCCACTTTATCTGACTTCTGTTTTGGAAAAAGTGATACAGGTGCTTCATAAATATGGTGCATATTCTGAGCATTTTATTTTATAATGTATTGTTATTTATACCAGACAACTGGCAAGAATACATTTATAAAAACCCCTGCATTCTTTCACACAGTATAAGTCTATCTGCCTGTAGCCACCACTAGGGGGAGCTAAGTGCATATGAATTTATACAGTTATCATTTGTGTTAACAGAAGCTGTAAATCATTTTTTGTGCACTGAGCTGGAAATAGCTGTTTTATGTAGGAGACAGAAGAAGCAATTTAGTGCCAGGTCTCCTCTTTGCCAGGTCCCACCACAATTGCATGGCCTGCCTCCATGAAAGGTACACCACTGAGAACGCACAACTTTGCATAGGTACTGGCAGAAACCATATCCAGTATATGTGGTTAAGTACATCATTCTTTAATTATCACGTACAAACCAGACAAGGTTGAGTTCTGTTTTTCTTGGCCTACCTTTTAGTACTGATTAATGTAATAAACAAGGTGAAGCTGTACAGACAGATCTTGTATAGTAGAATATGTGGTCTGCAGACAATATAGCTGTAGGCATTTTATATTCTCTAATACAGTACCTTTGTACGATACTGCATCCTCCCATAGAAAAAATACTTCCAGGGAAAAATTCCACCATAATAACACATATGATGGACTATGTCACATTTATTGTTCTGAAAATGGAAGGACGTGTGGAACAGCATGGGTCAAAAGATTTCAGTGCATTTATATGTACCAGTGCAACACCTACCTTTCACATGGTTGTGTGTACAAACCTAATGATTCATTTCTTGCAGTGCAAAACCTTGACTTGATTTTTTTTATTTAATATCTATAATTTCTTTGAACATCAACAATCAAAAAGTGATGGACGAACATCGGCGTTCGCGATCAAATGTTTGTGAACTGCGCGTTTGCGGCAGGTCCCAGTTACTTTAACGGCAGGCGAACCTGAAAATCCTGCAGGTCATATTTGCAACCAGCAAACACTTACTAGAAGTACACAAATAGTACCACAACATGGACAGTGATATACCAGAGGGGGATCATTGGCAAAAATTCCCACAAAAAATATTTATTTTACTCGGGGGCCATTTTTATGCGTCTTAAAGGAAACTCTCAAAAATTTACCCTGCCGGAGCCTAGGAGATTTTTATTTCCTATCGGTTTGATGTATACAAATGTGCAGCACTCCCCTTTTTTATATCCTGCAGAGTCAATTAAAAATATGTATATGTTAACGTAATTTTCTTTTTTACCATGGAACTGTATGGTGAACGCACGCCACTGTACGGCATCAGTCTGAAGCATCTGTTAACGCATACACTTTTGCTATGCATTAAATGGATGGCAAAAATAGGATGTGAACCCAGCCATAGTGCCAGAATAAGCACCAGTGCACAGCGGAGCAGCGTGGCGGAGAGGGGAGGCCGCCATGTACTGACAGAGCGCTACTTGGTCCTGGTGGTCAGGGATGAGGACTGTGTTTCCCAAGGATCATGTTCTACTAGGGCACAGTATAATACACTAGACTCTATATCATATAAAGTTATTAGCCCTACCCCTGAATAAAAATACAAATAGGTGGTCATTTAATATATAGAAATACATCTATGTCAGGCGTATAGCTGACACAGATTGTGGTGCAAAGGTCCTTAGCACCGCAATCTGCATATTTTTTCCGCTCATGCCAGGTCTAAAAAAAGGATGGCGTGGGTAGGGAAAGGGATACAGTTATGGCCATCCAGTTATTGGATACCACCGCCATACAGTGACCAGATAACACCACCATATAGTAACCGGATAACACTGCCACACTGTGACCTGATAAAAGGGTATAATAGGGCACAGTACAGGAAATGAGTAGGGGCACTGCACAGGGTGTGGTAAGAGGGCACAATGCAGGGTATAAGGTGGCACAGTACGGGATGAGTGGCACAGTCACATGACCCTGTGACAATAGAAGGTCCTTATAGTGAATGCCGTTCATACGCCACCATAATGAGAGGCAGAGGAGTGAGAGGCAGAGGAGTGTGATTATGTGGCTAGAGATAAAAAAATGTAACTGTCAGCCAGTACAGGCCCCAAAAATTAGGCAATAGGCATTCAACTGACAGCAAAGAACTTTGGATTCTGCAGCTGGAGGTACATTAGGCGGTCACAGGATAAAAATTTAACTGTCGGCCAGTACAGGCCCCAAAAATTAGGCAATAGCCATTCACCTGACAGCAAAGAACTTTAGATTCTGTGGCTGGAGGTACATTAGGCGGTCACAGGATAAATATGTAACTGTCGGCCAGTGAAGGCCCCCAAAAATTTGCCAATAGGCATTCACCTGACAGTAAAGAACTTTGGATTCTGTGGCTGGAGGTATATTAGGCGGTGACCGGATAAATATGTAACTGTCGGCCAGCACAGACCCCAAAAATTAGGCAATAGCCATTCACCTGACAGCAAAGAACTTTGGATTCTGTGGCTGGAGGTACATTAGGCAGTCACAGGATAAATATGTAACTTTCGGCCAGTACAGGCCTCAAAAATTAGGCAATAGGCATTCACTTAGAAGCGAAGAACATTGGATTCTGAGGCTGGAGGTACATTAGGCGATCACAGGATAAATATGTAACTTTCGACCAGTACAGGCCCCAAAAATTAGGCAATAGCCATTCACCTGATATCAAAGAACTTTAGATTCTGTGGCTGGAGGTACATTAGGCGGTCACAGTATAAATATATAAATGTTGGCCAGTACAGACCCCCAAAATTAGGCATTCACCTGACATAAAGGGTCTTTTATGTGGCTGTAAGGCAAGGACCATTATTTCTCGTGGTGGCGGACATGTGTCGGCTGGCATGAGGAAATTCAATTAAACGTGCTCGTCAGAGGTGTTGAATTCCTTTAAGATCCATGCCTCATTCATTTTTAGAAATGTGAGGTAGTCCCCACTGTCGTGAGATGGAGAGTGCGCTTATCAGTCACGATTCCCCCAGCTGTGCTGAATGTCCTTTCGGACAGGACACTCAACGAGGGGCAAGCCAAGAGTACCATGCCAAATTGTGCCAGCTCTGGCCACAGGTCAAACCTGCACACCCAGTAGTCCATGGGTTCCTCACTTCTCAGAGCGTCCACATCGGCCATTAGACCAATATAGTCGGACACCTGTTGGTCTAGGCGTTCCCTGAGGCTGGATCTGGAGGGCGGCTGTTGATGGGTTGCCTGCAAGAATGATCTCATATCCAAAGTGACCAGCACATCTTCAAAATGCCCTCTTTTTGCAGGCGCTGTAGAGTCCCTTTTCAAACACTGGAGAATGAACACCCCCATTTGCACTAAATTGGAAGAGTGGAGCGGCCTGGCTCCTGCTCATCGCCCAGGAGAATGTCATCCTCGGTCTCCTACCCCCAGCCACGGACAACACCAGGGATCCCAGAAAATTTTAAAGCCTGCTCTTCTTGCTCCTCCTTCTCCTCCTTCCCCTAGCCACCATCCTCCTCTGACTCCTCTTCATACTCCTGCTGACTTGTCTCAAATGGAGTAGCTCCCCCTGGGAATTCATTCAGCATTGCGACTTCCTCATCTTCCAGCATCTGCTCCTCGACGGCTTCATCAATGACACAACGCAATGCACGCTCCAGAAAAAAGGTGTAAGGTACAATGTCACTGATGGCGCACTGGCTGCGACTGACCAGTTTGGTGATCTCATCAAATGGGCGCAGAAGTCTGTATGCATCGCATATGAGCAGCCACTGGCCCCAGAACCTGTCCTGATGCAGAGTTCGTACAGGTAGTCGATAATGGCACGTTTCTGCTGGTAATAATAAGGTGGAGTTCCAGCGCATCGTGCAGTCACAAATCAGACGTCTGACGGGCAAGTGGTGTCGCAGCTGAACCTCAGCAAGGCAAGCCATGGCCGTGTAAGATTTTCTAAAATGGGCAGAGATTTTCCTGGCCTACCGCAAGACGTCCTGGACCCCGGGGTATTTGGCAACGAATCGCTGCACGACTAAGTTCAGGACATGTGCCATGCATTGCATGTGTGCAATTTTGCCCTGTTTAAGCGCGCTCAGCAGACTGGCACCATTGTCTCACACCACTTTACCAAATGTCAAATTGAGCGGGGTTAGCCACTGATCGGCCTGTGACCGCAGAGCTGAAAGCAGTGCAGGACCGGTGTGGCTCTTGGCTTACAGCCACAGCACGGCATGGCAACGTCTCACCTGGCATGTCGAATAGGTTCTGGATAGCTTGGGGGGTGCAGCGGAAGAAGCGGTAGCAGTGGAAAAGCAGGAGTCAGCCAAGGAAGAGACGGAGGATGGAGTAGGCGGAGGAGAAAAAGAGGCAGGCCTGCATCCAATCCGTGGCGGTAACACCAAATCCACACGGATGCCACGGGTTACATGCTTGATGGCCGTTAGAAGGTTCACCCAGTGGGCAGTAAAAGTTATGTACCGTACCTTTACTGCCAGTGATTGCTAGACCATGTGTCTGTGGTCAGATGTATCTTGGCACCGACATGTTGCACATGGCCATATAGTTCAGGGATGCCCTTCTGGGAGAAGTATTTCCTTCTGGGGCCTTCCATTGCGGTGTGCCAATGGCCACAAATTTTCTAAAGGCCTCCAAGTCCACCAATTTATATGGCAGTAGTTGGCGGGCTAGCAGTTCAGACAAGCCAGCGGTCAGCCGTTGGGCAAGAGGATTATCCAGCGTCACCATTTATACGCTCGAACATTTGGGCCACGGAAGCCTGCCTTGTGCCAGATGAACGCGACAACAGCACGGTAAAAAGTAATGTGGAGGACAAATGGGAGGAGAAAGTAGAAGGAGAAGAGGCAGGACTTGGAGCACTGGGAGTGTGGCTTTGTGCTTTCTGATGGCATTGCTCCCACTGGGCTCGGTGATGGGAGGCCAGGTGCATTCTTAAGGCGGTCGTCCCTAGGTGATTGTTGGACTTATGCGTTGACAGCACAGGCTGCAGGTAGCAACACTATTGTCAGCAGCTGACACGTTAAAAAAAGCCCACACTGCAGAGCCATGTGCCGGCGTCCTTGGAGCACAAGATGTGAATACATTTACAGTCTGCTTTTTGCCTCCTGTGCACTGCGAGTTCTGCCTGCTTCTCCTCCTTCTCCTACCTATCTTCTGCCCCGTATCTCCCTCTGAACTCCCCTCCTCTTCCTCTCTTGCGGGCACCCACGTGACGTCCATTGACACGTCATCATCGTCACCTTCACCTCCACTGACATTAGAGATCTCGGAGTAGGCAGCAACAGCTGGGAACACCCTCTTTCGGCTGATCTGGGTACTGTCATTAGACCGCTGGGTGACGGCCGTTGCTACCTCCTCTTCCTGATCCGATGCCAAGAATGGCTGCGCATCGGTAAGGTCTGGGAATGGATGGGAAATTAATTCCTCTGACTTGAGTGTAGGGGCATTGGTGGTGGTGGTGTCTTTGGGGGTGCACACAGCAGAGAGTGTGGAGGGTGCAGATACAGAGGATGAGGAGGGTGCAATAGCGGAAGGCTGAGTAAGCCACTCAACTAACTCTTGTGCATCCTAATGCGACATAATTGCATGGTGTGTCCTAATGCAACATAATTGCTTGCTCCTTCTCCAACTTCCCACTTAGGCTCCAGCCTGGTGCACCTACCCAACCCCTACCACCCCTGTGGAACGGCCTGCCTCTTCCTCTTCCTGTCATTTTCAAAATGACCCTATGCCAAAGTCCCTAGAGAAGAGCAGTATTTGTGGAAGAAAGTATATTGCAGGCCTCAATGAGTATTTGGTGGAAGCTGGTATATTGCACCCCTAAATTAGTATTTTGTGGAAGCAGGTATATAGAAAACCTCTATCACTATTTTGTGGAAGCTGAAATATGGCAGGCCTCAATCAATTGTTAGTTGAAGCTGGTATATCACCCTCAAGCAGTAATTTTGTGGACGTAGATATATGGAAAACCTCCATCACTATTTTGTGGAAGCTAATATATGGCAGGCCTCAATCAGTTGTTAGTTGAAGCTGGTATATCACCTTCAAGCAGTCATTTTGTGGATGCAGGTATATGGAAAACCTCAATCACTATTTTGTAGAAGCTGATAGTTCGCAGCCTTCAATCAGTATTTTCTGGAAGCATACAAATGCACTATAATATACTTTCTATGTCAGAAAGTATATTATAAGTATATCAAACCCCTGTGTATCACACCTAACAATAGCACAATGTTACCAGTCCTTAAAAGGACTTTTGTGTTCCTATTAGCTAGTGTTTGTAGTCCCTAAGTTCCTAACAGCCTGTCCTTGCTCGAAAATGCATCCTCTCCCTACACTGCCAAAACACATAATGTAAAATGGCTGCCAGATCGAGTTCTGTTATAGGGTTGGGGGTGTGACCATGTGCTGAAATGTCTCAATTGGCTGTCCGGTCCCACCTGATGGATGTGTCATGGGTAAAAGTTCAGCAAAATGCAAAGAAATATAGTGCACGCGAACATATGTTTTCATGTTTGGCGGATCGCGAACGCAAAAAGTTTGCTGTGAACTGACCGTTGGGTGAACTGCAAGGCCATCACTACAACCAAATAATACTTAACTGTTCATTAGCTAAAAAGGTTAAAAACTGTTCTGCAAGAATGAGACTATCTTCATCCTATTCTTAAAAACATAGAAATGTGCATTCACTCCATTGTACAAGAGTAAAGAAAATGCTTTATTCATATCCAAGATTGATTTGACATATGAAGGTCAGGTCAGATATATAAAAAGCACAAGCAAAAGAAGCTGTTGAATTTTTAAAAAGTTTAACCTTTAAACATATCTATTAGCTTTTAAATAATCTGTGCAGGTATTCAAATGAGGCAGACACATTTTGGATTCCCTGCATCAGCAGTCATTTCATTTATACATAACTAATGGATGAACACAAAACAGACAATTTATAATCAAATAGTTTTGATTGTGTATTCAACACCCAAAAAAATAAAAAATCAAGGGGTTTGTCTGAGGTAAATTCTTTTTTAAACAAATCCTATTAAAACTTCCTTGTAAAATACAAGTGCTGCACTGAAAAAGCCTAGAAGACCCTGGAAGAATATTCCTTTCTCCAAACTTTGGACATTGAATTTATATTTAAGAACACAAGAAGATCAGGTGAGACAGTTTCATTGTATTATCATTTTTTCAATTACATGTTTTATTTGCTCCAGACACTTTTCCTTTACCATAAAATCCTAAACTAAAATGCACTTTCAACATTCAGGACATTTTACAAATTGTGACCAGAGGCAACCTGTGGTTACAGGTAATTTTCAGAAAATAGAACCTGCAGACTTTCTATTTTTGTTATTGAATAGACTACTGTCAAACAAAAATGTGAAAAAAGAATACCACTCACACCGTTTCTTTTAAGACTACTGTATGGTGACAAGGTTATACTTTTAATTCGACTTCCTTTATTATTGTTTTAATAGTATTATATGCCTTTAATACTATGGCATTTTTTAGGTATTCTGCTTCAATTATATAATGAAATTTGGGTTACCTAGTCATAATTTGGCAATAAAGTATTGGTATATAAAGTGTTTCTGAACCACAGGGCTGTAGTTACACCTCTAGGTCACTCTAGGCACTAAGCACAGGCTCCATTTGCAAGGTTAGGCAGTAACAGGAAATTTCTGATGATAATCATATTTAAACAGATATCACCGCAACTACATAAATCAAAATATTTGTCATAATTTTAGGAGTAAGATAAACTTCATACATTGACTTTATAGGGGCTCACTCACTTAAGCACAACATGTAGTAGAAAAAGGTGTACAAGCAAAGGGGATAACCACAGCCTTGAAATAATTGTCAAGAAAAGGCCATTCAAGAATTTGGGGGAGATTAACAAGGAGTGTACTGCAGCTGGAGTCAGTGCTTTATGAGCCACTACACACAGACATATTCAGGACATGGGTTACAACTGTCACATTTCTTGTGTCAAGCAACTCTTGACCCAGACACAAAGTCAGAAGCTTACCTGGGCTAAGGAGAAAAGGGACTAGACTTGCTCAGTGGTCCTGTTTTCAGATAAAAGTAAATTTTGCATTTAATTTGGAAATCAAAGTCCCAGAGTTGAAAGGCATGCAATCCAAGTTCCTTGAGGTCCAGTGTGAAGTTTCCACAGCCAGTGATGGTTTGGGAAGCCATGTTATCTGCTGGCATTGGTCCAGTGTGTTATATCAAATCCAAAGTCAGCACAGCCATCTACCAGGAAATTTTAGAGCACTTGCTTCCCTCAGCTGACAAGCTTTATGAAGATGCTGATTTAATTTTCCTGCACGACTTGGCACCTGCACACACTGCCAAATGTGCCAATACCTTGTACAGTACAATTGTGCTTGATTGGCCAGTAAACTCCTATGACCTAAACTCCATAGAGAATCTATGGGTTATTGTCAAGAGGAAGATCAGAGACACCAGACCTAACAATGCAGGTGAGCTGAAGGCTGCTATCAAAGCAACATGGGCTTCCATAACACCTCAGCAGTGCCAAAGGCTAATCACAAAAGAGCTGCATTTGTGTCTTTGCATGAACTGCTGTATGGCTACTCTCATGTCTTTGTTCGGGCTGCTGTGTAACTGTGTTCATGTCTTCATGCATTGCTATATAGCCTTGTGTGTGTATATGTGCTGGGCTGGATTCCTGTCCTCACGTGTCCAGCACTACACTGTCCTCTTCAATGGAATAGGTTCTTCAATGAGCCTTGAATAGTAATTATGACTGCTCTCTCAGATTCATATTACTTGTGGACGTTGGTTCTGAATATTGAAAGTATTAAACATCAAAACACTGCCATGTACTGATCTTTCACTGTATCTTGCAGATCGCTGACCCATTGATCGCAGACTTGCAACATTGGCATGCTGGCAACACGGTGGAGTTAATGTACCCCTAAGAACATTCTCTGCTTTGAACTAGGCCCAGACCTTGAGCAGAGTTTGAAAGATGGCTGCAGATGTGTGGCAATAATTGAATGCTCTTTGGAATATATTTTGTCTCCAGACTTTTCTAGGTCAATACAGTAGGGAGGCCCAAGGTGCAATGTCTGCAAACTTATTGAAAATTTTTTTGGGGGGGAACACCACAATCTAATTCATTTGATATTAACCACTTCCCATCTGGGCCATTTGCCCCCTTCCTGACCAGGCCTAATTTTGCAAAACTGACATATCTCACTTTATGTGGTAATAACTTTGGAACGCCTTTACTTATCCAAGTCATTCAGAGATTGTTTTCTCGTGACACATTGTACTTCATGACAGTCATAAATTTTAGTCAATATATGTCACCTTTATTTATGAAAAAATCCCAAATTTACCAAACATTTAGAAAAATTCGCAATTTTCTCAATTTCAATTTCTCTGCTTTTAAAAGAGAAAGTGATACCTCATAAAATTTTTATTACTTAACAGTCCCAATAAGTCTACTTTATGTTGGCATCATTTTGGAAATGTCATTTTAATTTTTTTAGGACTTTAGAAGGCTTAGAAGTTCAGAAGCAATTCTTCCAATTTTTAAGAAAAATGACAAAACCCACTTTTTAAGGACCAGTTCAGGTCTGAAGTCACTTTGTGGGGCCTACATAGTGGATACCCCCATAAATGACCACATTGTAGAAACTACACCCCTTAAGTTACTTAAAACCGATTTTACAAGCTTTCTTAACCCTTTAGGCATTCCACAAGAATTAAAGGAAAATGGAGATCAAATTTTAAAATTTCACTTTTTGGGCAAATTTTTCATTTTAATCCAATTTTTTCTTTAATACATCGAAGGTTAACAGCCAAACAAAACTCAATATTTATTACCCAGATTCTGCAGTTTACAGAAACACCCCACATGTGGTCATAAACTGCTGCAGGGCGCAGAAGAAAAGGAACTCCATATGGTTTTTAGATGCCATGTTGTCATGGAACCATGAACCAGACGTACAACAAGAGATAAGTGGAAAATAAGAAGGTTTTATTGAAGAGCAAGCCGTAAGCAAAGTCCGAACGGATGGCTAAACCGAAGCAGGGTCTTGCGGAGACAGAGGTCAGGAACCAGAAGGGTAGTCAGACGAAGCCAGGAACAGGAACCAACGGGGTAGTCAGACGAAGCCGGAATCAGGAACCAACGGGGTAGTCAGACGAAGCCGGAATCAGGAACCAACGGGGTAGTCAGACGAGGCCAGGATCAGGAACCAGAAGCAGCAGCAGTCTTGGAAGCATGTGAACACAGGAGGACCAAGCAAGGAACTGAAGCCACAGACCTCCTATATATATGAGCTGGGCATCCAGCTCCTCCCAGTGGGAAGGAGGAGCCGCAGGGTGGGAGGCTACAAGAAAACCCAGAAACCAAGATGGCCGCCAGCACATGTCAAACGAAGGGAACAGCAAGGAGGTAAGACCATGACACATGTCCTATTTGAAACCCCCTGATGCACTCTTACAGTAGAAACTCCCAAGAAGTAATCCCATTTTGGAAAATAAGGGATAAGGTGCCAGTTTTATTGGTACTATTTTTGGGTGCATATGATTTTTTGATCATTCATTATAACACTTTATGGGGCAAGGTGACCAAAAAATAGGTTGTTTTACCACAGTTTTTATTTATTTATTCTTACAATGTTCACCTGAGGGGTTCAGTCAAGTGACATTTTTATAGAGCAGATTGTTACGGACGTGGCAATACCTAATATGTATACTTTTTCTTATTTATTAAAGTTATACACAATAATAGCATTTTTTAAACCAAAAAATTATGTTTTAATGTGTCCATGTTCTGAGAGCTATATATTTTTTTATTTTTTGAGAGATTTTCTTATATAGGGGCTCATTTTTTGCGGGATTAGGTGAGGGTTTTATTGGTACCAATTTGTGGGACATACACCTTTTTGATCACTTGGTGTTGCACTTTTTGTGATGTAAATTGCTTGTTTTGACAGTTTTTTTTTTTTATGGTGTTCACCCGAGGGGTTAGGTCATGTGATATTTTTATAGAGCTGGTTTTTATGGACACGGCAATACCTAATATGTATACTTTTTTTTAATTTATTTCACTTTAACACAATAATAGCATTTTTTAAACCAAAAAATGATGTTTTAGTGTCTCCATGTTCTAAGAGCTATAATTTTTTTTTTTTGAGAGATTTTCTTATGTAAGGGCTCATTTGTTGCGGGATGAGGTGTCGGATTTATTGGTACCATTTTGTGGGACATACGCCTTTTTGATCACTTGGTGTTGCACTTTTTGTGATGTAAGGTGACAAAAGTAGCTTTTTTTGACAGTTATTTTTTTATGGTGTTTATTGGACTGGGTCGATTATGTGATATATTTATAGAGCCGACCGTCATGGACGCGGCAATACCAAATATGTTTATTTTATTTTTTCTATTTTTTACTTTTTTTCCCTTACTTGGAGATTTTTATATTTTTTACATGTGAAATCATTTTTTTTTTAACACTTAATTTTTTATTTTATTTTATTACACTTTTCGTCCCCCATAAGGTCATACAAGACCTCTGGGGGACATTTACTTCACTTTATTTTTTTTTTTCACTGTTGATTTCTCCTGTAACTGGGACTGACATAGTGTCACGACCCTTGGATATGGTCGTGATTCTTAGAGGTTGGTTGTTTACCACAGGTGAGGGCTGTTAGTCGGTAGCCTCACGTGCGGTTGCCGCTGGCAACGTGGTGTTGTTGGCAGTGTAGCAGCCTGAGCTTGTTGCTAGGCGGCTCACTGTCAATGCATGCGGTTGCCTCTGGCAACGTGTTTATATGTGTGTACATTCCCTGTTTGGTGTGCACAGGGTTTGAGTTGTATGCACTTCCCCTTTAAGTTGATGTCTTCCCTTCCCTGGTGTTGGAAGGGTTAACTTCCTTCCTAGTGTGTGTGCACTAGGTGTGTCTAGTAAGGTGTGGTGGGTGTGACCTGAGGACTCCTTATATGTTGGTGTGTTGGAGTCTGAAGGTCAGTTTGGATTTGGTTCAGCTTGGTGTGGAGCTCTGCTCCTGGGCTGTTTGTGATCCTGTCTGTGAGAGTCACCCTTATTTATTATTATGTCACGGCGGGGAGTGGGGAAAACCCCCCACCGTGCAATAGCTGAGGCTGCAACGCCAGATAGCAGGGAACAGGGAGCAGGTCACCTCCTAACGGTCACCTCCGTGCTGCACCTGAGGGGTTAATTGTGCGTATCATAGCCCCCTGTAAGAGATCATGTGCTGCCAGGCAGGAGGGGGCACCCCCCCTCCCTCCCCAGTTTTTAATTCATTGGTGGCCAGTGTGGCCCCCCTCCCTCCCTTGTATTTAACACATTGGTGGCCAGTGCGGCCGGCCCCTGCTCCCTCCCCTGTAGTTAACACATTGGTGGCCAGTGCGGCCGGCCCCCCCTCCCTCCCCTGTAGTTAACACATTGGTGGCGAGTGCGGCTGGCCCCCCCTCCCTCCCCTGTAGTTAACACATTGGTAGCCAGTGCGGCCGGCCCCCCTCCCTCCCCTGTAGTTAACACATTGTTGGCCCAAAAGAAAGGTCATGTGCATGAGGCCTAAGTTTTACACAATAATATCATTTTTGAAACAACAAAAGAAAATTATGTTTTAGTGTCTCCATATTCTGGGAGCCATAGTTTTTTTCATTTTTTGGGTGATTATCTTGGGTAGGGTCTAATTTTTTTGCGGGATGAGATGACGGTTTGATTGGCACTATTTTGGGGTGCATATGACTTTATGATCGCTTGCTATTACACTTTTTGTGATGCAAGGTGACAAAATATGGTTTATTTAGCACAGTTTTTATGAAAAAAAAATTACGGTGTTCATCTGAGGGGTTAGGTCTTGTGATATTTTTATAGAGCCGATACGGATGCGGCAATACCTAATATGTATACTTTTTTTATTTATGTAATTTTTACACAATAACAGCTTTTTTAAAACAAAAAAACTGAAGTTTTAGTGTCTCATATTCTGAGCCATAGTTTTTTATATTTTTTGTGCGATTGTCTCAGGTAGCGGCAAATTTTTTGCGGGATGAGGTGACGGTTAGATTGGTACTATTTTGGTGGGCAAACGCCTTTTTGATCGCTTGCTGTTATACTTTTTGTGATGTAAGGTGACAAAAAAATTGTTTATTTAGCACAGTTTTTATTTTTTACGGTGTTCATCTGAGGGGTTAGGTCATGCGATATGTTTATAGAGCCGGTCGATACGGACGCGGCAATACCAAATATGTATACTTCCCCGCGCCCCCCCAATTTTTACAATTTTTTCTTTACTTTATTTGGGGAAAATTACATTTTTGTTTATTTTTACTTGAAACTTTTATTTTTCTGGGGGGGGAAATTGAATTTTTTCAACTTCCTTTCACTTTATTTTTTGTCCCACTTTGGGACTTGAACTTTGGGGGGTATATTCCTTTACAATGCATTCCTTCTGTATTGGAATGCATCAATCTAGGGGGCTAGATCTCGCAGGCTCTTCACCGGAAGGCAGCGCAATGCCTTCCTTAGACATCGCTCTGCCTTCCATGCCATCGGGTCCCCCCCCACAGCCGCATGGCACGATGGCACCGCCCGAAAGCCGCCGCAAACCGCAGGTCTGAATTTACCTGCGGTTTGTGGCGATTACCGATACGGGGGGGGTCACGGAACCACCCAGCCTTGTGACAGGATGCCCGCTGAATGATTTCCGCGGGCATCCTGTCACAATTAACCCCTGCCGCGCCGCAATGTTAATTTATACTTAGGAAGTACCGGTACGCCCTGAATCCTTAAGGATCCGTAAGTCCTTAAGGGGTTAAAGGGTGCTATTGCTATATAACTTTTTTTGCCAAATAGTGATTGAGGGGTGCCATATACCTTCTTTCAAAAATTGTGATTGAGGGGTGCTATATACCTGTTTCCAATAAATACTGATTGAGGTTTGCTATATACCTGTTTCCACCAAATACTGATTGAGGGGTTCCATATACCTTCTTCCACAAAATACTGATTAAGGGGTGCTATTGATATATACCTTCTATCACCAAATACTAATTGAGAATTGCGATACACCTCGCTTCCACAAAATACAGATTGAGGTTTGCCATATACCTGATTCCGCCAAATACTTATTGAGGGGTGCTATATACCAGTTTCAGCCAAATACTGATTAAGGATAGTTATATATCTTATTCCACAAAAAACTGATTGAAGGGTGCTATTGCAATATACTTTCTTCCACCAAATACTGATTGAGGGATGCGATACACCTGCTTCCACAAATTACTGATTGAGTGGTGCAATATACCATTTTTCACCAAATACTGATTGAGGAGTGCTATCTACCTATTTCTGCCAAACATTGATTGAGGGGTGTTATATACCAGTTTCTGCCAAATACTGATTGAGTGGTGATATGTGCCTTCTTCCACAAAATACTGATTGAGGGGTGCTATTGCTATTAGGGATGAGCGAACTCGAACTGTATAGTTCGGGTTCGTACCGAATTTTGGGGTGTCCGTGACACGGACCCGAACCCGGACATTTTCGTAAAAGTCCGGGTTCGGGTTCGGTGTTCGTCGCTTTCTTCGCGCTTTTGTGACGCTTTCTTGGCGCTTTTTGAAAGGCTGCAAAGCAGCCAATCAACAAGCGTCATACTACTTGCCCCAAGAGGCCATCACAGCCATGCCTACTATTGGCATGGCTGTGATTGGCCAGAGCACCATGTGACCCAGCCTCTATTTAAGCTGGAGTCACATAGCGCCGCCCGTCACTCTGCTCTGATTAGCGTAGGGAGAGGTTGCGGCTGCGACAGTAGGGCGAGATTAGGCAGATTAACTCCTCCAAAGGACTTGATTAACTGATCGATCTGCAGCTGTGGATCATTGAGCTGCTGATCCTCAATTGCTCACTGTTTTTAGGCTGCACAGACCGTTTGTCAGTCTCATTTTTCTGGGGTGATCGGCGGCCATTTTGTGTCTTGTGGTGCGCCAGCACAAGCTGCGACCAAGTGCATTTAACCCTCAATGGTGTGGTTGTTTTTTGGCTAAAGCCTACATCAGGGTGAAGCTGTCACACCAAGTGCATTTATCCAGCAATAGTCTGTTCATTTTTTGGCCATATACAAAATCAGGGGCAAGCTGCGCCTGTCACCAAGTGCATTTAACCCTCAATGGTGTGGTTGTTTTTTGGCTAAAGCCTACATCAGGGTGAAGCTGTGACACCAAGTGCATTTAACCAGCAATAGTCTGTTCATTTTTTGGCCATATACAAAATCAGGGGCAAGCTGCGCCTGTCACCAAGTGCATTTAACCCTCAATGGTGTGGTTGTTTTTTGGCTAAAGCCTACATCAGGGTGAAGCTGTCACACCAAGTGCATTTAACCAGCAATAGTCTGTTCATTTTTTGGCCATATACAAAATCAGGGGCAAGCTGCGCCTGTCAACAAGTGCATTTAACCCTCAATGGTGTGGTTGTTTTTTGGCTAAAGCCTACATCAGGGTGAAGCTGTCACACCAAGTGCATTTAACCAGCAATAGTCTGTTTATTTTTTGGCCATATCCCAGTCTAATTCTGTCACTAAATCCATACCGGTCACCCAGCGCCTAAATACTAGGCCTCAAATTTATATCCAGCTAAATCTGTCCCTAGTGCTGTAGCTGGGCGAGTTATTTAGTGTCCGTTCAAGCACATTTCTTGTTCTGGGTTGAAATACAATTCCCAATTTAGCAATTTCATAATTTAGTGGTTCCTGCTATATCAGAGCTATTTGAAATCTATCCCAAAAAGGGTATATAATATTGAAGGTGCACATTGGGTCATTCAGAATAACTTCACACACACCCGCTACTGTGTATTTCCAAGTCTAATTCTGTCACTAAACCCATACCTGTCACCCAGCGCCTAAATACTAGGCCTCAAATTTAAATCCCTCTAAATCTCTCGTTACCCACCGCTGTACTGTTGTTGCTGGGCAAGATATTTAGTGTCCGTCAAAGCACATTTTTTGTTCTGGGTTGAAGTACAATTCCCAATTTAGCAATTTCATAATTTAGTGGTTTCTGCTATATCAGAGCTATTTGAAATCTATCCCTAAAAGGGTATATAATATTGAAGGTGCACATAGGGTCATTCAGAATAACTTCACACACACGCTTCTGTGCATTTCCAAGTCTAATTCTGTCACTAAATCCATACCGGTCACCCAGCGCCTAAATACTAGGCCTCAAATTTATATCCCGCTGAATTTGAATACAATACATTGGGCCAAATAATATATTTGTTGTTGTGGTGAACCATAACAATGAGAAAAACATCTAGTAAGGGACGCGGACGTGGACATGGTCGTGGTGGTGTTAGTGGACCCTCTGGTGCTGGGAGAGGACGTGGCCGTTCTGCCACATCCACACGTCCTAGTGTACCAACTACCTCAGGTCCCAGTAGCCGCCAGAATTTACAGCGATATATGGTGGGGCCCAATGCCGTTCTAAGGATGGTAAGGCCTGAGCAGGTACAGGCATTAGTCAATTGGGTGGCCGACAGTGGATCCAGCACGTTCACATTATCTCCCACCCAGTCTTCTGCAGAAAGCGCACAGATGGCGCCTGAAAACCAACCCCATCAGTCTGTCACATCACCCCCATGCATACCAGGGAAACTGTCTCAGCCTCAAGTTATGCAGCAGTCTCTTATGCTGTTTGAAGACTCCGCTGGCAGGGTTTCCCAAGGGCATCCACCTAGCCCTTCCCCAGCGGTGAAAGACATAGAATGCACTGACGCACAACCACTTATGTTTCCTGATGATGAGGACATGGGAATACCACCTCAGCATGTCTCTGATGATGACGAAACACAGGTGCCAACTGCTGCGTCTTTCTGCAGTGTGCAGACTGAACAGGAGGTCAGGGATCAAGACTGGGTGGAAGACGATGCAGGGGACGATGAGGTCCTAGACCCCACATGGAATGAAGGTCGTGCCACTGACTTTCACAGTTCGGAGGAAGAGGCAGTGGTGAGACCGAGCCAACAGCGTAGCAAAAGAGGGAGCAGTGGGCAAAAGCAGAACACCCGCCGCCAAGAGACTCCGCCTGCTACTGACCGCCGCCATCTGGGACCGAGCACCCCAAAGGCAGCTTCAAGGAGTTCCCTGGCATGGCACTTCTTCAAACAATGTGCTGACGACAAGACCCGAGTGGTTTGCACGCTGTGCCATCAGAGCCTGAAGCGAGGCATTAACGTTCTGAACCTGAGCACAACCTGCATGACCAGGCACCTGCATGCAAAGCATGAACTGCAGTGGAGTAAACACCTTAAAACCAAGGAAGTCACTCAGGCTCCCCCTGCTACCTCTTCTGCTGCTGCCGCCTCGGCCTATTCTGCTGCTGCCGCCTCGGCCTCTTCCTCCGCCTCTGGAGGAACGTTGGCACCTGCCGCCCAGCAAACAGGGGATGTACCACCAACACCACCACCACCACCTCCGTCACCAAGCGTCTCAACCATGTCACACGCCAGCGTTCAGCTCTCCATCTCACAAACATTTGATAGAAAGCGTAAATTCCCACCTAGCCACCCTCGATCCCTGGCCCTGAATGCCAGCATTTCTAAACTACTGGCCTATGAAATGCTGTCATTTAGGCTGGTGGACACAGACAGCTTCAAACAGCTCATGTCGCTTGCTGTCCCACAGTATGTTGTTCCCAGCCGGCACTACTTCTCCAAGAGAGCCGTGCCTTCCCTGCACAACCAAGTATCCGATAAAATCAAGTGTGCACTGCGCAACGCCATCTGTGGCAAGGTCCACCTAACCACAGATACGTGGACCAGTAAGCACGGCCAGGGACGCTATATCTCCCTAACTGCACACTGGGTAAATGTAGTGGCAGCTGGGCCCCAGGCGGAGAGCTGTTTGGCGCACGTCCTTCCGCCGCCAAGGATCGCAGGGCAACATTCTTTGCCTCCTGTTGCCACCTCCTCCTTCTCGGCTTCCTCCTCCTCTTCTTCCACCTGCTCATCCAGTCAGCCACACACCTTCACCACCAACTTCAGCACAGCCCGGGGTAAACGTCAGCAGGCCATTCTGAAACTCATATGTTTGGGGGACAGGCCCCACACCGCACAGGAGTTGTGGCGGGGTATAGAACAACAGACCGACGAGTGGTTGCTGCCGGTGAGCCTCAAGCCCGGCCTGGTGGTGTGTGATAATGGGCGAAATCTCGTTGCAGCTCTGGGACTAGCCAATTTGACGCACATCCCTTGCTTGGCGCATGTGCTGAATTTGGTGGTGCAGAAGTTCATTCACAACTACCCCGACATGTCAGAGCTGCTGCATAAAGTGCGGGCCGTCTGTTCGCGCTTCCGGCGTTCACATCCTGCCGCTGCTCGCCTGTCTGCGCTACAGCGTAACTTCGGCCTTCCCGCTCACCGCCTCATATGCGACGTGCCCACCAGGTGGAACTCCACCTTGCACATGCTGGACAGACTGTGCGAGCAGCAGCAGGCCATAGTGGAGTTTCAGCTGCAGCACGCACGGGTCAGTCGCACTACAGAACAGCACCACTTCACCACCAATGACTGGGCCTCCATGCGAGACCTGTGTGCCCTGTTGCGCTGTTTCGAGTACTCCACCAACATGGCCAGTGGCGATGACACCGTTATCAGCGTTACAATACCACTTCTATGTCTCCTTGAGAAAACACTTAGGGCGATGATGGAACAGGAGGTGGCCCAGGAGGAGGAGGAGGAGGATGAGGAAGAGGGGTCATTTTTAGCACTTTCAGGCCAGTCTCTTCGAAGTGACTCAGAGGGAGGTTTTTTGCAACAGCAGAGGCCAGGTACAAATGTGGCCAGCCAGGGCCCACTACTGGAGGACGAGGAGGACGAGGATGAGGAGGAGGTGGAGGAGGATGAGGATGAAGCATGGTCACAGCGGGGTGGCACCCAACGCAGCTCGGGTCCATCACTGGTGCGTGGCTGGGGGGAAAGGCAGGACGATGACGATACGCCTCCCACAGAGGACAGCTTGTCCTTACCCCTGGGCAGCCTGGCACACATGAGCGACTACATGCTGCAGTGCCTGCGCAACGACAGCAGAGTTGCCCACATTTTAACCTGTGCGGACTACTGGGTTGCCACCCTGCTGGATCCACGCTACAAAGACAATGTGCCCACCTTACTTCCTGCACTGGAGCGTGATAGGAAGATGCGCGAGTACAAGCGCACGTTGGTAGACGCGCTACTGAGAGCATTCCCAAATGTCACAGGGGAACAAGTGGAAGCCCAAGGCCAAGGCAGAGGAGGAGCAAGAGGTCGCCAAGGCAGCTGTGTCACGGCCAGCTCCTCTGAGGGCAGGGTTAGCATGGCAGAGATGTGGAAAACTTTTGTCAACACGCCACAGCTAACTGCACCACCACCTGATACGCAACGTGTTAGCAGGAGGCAACATTTCACTAACATGGTGGAACAGTACGTGTGCACACCCCTCCACGTACTGACTGATGGTTCGGCCCCATTCAACTTCTGGGTCTCTAAATTGTCCACGTGGCCAGAGCTAGCCTTTTATGCCTTGGAGGTGCTGGCCTGCCCGGCAGCCAGCGTTTTGTCTGAACGTGTATTCAGCACGGCAGGGGGCGTCATTACAGACAAACGCAGCCGCCTGTCTACAGCCAATGTGGACAAGCTGACGTTCATAAAAATGAACCAGGCATGGATCCCACAGGACCTGTCCGTCCCTTGTCCAGATTAGACATTAACTACCTCCCCATAACCATATATTATTGGACTCCAGGGCACTTCCTCATTCAATCCTATTTTTATTTTCATTTTACCATTATATTGCGATGCTACCCAAAGTTGAATGAACCTCTCCTCTGCCTGTGTGCTAGGCCTAAATATATGCCAATGGACTGTTGCAGTGGTGGCTGACATGAAGCCTGATTCTCTGCTATGACATGCAGACTAATTCTCTGCTGACATGAAGCCAGATTGTCTGTTACGGGACCTCTCTCCTCTGCCTGGGTGCTGGGCCTAAATTTATGACAATGGACTGTTGCAGTGGTGGCTGACGTGAAGCCTGATTCTCTGCTATGACATGCAGACTGATTCTCTGCTGACATGAAGCCAGATCCTCTGTTACGGGACCTCTCTCCTCTGCCTGGGTGCTGGGCCTAAATTTATGACAATGGACTGTTGCAGTGGTGGCTGACGTGAAGCCTGATTCTCTGCTATGACATGCAGACTGATTCTCTGCTGACATGAAGCCAGATCCTCTGTTACGGGACCTCTCTCCTCTGCCTGGGTGCTGGGCCTGAATATATGCCAATGGACTGTTGCAGTGGTGGGTGACGTGAAGCCTCATTCTCTGCTATGACATGCAGACTAATTCTCTGCTGACATGAAGCCAGATTGTCTGTTACGGGACCTTTCTCCTCTGCCTGGGTTCTGGGCCTAAATTTATGAAAATTGACTCTTACAGTGGTGGGTGACGTGAAGCCTGATTCTCTGCTATGATATGAAGACTGATTCTCTGCTGACATGAAGCCAGATTGTCTGTTACGGGACCTTTCTCCTCTGCCTGGGTTCTGGGCCTAAATTTATGAAAATTGACTCTTACAGTGGTGGGTGACGTGAAGCCTGATTCTCTGCTATGATATGAAGACTGATTCTCTGCTGACATGAAGCCAGATTGTCTGTTACGGGACCTTTCTCCTCTGCCTGGGTTCTGGGCCTAAATTTATGAAAATTGACTCTTACAGTGGTGGGTGACGTGAAGCCTGATTCTCTGCTATGATATGAAGACTGATTCTCTGCTGACATGAAGCCAGATTGTCTGTTACGGGACCTTTCTCCTCTGCCTGGGTTCTGGGCCTAAATTTATGAAAATTGACTCTTACAGTGGTGGGTGACGTGAAGCCTGATTCTCTGCTATGATATGAAGACTGATTCTCTGCTGACATGAAGCCAGATTGTCTGTTACGGGACCTTTCTCCTCTGCCTGGGTTCTGGGCCTAAATTTATGAAAATTGACTCTTACAGTGGTGGGTGACGTGAAGCCTGATTCTCTGCTATGATATGAAGACTGATTCTCTGCTGACATGAAGCCAGATTGTCTGTTACGGGACCTTTCTCCTCTGCCTGGGTTCTGGGCCTAAATTTATGAAAATTGACTCTTACAGTGGTGGGTGACGTGAAGCCTGATTCTCTGCTATGATATGAAGACTGATTCTCTGCTGACATGAAGCCAGATTGTCTGTTACGGGACCTTTCTCCTCTGCCTGGGTTCTGGGCCTAAATTTATGAAAATTGACTCTTACAGTGGTGGGTGACGTGAAGCCTGATTCTCTGCTATGATATGAAGACTGATTCTCTGCTGACATGAAGCCAGATTGTCTGTTACGGGACCTTTCTCCTCTGCCTGGGTTCTGGGCCTAAATTTATGAAAATTGACTCTTACAGTGGTGGGTGACGTGAAGCCTGATTCTCTGCTATGATATGAAGACTGATTCTCTGCTGACATGAAGACAGATTCTCTGTTACGGGACCTCTCTCCTCTGCCTGTGTGTGTGCTGGGCCTAAATATATGCCAATGGACTGTTGCAGTGGTGGCTGACGTGAAGCCTCATTCTCTGCTATGACATGCAGACTAATTCTCTGCTGACATGAAGACAGATTCTCTGTTACGGGACCTCTCTCCTCTGCCTGTGTGTGTGCTGGGCCTAAATATATGCCAATGGACTGTTGCAGTGGTGGCTGACGTGAAGCCTCATTCTCTGCTATGACATGCAGACTAATTCTCTGCTGACATGAAGCCAGATTGTCTGTTACGGGACCTCTCTCCTCTGCCTGTGTGTGTGCTGGGCCTAAATATATGCCAATGGACTGTTGCAGTGGTGGCTGACGTGAAGCCTCATTCTCTGCTATGACATGCAGACTAATTCTCTGCTGACATGAAGACAGATTCTCTGTTACGGGACCTCCCTCCTCTGCCTGGGTGCTGGGCCTAAATATATGCCAATGGACTGTTGCAGTGGTGGCTGACGTGAAGCCTCATTCTCTGCTATGACATGCAGACTAATTCTCTGCTGACATGAAGACAGATTCTCTGTTACGGGACCTCTCTCCTCTGCCTGGGTGCCGGGGCCTAAATATCTGAGAATGGACTGTTCCAGTGGTGGTTGACGGGAAGCCAGATTCTCTGCTATGGAACCTCTCTCCAATTGATTTTGGTTAATTTTTATTTATTTAATTTTTATTTTAATTCATTTCCCTATCCACATTTGTTTGCAGGGGATTTACCTACATGTTGCTGCCTTTTGCAGCCCTCTAGCTCTTTCCTGGGCTGTTTTACAGCCTTTTTAGTGCCGAAAAGTTCGGGTCCCCATTGACTTCAATGGGGTTCGGGTTCGGGACGAAGTTCGGATCGGGTTCGGATCCCGAACCCGAACATTTCCGGGATGTTCGGCCGAACTTCTCGAACCCGAACATCCAGGTGTTCGCTCAACTCTAATTGCTATATAACTTTTCCGCCAAATACTGATTGAGGAAGGCTATATAAATTATTCCACAAAATCCTGAATAAGAGGTGTTATATAGCTGTTTCAGCGAAATACTGATTTAGGGGTGCTATATACCAGTTTCCAACAAATACTGATTGAGTGGTGCTATATACCTACTTCCACAAAATACTAATTGAGGGGTGATATTGCAATATACCTTCTTCCACCAAATACTGATAGAGAATTGCAATACACCAGCTTCCACAAAATACTGATTGAGAAGTGCTATATTCCTGTTTCCATCAAATACTGATTGAGGGGTGCTATATACCTGTTTCCGACAAATACTGATTGAGGGTTCTATATACCTCATTCTACAAAATACTGATTGAGGGGTGCTATTGCTATAGACCTTCTTCACCAAATACTGATTAAGGGCTGCGATACACCTGCTTCCACAAAATAATGATTGAGCGGTGCCATATACTTGTTTTTGCCAAATATTGATTGAGGGGTGCCTTGTACCTTCTTCCACAAAATACTGAGTAAGGGTTTTCTTTTGCTATACAGTATACCTTATTCTACCAAATACTAATTGAGGGCTGTGATACACCTGCTTCCACAAAATACCGATTGAGGGGTGTTATTGTTATATACCTTCTTCCACAAATACTGATTTAGGGCTGTGATACACCTGCTTCCATAGAATACTAAATGAGGGGTGCAATATGCCTGTTTCTGACAAATACTGATTGAGGAGTGCTATATACCAGTTTCCGCCAAATACTGATTGATGGGTTCTATATACCTCATTCTACGAAATACTGATTGAGGGGTGCTATTGCTATATACCTTCTTCCACCAAATACTGATTGAGGGCTGCGATACACCTGCTTCTACAAAATTCTGATTGAGGACTGCTATGTACCTTTTTCCACAAAATACTGATCGAGGGGTGCAAACTAAATTATTCCACAAATACTTGAATGAGGGGTGTTATATAGCTGTTTCAGCCAAATACTGATTTAGGGGTGCTATATACCAGTTTCCAACAAGTACTGATTTAGTGGTGCTATATACCTACTTCCACAAAATACTAATTGAGGGATGCTATTGCAATATACCTTCTATCAGCAAATACTGATCGAGAATTGCGATACACCTGCTTCCCCAAAATACTGATTGAGAGGTGCTATATACCTGTTTCAGCCAAATACTTATTGAGGGGTGCTATATACTAGATTCTGCCAAATACTGTTTGAGGGGTGATCTATACCTTCTTCCACAAAATACTGATTGAGGGGGTGCTATTGCAAAATACTTTCTTCCACCAAATACTGATTGAGGACTACAATACTTGCTTCCACAAAATACTGATTGAGGGGTGTCATATACCTGTTTCCACCAAATACTGATTGAGGGGTGCCATATACCTTCTTCCACAAAATACCGATTGAGCGGTGTTATTGTTATATACCTTCTTCCACCAAATACTGATTGAGGGGTGCAATATACCTGGTTCTATCAAATACTGATTGAGTGGTGCCATATACCTTCTTCCACAAAATACCGATTGAGGGGTGTTACTGCTATATACCTTCTACCACCAAATACTGAATGAGGGCTGTGATACACATGCTTCCATAAAATATTGAATGAGGGGTGCAATATGCCTGTTTCCGACAAATACTGATTGAGGGGTGCTATACACCAGTTTCTGCTAAATACTGATTGATGGGTTCTATATAACTCATTCTACAAAATACTGATTGAGGGGTGCTATTGCTATATACCTTCCTCCACCAAATACTGATTGAGGGCTGTGATACACCTGCTTTCACAAAATACTGATTGAGGGGTGCCATATACCTGTTTCAGCCAAATACTGATTGAGGGGTGCTATATACCTGTTTCCGCCAAACATTTATTGAGTGGTTCTATATACCAAATTCTGGTGAATGCCTATTGCCTAGTTTTTGGGGTCTCTACTGGCCGACAGATATATATATATATTTATCCTGTGACTGCCTAATGTACCTCCATCCACAGAATCCAAAGTTCTTTGCTGTCAGGTGAATGCTTCTGCCTAATTTTTGGGGCCTGTACTGGCCGACAGTAATTTTTTTTTATCTCTAGCCACATATTTACACCCCTGTCATACCTGGCATAAGCGGGAAAATTATGCAGATTGCGGTGCTAAGGACCTTTGCGCTACAATCTGTATCAGAAATATGCCTAACATAGACGTATTTCTATATTATAAATGACCACCTAATTGCATTATTATTCCGGGGTAGTGCTAATATCTGTATATTATATCAATTCTACAGTAGTGTATTACACTGTGCCCTGTATTTCTCAGTAGAAAATTATCATTGGGATACACAGTCCTCATCCCTGACCACCAGGACCAGGTAGAGCTCTGTCAGTACATGGCGGCCTCCCCTCTCTGCCCAGCTGCTCCGCTGTGTACTGATTCTTACTAGGGCTGGGTTCATATTCTATTTTTGCCATATACAGTTGTGTTCAAAATTATTCAACCCCCAATGCTGTAAAGGGTTTTAGGGAATTTAGTGTACATTTGTAATTGTGTTCAGAATGAAATCTTGGAAGGACTTTTTAAAGAACCAAATGCAACTAAAATTACATCAATTGTTTTTGTAATACAGTATTAAATGTTTTTTTGTGTGATTTCTTCATTGACACAATTATTCAACCCCCCCCCCCCCCTACCACTCTTAAGAACAGAGGTTCATTCAAGTGTTTTCGATCAGGTATTGAAAACACCTGTGGATGTCAAGGAACAGCAATCAAGCATAATAAGCACCATTTAGGCAGATTTAAATGGACTGTAAATCTCAGCTCCTTCTAGACATTTACTGGTGTGTTTACAAACATGGTGAAGTCAAGAGAATGGTCCAGGAAGACAAGAGAAGAGGTGATTTCTCTTCACAGGAAGGGCAATGGCTATAAGAAGATTGCAAAGATGTTAAACATACCAAGAGACACCATAGGAAGCATCATTCGCAAATTCAAGGCAAAGGGCACTGTTGAAATGCTACCTGGTCGTGGCAGAAAGAAGATGCTTACTTCGACTGCTGTGCGCTACTTGAAGCGCAAAGTGGAGAAAAGTCCCCGTGTGACTGCTGACAAACCACAAAAGTTTTGGATAGTGTTCTGTGGACTGATGAAACAAAATTAGAACTGTTTGGGCCCATGGATCAACGCTATGTTTGGAGGAGGAAGAACAAGGCCTATGAAGAAAAGAACACCTTGCCTACTGTGAAGCATGGCGGGGGGTCAATCATGCTTTGGGGCTGATTTGCTTCTACAGGTACAGGGAAACTTCAGCGTGTGCAAGGTACCATGAATTCTCTTCAGTACCAGGAGATATTGTATGAAAATGTGATGCAGTCCGTCACAAACCTGAGGCTTGGGAGACATTGGACCTTTCAACAGGACAATGATCCCAAGCATACCTCCAAGTCCACTAGAGCATGGTTGCAGATTAAAGGCTGGAACATTTAGAAGTGGCCATCGCAGTCACCAGACTTAAATCTGATTGAGAACCTCTGGTGGGACTTAAAGAAAGCAGTTGCAGCGCGCAAGCCAAAGAACGTGACTGAACTGGAGGCTTTTGCCCATGAAGAATGGGCGAAGATGCCCGTAGATCGCTGCAAGACACTTGTGTCAAGCTATGCTTCACGTTTAAAAGCTGTTATAACTTTAAAAGGATGTTGTACTAAGTACTAAGATTGAATGTCATGATGATATGAGCACAGAAAAGACATTTGTGGTTATTTCATTATAAATGTTATGTGATATTTGTCTGACTTACAAGTGCTTTTTGATTTAATTGTAAACAAGATGACTGAAATTATCAAAATCAATGTCAAACTGGCCAAAACACTCAATTTCAGTGGGGGTTGAATAATTTTGAACACAACTGTATTTAATGCACACCAAAAATGTATGCGTTAGGGGGGCGGAGCCTACGCTGAGAGCCGATGGTTGTGTGAAGCGTCGCTCTGCTACTCCAACTATCCTTCATAGCCTTTATTCATCAGCGGACCAGACCGAAAATGGTCAAGATAGGAGGACAAAAGAACACTGATCACCCCGCTCCCACCAAAGCGGCGACTCAGCCCGGGGAAATGGACAAATTCATTAAAAAGGCTGCCTCTGTGTACGTGGCTAAGGAATCTAAAATGGCGCCCGGGACTCCGAAGGCCGCCGGCCACAGACAACAAGCTGCTGCAGGTGCTGAAGGAGGCAGGGAAACATCCCTTAGCCCAGATGCCCTGCCAATATCCAGGGGGTTCCTCAAAGACTCGCTTGCTGAAGCCCTAGAACCCCTCAGCTCTGAACTAGCTGCAATCAGGGGCGACATTCGCTACATCGGATCCAGAGTGGAAACTCTGGAAGAAAATCAGCAAAGAATCGCTGCGCACCAAACGGAGGTGGCCACTAACCTGGCTGAATATCAAGCACACATAAACCTTCTATACACGGCGCTGGAGGATCAGGAGAATAGGGGACGAAGGAATAATCTCCGGTTTAGGGGTATTCCATAATCTGTTAGCCCCGGTGATATTCCTGAAAATATGCCTCCAACTGCTGGGCCCTGACACTGCGCATGAAATTACGATTGAAAGAGCGCATAGAGCTTTGAGGCCTAAACCGAATCCTAACGAACCCCCTCGAGACATTATATGTAAGTTTCTCTGCTTCCCGGTCAAAGAAGCGATCCTATCCAGTGCCAGAAACAACTCGTCGCTGATGTGGGAAAACAACGAAATCGAGATCTATTAGGACTTAGCGCAATCTACTCTTCGAAAGCGCAGAGCGCTTAAACCTCTCACGGACTGGCTGCGCTCCCAGAAGATTCCTTACCGCTGGTCTTTCCCCTTCGGCCTCTCATTCCCCCATAATGGCCGCCGTCTATCCATCGCTTCCCCCAAAGACCTGGAGAAAATTTACGCTCACCTTCAGATCCAGCCGCTTCCAATCGACAACTGGGACATGTTTCAGACCACAGCTACTCTGCCTGCTCTACCAGTTTTTGCTCCATGGGAACCTCCTCGTACCCCAAGAATGCAGAGAGGAAGAAGACCGAACACCCCCACACCGAGGAGACTTCCACTTATCGAAGATTGAAGTGGACTTCCAGCGATGGATTTACTGTAGTTTTTCCTCTTTAATATAATAGATAAAATCTTACCCTAACTAACACAGAGCTAACAGGGACTCTCAAAGACTTGATTCAGGAACGAATCCTAGGTTGAGAAGTTATGCCACACTCAATATTTACTATGAATACCTACTTAAGTCGCTTCCTATAAGTCCGTACAACACGATATTGCCAAGTTAGTTTACTGAACAAAGGTCATTATTAGAGTTGAGCGAACACCTGGATGTTCGGGTTCGAGAAGTTCGGCCGAACATCCCGGAAATGTTCGGGTTCGGGATCCGAACCCGATCCGAACTTCGTCCCGAACCCGAACCCCATTGAAGTCAATGGGGACCCGAACTTTTCGGCACTAAAAAGGCTGTAAAACAGCCCAGGAAAGAGCTAGAGGGCTGCAAAAGGCAGCAACATGTAGGTAAATCCCCTGCAAACAAATGTGGATAGGGAAATGAATTAAAATAAAAATTAAATAAATAAAAATTAACCAAAATCAATTGGAGAGAGGTTCCATAGCAGAGAATCTGGCTTCCCGTCACCCACCACTGGAACAGTCCATTCTCAGATATTTAGGCCCCGGCACCCAGGCAGAGGAGAGAGGTCCCGTAACAGAGAATCTGTCTTCATGTCAGCAGAGAATTAGTCTGCATGTCATAGCAGAGAATGAGGCTTCACGTCAGCCACCACTGCAACAGTCCATTGGCATATATTTAGGCCCAGCACCCAGGCAGAGGAGGGAGGTCCCGTAACAGAGAATCTGTCTTCATGTCAGCAGAGAATTAGTCTGCATGTCATAGCAGAGAATGAGGCTTCACGTCAGCCACCACTGCAACAGTCCATTGGCATATATTTAGGCCCAGCACACACACAGGCAGAGGAGAGAGGTCCCGTAACAGACAATCTGGCTTCATGTCAGCAGAGAATTAGTCTGCATGTCATAGCAGAGAATGAGGCTTCACGTCAGCCACCACTGCAACAGTCCATTGGCATATATTTAGGCCCAGCACACACACAGGCAGAGGAGAGAGGTCCCGTAACAGAGAATCTGTCTTCATGTCAGCAGAGAATTAGTCTGCATGTCATAGCAGAGAATGAGGCTTCACGTCAGCCACCACTGCAACAGTCCATTGGCATATATTTAGGCCCAGCACACACAGGCAGAGGAGAGAAGGTCCCGTAACAGAGAATCTGGCTTCATGTCAGCAGAGAATCAGTCTTCATATCATAGCAGAGAATCAGGCTTCACGTCACCCACCACTGTAAGAGTCAATTTTCATAAATTTAGGCCCAGAACCCAGGCAGAGGAGAAAGGTCCCGTAACAGACAATCTGGCTTCATGTCAGCAGAGAATCAGTCTTCATATCATAGCAGAGAATCAGGCTTCACGTCACCCACCACTGTAAGAGTCAATTTTCATAAATTTAGGCCCAGAACCCAGGCAGAGGAGAAAGGTCCCGTAACAGACAATCTGGCTTCATGTCAGCAGAGAATCAGTCTTCATATCATAGCAGAGAATCAGGCTTCACGTCACCCACCACTGTAAGAGTCAATTTTCATAAATTTAGGCCCAGAACCCAGGCAGAGGAGAAAGGTCCCGTAACAGACAATCTGGCTTCATGTCAGCAGAGAATCAGTCTTCATATCATAGCAGAGAATCAGGCTTCACGTCACCCACCACTGTAAGAGTCAATTTTCATAAATTTAGGCCCAGAACCCAGGCAGAGGAGAAAGGTCCCGTAACAGACAATCTGGCTTCATGTCAGCAGAGAATCAGTCTTCATATCATAGCAGAGAATCAGGCTTCACGTCACCCACCACTGTAAGAGTCAATTTTCATAAATTTAGGCCCAGAACCCAGGCAGAGGAGAAAGGTCCCGTAACAGACAATCTGGCTTCATGTCAGCAGAGAATCAGTCTTCATATCATAGCAGAGAATCAGGCTTCACGTCACCCACCACTGTAAGAGTCAATTTTCATAAATTTAGGCCCAGAACCCAGGCAGAGGAGAAAGGTCCCGTAACAGACAATCTGGCTTCATGTCAGCAGAGAATCAGTCTTCATATCATAGCAGAGAATCAGGCTTCACGTCACCCACCACTGTAAGAGTCAATTTTCATAAATTTAGGCCCAGAACCCAGGCAGAGGAGAAAGGTCCCGTAACAGACAATCTGGCTTCATGTCAGCAGAGAATCAGTCTTCATATCATAGCAGAGAATCAGGCTTCACGTCACCCACCACTGTAAGAGTCAATTTTCATAAATTTAGGCCCAGAACCCAGGCAGAGGAGAAAGGTCCCGTAACAGACAATCTGGCTTCATGTCAGCAGAGAATCAGTCTTCATATCATAGCAGAGAATCAGGCTTCACGTCACCCACCACTGTAAGAGTCAATTTTCATAAATTTAGGCCCAGAACCCAGGCAGAGGAGAAAGGTCCCGTAACAGACAATCTGGCTTCATGTCAGCAGAGAATCAGTCTGCATATCATAGCAGAGAATCAGGCTTCACGTCACCCACCACTGCAACAGTCCATTGTCATAAATTTAGGCCCAGCACCCAGGCAGAGGAGAGAGGTCCCGTAACAGACAATCTGGCTTCATGTCAGCAGAGAATCAGTCTGCATATCATAGCAGAGAATCAGGCTTCACGTCACCCACCACTGCAACAGTCCATTGTCATAAATTTAGGCCCAGCACCCAGGCAGAGGAGAGAGGTCCCGTAACAGACAATCTGGCTTCATGTCAGCAGAGAATCAGTCTGCATGTCATAGCAGAGAATCAGGCTTCACGTCAGCCACCACTGCAACAGTCCATTGTCATAAATTTAGGCCCAGCACCCAGGCAGAGGAGAGAGGTCCCGTAACAGACAATCTGGCTTCATGTCAGCAGAGAATTAGTCTGCATGTCATAGCAGAGAATCAGGCTTCATGTCAGCCACCACTGCAACAGTCCATTGGCATATATTTAGGCCTAGCACACAGGCAGAGGAGAGGTTCATTCAACTTTGGGTAGCATCGCAATATAATGGTAAAATGAAAATAAAAATAGGATTGAATGAGGAAGTGCCCTGGAGTCCAATAATATATGGTTATGGGGAGGTAGTTAATGTCTAATCTGGACAAGGGACGGACAGGTCCTGTGGGATCCATGCCTGGTTCATTTTTATGAACGTCAGCTTGTCCACATTGGCTGTAGACAGGCGGCTGCGTTTGTCTGTAATGACGCCCCCTGCCGTGCTGAATACACGTTCAGACAAAACGCTGGCTGCCGGGCAGGCCAGCACCTCCAAGGCATAAAAGGCTAGCTCTGGCCACGTGGACAATTTAGAGACCCAGAAGTTGAATGGGGCCGAACCATCAGTCAGTACGTGGAGGGGTGTGCACACGTACTGTTCCACCATGTTAGTGAAATGTTGCCTCCTGCTAACACGTTGCGTATCAGGTGGTGGTGCAGTTAGCTGTGGCGTGTTGACAAAAGTTTTCCACATCTCTGCCATGCTAACCCTGCCCTCAGAGGAGCTGGCCGTGACACAGCTGCCTTGGCGACCTCTTGCTCCTCCTCTGCCTTGGCCTTGGGCTTCCACTTGTTCCCCTGTGACATTTGGGAATGCTCTCAGTAGCGCGTCTACCAACGTGCGCTTGTACTCGCGCATCTTCCTATCACGCTCCAGTGCAGGAAGTAAGGTGGGCACATTGTCTTTGTAGCGTGGATCCAGCAGGGTGGCAACCCAGTAGTCCGCACAGGTTAAAATGTGGGCAACTCTGCTGTCGTTGCGCAGGCACTGCAGCATGTAGTCGCTCATGTGTGCCAGGCTGCCCAGGGGTAAGGACAAGCTGTCCTCTGTGGGAGGCGTATCGTCATCGTCCTGCCTTTCCCCCCAGCCACGCACCAGTGATGGACCCGAGCTGCGTTGGGTGCCACCCCGCTGTGACCATGCTTCATCCTCATCCTCCTCCACCTCCTCCTCATCCTCGTCCTCCTCGTCCTCCAGTAGTGGGCCCTGGCTGGCCACATTTGTACCTGGCCTCTGCTGTTGCAAAAAACCTCCCTCTGAGTCACTTCGAAGAGACTGGCCTGAAAGTGCTAAAAATGACCCCTCTTCCTCATCCTCCTCCTCCTCCTCCTGGGCCACCTCCTGTTCCATCATCGCCCTAAGTGTTTTCTCAAGGAGACATAGAAGTGGTATTGTAACGCTGATAACGGTGTCATCGCCACTGGCCATGTTGGTGGAGTACTCGAAACAGCGCAACAGGGCACACAGGTCTCGCATGGAGGCCCAGTCATTGGTGGTGAAGTGGTGCTGTTCTGTAGTGCGACTGACCCGTGCGTGCTGCAGCTGAAACTCCACTATGGCCTGCTGCTGCTCGCACAGTCTGTCCAGCATGTGCAAGGTGGAGTTCCACCTGGTGGGCACGTCGCATATGAGGCGGTGAGCGGGAAGGCCGAAGTTACGCTGTAGCGCAGACAGGCGAGCAGCGGCAGGATGTGAACGCCGGAAGCGCGAACAGACGGCCCGCACTTTATGCAGCAGCTCTGACATGTCGGGGTAGTTGTGAATGAACTTCTGCACCACCAAATTCAGCACATGCGCCAAGCAAGGGATGTGCGTCAAATTGGCTAGTCCCAGAGCTGCAACGAGATTTCGCCCATTATCACACACCACCAGGCCGGGCTTGAGGCTCACCGGCAGCAACCACTCGTCGGTCTGTTGTTCAATACCCCGCCACAACTCCTGTGCGGTGTGGGGCCTGTCCCCCAAACATATGAGTTTCAGAATGGCCTGCTGACGTTTACCCCGGGCTGTGCTGAAGTTGGTGGTGAAGGTGTGTGGCTGACTGGATGAGCAGGTGGAAGAAGAGGAGGAGGAAGCCGAGAAGGAGGAGGTGGCAACAGGAGGCAAAGAATGTTGCCCTGCGATCCTTGGCGGCGGAAGGACGTGCGCCAAACAGCTCTCCGCCTGGGGCCCAGCTGCCACTACATTTACCCAGTGTGCAGTTAGGGAGATATAGCGTCCCTGGCCGTGCTTACTGGTCCACGTATCTGTGGTTAGGTGGACCTTGCTACAGATGGCGTTGCGCAGTGCACACTTGATTTTATCGGATACTTGGTTGTGCAGGGAAGGCACGGCTCTCTTGGAGAAGTAGTGCCGGCTGGGAACAACATACTGTGGGACAGCAAGCGACATGAGCTGTTTGAAGCTGTCTGTGTCCACCAGCCTAAATGACAGCATTTCATAGGCCAGTAGTTTAGAAATGCTGGCATTCAGGGCCAGGGATCGAGGGTGGCTAGGTGGGAATTTACGCTTTCTATCAAATGTTTGTGAGATGGAGAGCTGAACGCTGGCGTGTGACATGGTTGAGACGCTTGGTGACGGAGGTGGTGGTGGTGGTGTTGGTGGTACATCCCCTGTTTGCTGGGCGGCAGGTGCCAACGTTCCTCCAGAGGCGGAGGAAGAGGCCGAGGCGGCAGCAGCAGAATAGGCCGAGGCGGCAGCAGCAGAAGAGGTAGCAGGGGGAGCCTGAGTGACTTCCTTGGTTTTAAGGTGTTTACTCCACTGCAGTTCATGCTTTGCATGCAGGTGCCTGGTCATGCAGGTTGTGCTCAGGTTCAGAACGTTAATGCCTCGCTTCAGGCTCTGATGGCACAGCGTGCAAACCACTCGGGTCTTGTCGTCAGCACATTGTTTGAAGAAGTGCCATGCCAGGGAACTCCTTGAAGCTGCCTTTGGGGTGCTCGGTCCCAGATGGCGGCGGTCAGTAGCAGGCGGAGTCTCTTGGCGGCGGGTGTTCTGCTTTTGCCCACTGCTCCCTCTTTTGCTACGCTGTTGGCTCGGTCTCACCACTGCCTCTTCCTCCGAACTGTGAAAGTCAGTGGCACGACCTTCATTCCATGTGGGGTCTAGGACCTCATCGTCCCCTGCATCGTCTTCCACCCAGTCTTGATCCCTGACCTCCTGTTCAGTCTGCACACTGCAGAAAGACGCAGCAGTTGGCACCTGTGTTTCGTCATCATCAGAGACATGCTGAGGTGGTATTCCCATGTCCTCATCATCAGGAAACATAAGTGGTTGTGCGTCAGTGCATTCTATGTCTTTCACCGCTGGGGAAGGGCTAGGTGGATGCCCTTGGGAAACCCTGCCAGCGGAGTCTTCAAACAGCATAAGAGACTGCTGCATAACTTGAGGCTGAGACAGTTTCCCTGGTATGCATGGGGGTGATGTGACAGACTGATGGGGTTGGTTTTCAGGCGCCATCTGTGCGCTTTCTGCAGAAGACTGGGTGGGAGATAATGTGAACGTGCTGGATCCACTGTCGGCCACCCAATTGACTAATGCCTGTACCTGCTCAGGCCTTACCATCCTTAGAACGGCATTGGGCCCCACCATATATCGCTGTAAATTCTGGCGGCTACTGGGACCTGAGGTAGTTGGTACACTAGGACGTGTGGATGTGGCAGAACGGCCACGTCCTCTCCCAGCACCAGAGGGTCCACTAACACCACCACGACCATGTCCACGTCCGCGTCCCTTACTAGATGTTTTTCTCATTGTTATGGTTCACCACAACAACAAATATATTATTTGGCCCAATGTATTGTATTCAAATTCAGCGGGATATAAATTTGAGGCCTAGTATTTAGGCGCTGGGTGACCGGTATGGATTTAGTGACAGAATTAGACTTGGAAATGCACAGAAGCGTGTGTGTGAAGTTATTCTGAATGACCCAATGTGCACCTTGAATATTATATACCCTTTTAGGGATAGATTTCAAATAGCTCTGATATAGCAGAAACCACTAAATTATGAAATTGCTAAATTGGGAATTGTACTTCAACCCAGAACAAAAAATGTGCTTTGACGGACACTAAATATCTTGCCCAGCTAACAACAGTACAGCGGTGGTAACGAGAGATTTAGAGGGATTTAAATTTGAGGCCTAGTATTTAGGCGCTGGGTCACCGGTATGGATTTAGTGACAGAATTAGACTTGGAAATGCACAGTAAGCGGTGTGTGTGAAGTTATTCTGAATGACCCTATGTGCACCTTCAATATTATATACCCTTTTAGGGATAGATTTCAAATAGCTCTGATATAGCAGAAACCACTAAATTATGAAATTGCTAAATTGGGAATTGTACTTCAACCCAGAACAAAAAATGTGCTTTGACGGACACTAAATATCTTGCCCAGCAACAACAGTACAGCGGTGGGTAACGAGAGATTTAGAGGGATTTAAATTTGAGGCCTAGTATTTAGGCGCTGGGTCACCGGTATGGATTTAGTGACAGAATTAGACTTGGAAATGCACAGAAGCGTGTGTGTGAAGTTATTCTGAATGACCCTATGTGCACCTTCAATATTATATACCCTTTTAGGGATAGATTTCAAATAGCTCTGATATAGCAGAAACCACTAAATTATGAAATTGCTAAATTGGGAATTGTACTTCAACCCAGAACAAAAAATGTGCTTTGACGGACACTAAATATCTTGCCCAGCAACAACAGTACAGCGGTGGGTAACGAGAGATTTAGAGGGATTTAAATTTGAGGCCTAGTATTTAGGCGCTGGGTCACCGGTATGGATTTAGTGACAGAATTAGACTTGGAAATGCACAGAAGCGTGTGTGTGAAGTTATTCTGAATGACCCTATGTGCACCTTCAATATTATATACCCTTTTAGGGATAGATTTCAAATAGCTCTGATATAGCAGAAACCACTAAATTATGAAATTGCTAAATTGGGAATTGTACTTCAACCCAGAACAAAAAATGTGCTTTGACGGACACTAAATATCTTGCCCAGCAACAACAGTACAGCGGTGGGTAACGAGAGATTTAGAGGGATTTAAATTTGAGGCCTAGTATTTAGGCGCTGGGTCACCGGTATGGATTTAGTGACAGAATTAGACTTGGAAATGCACAGAAGCGTGTGTGTGAAGTTATTCTGAATGACCCTATGTGCACCTTCAATATTATATACCCTTTTAGGGATAGATTTCAAATAGCTCTGATATAGCAGAAACCACTAAATTATGAAATTGCTAAATTGGGAATTGTACTTCAACCCAGAACAAAAAATGTGCTTTGACGGACACTAAATATCTTGCCCAGCAACAACAGTACAGCGGTGGGTAACGAGAGATTTAGAGGGATTTAAATTTGAGGCCTAGTATTTAGGCGCTGGGTCACCGGTATGGATTTAGTGACAGAATTAGACTTGGAAATGCACAGAAGCGTGTGTGTGAAGTTATTCTGAATGACCCTATGTGCACCTTCAATATTATATACCCTTTTAGGGATAGATTTCAAATAGCTCTGATATAGCAGAAACCACTAAATTATGAAATTGCTAAATTGGGAATTGTACTTCAACCCAGAACAAAAAATGTGCTTTGACGGACACTAAATATCTTGCCCAGCAACAACAGTACAGCGGTGGGTAACGAGAGATTTAGAGGGATTTAAATTTGAGGCCTAGTATTTAGGCGCTGGGTGACAGGTATGGGTTTAGTGACAGAATTAGACTTGGAAATACACAGTAGCGGGTGTGTGTGAAGTTATTCTGAATGACCCAATGTGCACCTTCAATATTATATACCCTTTTTGGGATAGATTTCAAATAGCTCTGATATAGCAGGAACCACTAAATTATGAAATTGCTAAATTGGGAATTGTATTTCAACCCAGAACAAGAAATGTGCTTGAACGGACACTAAATAACTCGCCCAGCTACAGCACTAGGGACAGATTTAGCTGGATATAAATTTGAGGCCTAGTATTTAGGCGCTGGGTGACCGGTATGGATTTAGTGACAGAATTAGACTGGGATATGGCCAAAAAATAAACAGACTATTGCTGGTTAAATGCACTTGGTGTGACAGCTTCACCCTGATGTAGGCTTTAGCCAAAAAACAACCACACCATTGAGGGTTAAATGCACTTGGTGACAGGCGCAGCTTGCCCCTGATTTTGTATATGGCCAAAAAATGAACAGACTATTGCTGGTTAAATGCACTTGGTGTGACAGCTTCACCCTGATGTAGGCTTTAGCCAAAAAACAACCACACCATTGAGGGTTAAATGCACTTGGTGACAGGCGCAGCTTGCCCCTGATTTTGTATATGGCCAAAAAATGAACAGACTATTGCTGGTTAAATGCACTTGGTGTCACAGCTTCACCCTGATGTAGGCTTTAGCCAAAAAACAACCACACCATTGAGGGTTAAATGCACTTGGTGACAGGCGCAGCTTGCCCCTGATTTTGTATATGGCCAAAAAATGAACAGACTATTGCTGGTTAAATGCACTTGGTGTGACAGCTTCACCCTGATGTAGGCTTTAGCCAAAAAACAACCACACCATTGAGGGTTAAATGCACTTGGTCGCAGCTTGTGCTGGCGCACCACAAGACACAAAATGGCCGCCGATCACCCCAGAAAAATGAGACTGACAAACGGTCTGTGCAGCCTAAAAACAGTGAGCAATTGAGGATCAGCAGCTCAATGATCCACAGCTGCAGATCGATCAGTTAATCAAGTCCTTTGGAGGAGTTAATCTGCCTAATCTCGCCCTACTGTCGCAGCCGCAACCTCTCCCTACGCTAATCAGAGCAGAGTGACGGGCGGCGCTATGTGACTCCAGCTTAAATAGAGGCTGGGTCACATGGTGCTCTGGCCAATCACAGCCATGCCAATAGTAGGCATGGCTGTGATGGCCTCTTGGGGCAAGTAGTATGACGCTTGTTGATTGGCTGCTTTGCAGCCTTTCAAAAAGCGCCAAGAAAGCGTCACAAAAGCGCGAAGAAAGCGACGAACACCGAACCCGAACCCGGACTTTTACGAAAATGTCCGGGTTCGGGTCCGTGTCACGGACACCCCAAAATTCGGTACGAACCCGAACTATACAGTTCGAGTTCGCTCATCCCTAGTCATTATTTATCGCATGATATCAACACTGTCTGGTCTAAATTATCCTGTAGAAGGTTAGATGGAGGGAATTTAAAAGGAGTGACTCTCTTTACCCCCAGGGTACTGGCAGAGCCTTCAGACCCTGCCGCAATGTTTTATACTTATAATTGTGCGGTTAACACTGCCACTCTTTCTTATTGTTTCCTTTTCCTTCCACCTTTGTCTTTCCATGGGAATATTAACGTTCTCTTCTATTTTTCTGGTTACAAGTTACATCTTACTCTTTTGTTATGTAGATCTCCCTCACACTGTGTCTATGCCTCAACTAAATCACAAAAGCGTATACTCACAATCTTCCTGTCATTATACATGTTTCCAGCTATGCTAACTGTAGGGGATCCGGATCAGCAATGGTGCCACTCAGAAACTGAAGCGATATGGCGGATCTAACAATAACCTCATTTAATGTTAAAGGATTTAACGCTCCATCTAAAAGGTGGCAAATTTTCTCATTGCTAAAAAAGAGGAACACCTCTATATTGTTTCTACAAGAAACTCATTTTAAGTTTAATAGGTATCCAGATCTCTCCCGTTCCAGTTTTCCCATGTGGTACCATTGCGGATCGGGCTCCTCTTCCTCAAAAGGGGTTAGTATAGGGTTTAGCAAACATACACCATTTCAATATTGCTCTCATATACAGGATGCAGAAGGAAGATACTTATTGTTAAAAGGAACCATAGCTAATCAGCCATACACCTTAATCAATATATACACTCCCAATGTTAACCAGGCGTCCTGGTTCAAGGATATCTACCCTATCATAGAATCCTTCCAAGAAGGTATGGTTATCATGGGAGGCGACTTTAATGTCACCATGAACCCCATTTTAGATTCCTCAACAAAAAAATCTGTTCTCTCACAGAAATCTCTCAACTTCATATGTGACACATTCTATAACCTAGGCCTGGTTGACACATGGAGAGTATTTAATCCCACTGAAAGGGACTACACATTCTTTTCCAATGCCCATGGCTCTTACCAAAGGTTGGACTACCTCTTTATCTCCAAAAAACATCTCCAACTATGCTCCAAAGCCCACATAGACTATCCATTTATCTGACCACTCCCCAATTTTCGTCACTATATTTACCCCCCAATTATCCCCCAAAGTAACTAACTGGAGACTCAATGAACAACTTATCACCTCCAAAGAAAATAAAGGCATTATCCAGAAGGCTATTGAGTTTTTCTTCTTGAACGCCCTCCCAGATACCTCCCCCCACATCCTTTGGGATACCCATAAGGCATACATAAGGGGTCAACTCATTAGCCTAGGTACCCATCTTAAAAAACTGAGAAAGGCCAAAATTGACAACCTTTTACGAGAAATAAAAGAACTTGAACGGACCCACGAAAAATCCCTCTCTAACCACCACCTCTCCAAACTCAATGACCTCCGCTCTGAACTTAAAAACCACTTGAATTCCATGTCAGCCAAATTTTATCTAAATTCCCAATTTAAATACTTCGCTCATGGCGATAAGGCGTCTAAGTTTCTTATGAACAGAATAAAGAAAAGGAGAAACCACAACCACATTTGTAAAATCCTTAAAAGCAATGGAGAATTGGCCATAACATCTAAAGATATTGCTTCTCAATTTCAAGCCTTCTATCAATCCCTCTATAATATACCCCAACATACTCACACGGCCAACTCCCCATCCAACATAGAAGCCATAAATAGTTTTCTTGAGGGAATCTCACTCCCTAAACTTCTCCCCTCCCATATACAGATACTAGAATCCCCCTTCTCTTTAGAAGAATTGAAGGACGCCATCAAACAACTGCCAAAAAACAAAGCTCCAGGCCCTGACGGCTTTACAGCCCTCTACTATACCACATTTAGGGATTCCATCTCCCCCTACCTCTTGTCTATATGCAATCACTCGCTCAAAGGCATGCCACTTACTTTAGACATGACAAGGGCTCTTATTACCATCATACCCAAAGAAGGTAAAGACCCCTCACACTGCGCCAATTACCGCCCCATTTCCCTGCTAAACCTTGATTTAAAAATCCTAGCCAAAATGTTAGCTAACCGACTCTCCCCAATTCTCCCGTCACTGATTCATGGCGACCAGACAGGCTTTGTGATTGGCAGGGAGGGAAAGGATAACTCAGTTAGAATTCTCAATGCCATTCATTATTCCACCAAATTATCCTGTCCTTTAGTTCTCCTCAGCACCGATGCCGAAAAGGCTTTTGACAGAATCAGCTGGGATTTTCTTCGTCTCACTCTACTAAAATTCGGCCTACCAACACCTTTCATTGATGCAGTTTTCTCCATGTACACTAACGCCTCGGCATCGGTGCTGGTGAATGAAACCTCCTCTCCCTCCTTTCCCATAAGAAACGGTACACGTCAGGGGTGCCCACTCTCCCCTTTGGTTTTCGTATTAACTATGGAACCACTCCTTCAGTCTTTCCGTCAAAATGACAAAATTAAAGGTATCAAGCTAGGTAACCATGAACACAAAGTTGCAGCGTTTGCTGATGACCTTTTACTCCTTACCTCCAACCCCAAGGTATCCCTACCTTTAATATATGATATACTAGAAAAAAATAGCCCTTTGTCCAACCTCAAGATAAATATGAAGAAATCCCATATTTTAAGTCTGGGCCTGAGTGCGCAAACTAAAAAAGTCCTTGCAGCCCAGTCTCCGTTCAACTGGGATACCCCCTACATAACTTATTTAGGAGTTAAGATTGGAGTTGACCTTACCAAATTATTTCAACTTAACTACATTCCTTTATTGCAAAATATGCAAGCCCAATTAAATAATCTTCACCTTCAAACAAACATTCTCCTGGTTCGGTCGGAAGAATTTATTCACTTCATTGATCCTCCCTAAACTGACCTATCTGCAACAAGTCCTCCCACTCCCTATTCCAGATTCCTTCTTCCAATCTCTTAATAAGGAAATTCGCTCCTTTATATGGAGTCGAAAGAAAGTCCGCATAAGACTCCCTATCCTACAAAACCCGAAAACCTTTGGAGGCATTAACCTCCCGAACCCTTCGCTCTACAACACCTCTATCCTACTGGCTAGGGTAATAGACTGGTTCAGAGAACCCCCCCACAAATCTTGGACTAGTATGGAATCTGCCCTAACTAACACCTCATTTAGAACTCTTCTAATTCTTTCTCCAAAAGAACGAATTAACTACAGGAATAGTAGCCCAACTGTGCAGGCTACCTTAGAGGCCTGGGACAAATTCCAAAGATCTGCTAATGGTATCCCTCTACCCTCTCCGCTTATCAAGATGAAAGATCTGATTAATCTGGCTTCACCAGAGTTAAGACAAAGCCTTCCAATATTTATCTGAAATTCTAAAATCTGGGCTATTTCTCTCTTTGAGGAAGATGGCAAAATAATCCATAAAGACCATTTAGCTTCTATTTTTCCCGAGACCAAGACCCCTCCCTATACTCCTTTATACACTCCAGTCTAACAAAACATATCCCCTATCAAGCCCTTTTAAGGCCTCTGACTTGGTTCGAAAGCCTTATTACTCAAAACCCTATCCCCAAAAAAATGATTTCTCAGCTTTATAGAAGACTAAGCAGTCCTATCTGCCCTCCTAAGTTAGCCTTCATTGGTGCCTGGGAGAAAGATTTGAAGACCTCGTTCTCCACAAATGATCAATTGAAACTTTTTAGAGAACCTCATAAATCCTCCAGATGTGTCAGAATACAAGAAAATGGTTATAAAATACTTACCAGGTGGTATAAAACCCCCGATATTACCTGCAGATATAATAATAATGGTTCTGACACATGCTGGAGGTGTGGAGACGGGGGTGGCAAATTCTTCCACATATGGTGGTCCTGCCCACCACTGCTTAAATGGTGGTCTGAAATCTTCAAACACTGTAATATAATCTGCAAATCTAAAATCCCGGTCTCGCCCCAGCTGGCCCTCTTAGGCCTTCCTCCTTCCTCCACACCCATTATTGTCACATCACTGTTCAAAAAACTGGTATCAGCAGCCCGCCTCCTAATCCCTAGATACTGGCTAACGCCTGATCTCCCCCCACTAGACCATTGGATTAATAAGGTGGACGCCATCTATAGATTCGAGGACCTGGCCGCTTGGGAAAACCGTTCCCATGACAGATTTTCCGCCCTATGGAAACCATGGGAAACTTATAGGCACTTTAATAATGCTACTTGATACTCCTTAGTTTACTTTGCTTTAGTAAGACACAAGACGCAAATGTCTATACTTATTTGATAAGACCGAATAGGACATCTACTCTGTTAATTTAGTTGGTATAATGGTAGCCAAGTAATGTAAATTTGTATACTTTGTATACTGCTGATTGATGTGTAACTACTTGTACTACTGTTTTATTATTCAATAAAACGTAAAAAAATAAATAAAAATGTATGCGTTAACAGATGCCTCAGACTGATGCCGTACAGTGGCGTCCATTAACCATAAAGTTCCATGGTAGAAAAAAAAATTAAGTTAACGTATGTATTTTTTATAATGGACTCTGCAGGATACAAAACGTAGAGTGCTGCACATTTGTACACATCAAATCGATAGGAAATACATTTTTTCTAGGCTCCGATAGGGCACATTTTTGAGAGTTTCCCTTTAAGACGCATAAAAATGGCCCCTGATTTAAAATACATATTTTTTGTTGGATTTTTTGCCAATGACCCCCCTCTGGTATATTACTGTCCATGTTGTGGGACTATTTTTGTACTTCTAGTAAGTGTTTGATTGCTGCAAATATGACCTGAAGGTTTTTAAGGTTTACCTGCCATTAAAGTGAATGGGGCCCACCACTAACCTGCGGTTTACAAACATTTGATCGCAAACGCGCCTTCGCAAATCGTCCCGGAAGTTGTTTGTCCATCACTACTCCTGACATGGAGACGCATCAGGATCACATGAGACAAGCGTTACAGATCCTATAAGAGAATAAATTGTATAGTAAGATGGAGAAGTGTGTATTTGCAGTTCCGGAAGTGCAATTGCTTGGTTACCTACTCTCATCTTCAGGTTTTCGTATGGATCCTGAAAAGGTCTGTGCTCGGTTGCACTGGGATTGACCAAAAAATCTAAAAGCGCTTATGTGATTTTTGGGGTTCACCAACTACTACCATAAATTTATTTTGAACAACTCGACTGTGGACAAGACTAAGAAAGGTACTAATGTCTCAGTCTGGTCTGGTGCGGCATAACAAGCCTTTTCTGCGGTGAAGGGGTGCTTTGCTTCTGCTCCTATACTGGTGCAACCTGATATGTCACAACCATTCATTGTGGAAATTGACACATTCTAGGTAGGGGTAGGAGCAGTTTTGTTGCAGAGTCCATCACTTAGTAAATGGCACCTCTGAGAGAGAGTTGCTGGCCATTAATTTAGCTTTTGAGGAGTGGCGTCATTGGTTATAAGTGGTGTTGATCGAGCACCTTAGTGAACATATCGGGATGTTGGGATGTTTGGTATGCCAGACCTAACAGGGGGATTATGCGTGAGGTCATGGTGTGAGCAATAGGTGGGCTGAGGTAAGTACAGTTCTGGTTACTCACGGTTATGTAGTCCCTGGGCAGGCTCGCATAAGTGAAAGGGAGAACAGCACAAGGATTCTCTGGTGCACACTTCAGTGTAAGGGACACTGGCCAGATGGTGGTTCGAGGTGCCTTTGGTGGTCTGTATTTACCACCTCAGCTCCCATAGCTTAAACCCCCTTAATGACCAGACCACTTTTTACAATTCTGCACTGCACTACTTTCACGGTTTATTGCTCGGTCATACAACTTACCACCCAACTTAATTTTACCTCCTTTTCTTCTGACTAATAGAGCTTTCATTTGGTGGTATTTCATTGCTGCTAACATTTTAACTTTTTTTGTTATTAATCAAAATTGACCGAAATTTTAGCAAAAAAATGAAATTTTTCCCTTAATTTGTAAAATTTTTCAAATAAAACTACATTTCAATATACATTTTTCTCTAAATGTATTGTTCTACATGTCTTTGATAAAAAAAGAATGCAATAAGTATATATTTATTGGTTTGGGTAAAAGTTATAGCGTTTACAAACTATGGCACAAAAATTTGAATTTCCGCATTTTGAAGCAGCTCTGACTTTCTGAGCACCTTAGCTTCTACAATGCCCAGACAGTAGAAACACCCCACAAATGACCCCATTTCGGAAAGTAGACGCCCTAAGGTATTCACTGATGGGAATAGTGAGTTCATGGAAGTTTGTATTTTTTGTCACAAGTTAGCGGAAAATTATTATTTCTTTTCTTTTATTTTTTTCTTACAAAGTCTCATATTCCACTAACTTGTGACAAAAAATACAATTTTACATGAACTCACCATACCTCTCACGGAATACCTTGGGGTGTCTTCTTTCCAAAATGGGGTCACATGTGGGGTATTTATACTGCCCTTGCATTTTAGTGGCCCTAAAGCGTGAGAAGTAGGAATCCAAAAGCGTAAAAATGCCCTGTGAAATCCTGAAAGTACTCATTGGAATTTGGGCTCCTTTGCGACTCTTGGCTGCAAAAAAGTGACACGCATGTGGTATCGCCATACTCAGGAGAAGTGGGGCAATGTGTTTTGGGGTGTCTTTTTACATATACCCATGCTGGGTGAGATAAATATCTCTCTAAAAGATAACTTTTCTCATTTTGTTAAACAAAGTTGTCATTTGACAGAGATATTTCTCTCACCCAGCATGGGTATATGTAAAAATACACGCCAAAACACATTGCCCTACTTCTCCTGAGTACAGCAATACCACATGTGTGACACTTTTTTGCAGCCAAGATGCACAAAGGGGCCCAAATTCCAATGAGTACTTTCAGGATTTCACAGGCCATTTTTACGCATTTGGATTCCAAACTACTTCTCACACTTAAGGGCCCCTAAAATGCCAGGACAGTATAAATACCCTACAAGTGACCCCATTTTGGAAAAAAGACACCCCAAGGTATTCCGTGAGGGGCATGGCGAGTTCCTAGAATATGTTTTTTTGGGCACAAGTTAGAGGAAAAGTTTTTTTTTTTCTTTTTTCTTACAAAGTCTCATATTCCACTAACTTGTGACAAAAAATTTCATTTTACATGAACTCACCATCAGTTCATGCTCACGGAATACCTTGGGGTGTTTCTTTCCAAAATGGGGTCACTTGTGGGGTATTTATACTGCCTTGGCATTTTAGGGGCCTTAAGCGTGAGAAGTAGTTTGGAATTCAAATGCGTAAAAAATGCCTTGTGAAATCCTCAAGATACTCATTGGAATTTGGGCCTCTTTGTGCACCTTGGCTGCAAAAAAGTGTCACACATGTGGTATCGCTGTACTCAGGAGAAGTAGGGCAATGTGTTTTGGGTTGTATTTTTACATATACTTATGCTGGGTGAGAGAAATGTCTCTTTCAAATGACAACTTTGTATAAAAAAATGGGAAAAGTTGTCTTTTAGAGAGTTATTTCTCTCATCCAGCATGGGTATATGTAAAAAGACCCCCCAAAACACATTGCCCTACTTATCCTGAGTACGGTGATACCACATGTGTGACACTTTTTTGCAGCCTAGGTGCGCAAAGGGGCCCAAATTCCAATGAGTACCTTTTAGGAGGGCATTTTTAGAAATTTGGATTCCAGACTTAGTTAGCGGAAATTGTTTGTTTTTTTGTTTGTTTTTTTCTCACAAAGTCTCCATTTCCGCTAACTTAGGACAAAAAGTTTGATCTTTCATGGACTCAATATGCCCCTCAGCGAATATCTTGGGGTGTCTTCTTTCCAAAATGGGGTCAGTTGTGGGGTGTTTGTACTGCCCTGGCATTTGAGGGTCTCCACAATCATTACATGTACGGCCAGCATTAGGAGTTTCTGCTATTCTCCTTATATTGAGCATACAGGTAATGAGATATTTTTTTTTTCATTCAGCCTCTGGGCTGAAAGAAAAAAGTGAACGGCACAGATTTCTTCATTCGCATCGATCAATGTGGATGAAAAAATCTCTGCCAAAAAATGTGCAAAAAAAAAAACAAGGGGAAAGGTGTCTGCCAGGACATAGGAGCTCCGCCCAACATCCAAACCCACTCAGCCCGTATGCCCTGGCAAAACCCAATTTCTTCATTCACGTAAATCATTGTGTATGAATAAATCATTGCCGAAATTTTTATTTTTTTTCATATACAAAGTGTTTGCCTCAGCTCATAAGCCTCGGCAAACATATATTTTTTACTGCAGAGGAGAAATCTTGTCTTGCAGCGCCGCATACACCGACATTTGTGTAATCTGACAGCAGCGCAATGCTTCTGTCAGAATGCACATCAGTGCTGCAGCTGGTCGATCGGTTGGTCCACCTAGAAGGTAAAAAAAAAAAAAAAACAGGCTGCAACGCAATACATTTATTAACATTAACTTTATATAACATTTGAAACAGAACATTAACTTTTATAAATTTTATTGAACTTTTGGAACATTAACTTTTTTGCTTACCTGTGATTTTTATTTTTTTACCTTTTATAGGACAAACCTCTCCTTCCCCATGGGACAATGTGCAAAGCGCAAATCTCCCAGAGATGTGGCGAAGTACATTATGAACTTTGTCCCAGGTGAAAGGAGAGGTTTGCAGCCGCTCTGTGTGAAAGGGCCCTAAGAGCCCTGTGTGCCTGTCCTGTGTAACGCAATTCCTATACTAAGTGTACCTGTGTATGGTACTTCCGGAAATACTCCCCTAAGCATAGGGTAGGATGGTCAGGGCAGTCAGGACAGAAATAGCAGGTATCACGCCTTATTCCACTCCTGCTACAGACACAACTTCTTTTTCGGGGTGACGCTTGGGTTGAGGTACCAGCAACGACATTGGGGACATGTTGCTCGTGTAGACGGCTCACTACACTGGTGTTTGGGGCCACGGAACCTCCTAAATACAGGAGGTTCTCGATCTCTTCCTGAAATTTGAGGAAGAATCGTGTTCTTCAGCCTTACTGTAGAGAACAAACCTATTGTACATCGCCAATTGAATTAAATATACAGACACCTTCTTATACCAGCGTCTGGTCCTGTGGGAAAGTAAATAAGGAACCAACATCTGGTCATTGAAGTCCACCCCTCCCATGAGCAAATTATAGTTGTGGACACAGAGGGGCTTTTCAATGACACTGGTTGCTCGTTCAATTTGTATTGAACGTCACGCTTGTCACGCTTGTCTCTCCATTTCACTGCAAGCAGTTCTTTGTTACACAAGGCAGCCCTCTCCCTCCTTGCAAGACGGGAGGTAACGAGCCGTTGGAGGAAGCCCGGCATCTAGGTCGTGCGGTGCCACAGCAGCCAATCTGTTCTAGAAACAAATGCTTGAAGAGGGGGACACTTGTGTAAAAATTGTCCACATAAAGATGGCACCCCTTGCTAAATAAGGGTAACACTAAGTCCCAGACTGTCTTCCCACTGCTCCCCAGGTAGTCAGGGCAACCAACCGGCTCCAGGGTCTGATCTTTACCCTCATAGACTCGAAATTTGTGCGTATAGCCTGTGGCCCTTTCACAGAGCTTATACAATTTGACCCCATACCGGGCGCGCTTGCTTGGGATGTGTTGTTTGTAGCCAAGGCGCGCGGTAAAATATATCAGGGATTCATTTATGCAGATGTTTTGCTCAGGGGTATACAAATCTGCAAATTTGGTGTTAAAGTGGTCTATAAGAGGCCGAATTTTGTGGAGCCGGTCAAAAGCTGGGTGGACGCTGGGACGGGAGGTGGTGTTATCGCTAAAGTGCAGGAAACGCAGAATGGCCTCAAATTGTGCCCTGGACATGGCAGCAGAGAACATGGGCATGTGATGAATCGGGTTTGTGGACTAATATGACCGCAATTCATGCTTTTTGGTTAGACCCATGTTGAGGAGAAGGCCCAGAAATTTTTTTAATTCGGAAACTTGGACGGGTTTCCACCGGAAAGGATGGGCATAATAGCTTCCCGGGTTGGCGGCTATGAATTGAGTGGCATACCGATTTGTTTCTGCCACGACTATGTCCAAGAGCTCCGCAGTCAAGAACAGCTCAAAAAATCCCAGGGCCGAACCGATCTGAGCTGTCTAAACCTGAACTCCAGACTGGGCGGTGAAAGGGGGAACTAATGGTGCGGCTGAAGTTGGGGACTGCCAATCAGGGTTTGCCAGCACCTCAGGGACTCTAGGGGGTCTACGGGCCTGTCTGTGCGGTGGCTGCGACGGGGTAACTATTGCACGTGCCACGTACCAGCTTCAACTGCCCTTCTGGTGCTCGCCACTTCACCATGTTGTACAGCAGTGCTGGTACTAGGTCCAGGGTGGGCTGCGCTGCTGGTGTATGCCTCGCCACGTAATCCGACAGCGCCAGCCCCTCTCTGCTGCCCTTGAAGCGGATCCTGCGCAACCTGTGGTGTAGCAACACGGGGCCGGGTACGCCTGTTGGTATCAGGGACCTCAACCTCCTCGTCCGAACTTTGGGTCAGACTGCCACTGCTTTCTACAGGTTCATATTCTGACCCGCTGGATTCGTCAGATGAGGGTTCCCAATCCTCATCCGACTGGGTCAGAATCCTGTAGGCCTCTTCAAAAGAATACCCCTTGTTTGACATTTGTACTACTAAATTTAGGGGGTATCCCGTGAGACTACCCAAGAAAAAAAGCAAGCCTGTCTTACAAATGGGAGGCTAGCGAAGTACCGGAGGCCGCTGCGATTGATAAAAAATATCAAAACTGATTTCTTTTATTGCTGCAGCGCTTGGAAAGTGATTGTTCAGTGATCCCCCAAAAAAAAAATATTCTTGTCACTGCGGCGGGGCGGGCGTGGGTGAACGCACGTGTGGGCGACCGATCGGGCCTGATCGGGCAAACAGTGCGTTTTGGGTGTGGGGGCGAGCTAAGGTGACACTAATACTATTATAGATCTGACTGTGATCAGTTTTGATCACTTACAAATACTATAAAAGTACAAATGTTGATTAGCGATACGGTATTCAGCGAATCAGTGACTGCGGTGCGGTGGGCTGGGCGCTAACCGATTGCTAACTACCTAACCAAGGGGCCTAAACTATCCTAAAACCTATCAGTCAATACCAGTGAAAAAAAAAGTGACAGTTTACACTGATCACTTTTTTCCCTTTCACTAGGTGTTTGACAGGGGCAATCAAGGGGTTAATTGGGGTGATGGAGGGTGATCTGGGGGCTAAGTGTGGTGTTTGGTGTACTAACTGTGAACTGTGCTCCTCTGCTGAGAACAACCGACAAAAAGAATCAGCAGAGGAGCACAGCAGCCATTTAACACCTTATATTTATAAATATAAAGTGTTAAATGGCCTGTGATTCGTTTTTTTTTTAATCATCAGCCTGCAAGCGATGATCATTGGCTGGCAGGCTGATGATGTAACACCCCTCGAACTTTTGCCGGCCCGCAATGCGCATGCGCGGGCCGGCTGCGAGCGTCATCTCGCGTCTCGCGAGATGGCGCGTATATGTGTGACTCTGCCTGAGACTGCCGCCTCCGAACCGCTATTCTGCGTTAGGCGGTCCGGAGGCGGCTAAACAGGGGCGGGATCAGAGGAAGCGGATATGGGTCACGAATCGTGATACGGTTCAGCTCCCTGAAATCCACACAAGGTCTTAAAGAACCATCTTTTTTCCTAACAGAAAAAAAAACTGCGGCAGCAGGTGACTTTGAGGGTCGGATGTGTCCCTTTCTCAGGCTCTCGGAGATATAAGTACGCATAGCGACTCTTTCAGGTTGGGAGAGATTGTATAAACGTGATTTTGGCAGTTTGGCGCCTGGGATGAGATTAATAGGGCAGTCGTACTACCGGTGAGGGGGCAACTCCTGGACACCACTCTTGGAAAACACATCCGAAAATTCAGAGAGAAAAGATGTCACAGTCTTGGTAGAAACCTCTGAAACAGACCCCGTGAGGCAATTCTCTCTGCAAAACTCACTCCAACCATTTATTTGCCTTGCTTGCCAATCAATGGTGGGGTTATGTTTAGTGAGCCAGGGTAGCTCCAACACTAGAGGAGTAGGTAATCTGCTTAAGACGAAACATGACATATCCTCAACATGAGCGTCACCCAAAGTTAAACGGATATTGTGAACTAGGCCCTTTAACGATCTTTGAGAAAGTGGAGCCGAATCGATAGCAAAAACAGGTATATCTTTTTTCAAAGTGCATACCTGGAAACCATGCGTTATTGCAAATTGATTATCAATGAGATTGACAGCTGCTCCACTATCTACAAAAATCTCACAAACAATGTTTTTGCTGTCTAGCGCCACCCTAGCAGGTAGGAGAAAACGGAAACTATAAGTAAATGGCAAACCTTCAATTTCCGCGTCAACCTTGCCAATAGTAGCAAATGAAACGTTTTTAGAGGGTTTTTTTTTCTTTTTGTTTTTCTTTTCTTACCCTCAGAAAACTCCATGAATCTCCTAGAGGGGCAAACATTTGCCAAATGATTTATACCCCCACAACAGAAACAAACCCTCCTCTGAGAGCTGAATCCTCTACTATCAGAGGCAAGCAAACCCAGCTGCATGGCCTCCTCCTCAGAAGGGATTGAGACCGACTGAGACCCCTGCGCACTGAATGAGACAGCCCCACTGTCCTTGGACTGAATATGACAGGAAGGAGTAGTCTTCTCTCTCTCTAAGACGTCTGTCAATACGAACAGCTAGAGACATGGCAGATTCTAACAAAGCTGGTCTTCTAGATGGTTAAGATACTCTCATTGAATGTAAGAGGTTTGCCAGAGAGAGTAAAGAGATACGCTATCCTTGAGTGGATGAAGAGGTTCCTGCCAGCCATCGTTTGCCTCCAAGAGACACACTTAGACAAAGAATCCTTAAGGTGATTGGAGAAGAGATGGATAGTGGAATGGTACCACTCGGTATACACTACTTACTCCAGAGGGGTCTCAATTTTAGTACATGATAAGATTAAATTTGAGTGTGTTGCATACGAGGCGGATAACTGTGGTAGGTACCTCTTCTTACAATGTAATATAGAAGGATTTAAAACTGGTAATCGCAACCACCATATAAGCCAGAAGTGTTGTATGAGTTGCATAGATTCATGTTGTATAGACAAGAATTTCTAGGCCTGTTTGGTATATTATGCTGTAATTTACATGTACACCAGCAGGTGGCAGCAATGTGTGATCAGGACCATAGCCAGTTTAGTGTTGCTACACTGAAATAGTTCATTCCAGTATTAGCTCTCCCACCTCTGTGAGCAGAAGTGGGCTGGTCCTGTCTCATTGGGATAAGAAGGAAGTTAGTTTAGTGTACCAGCCACCCCAGCTAGGGGAAGGCTGTGTTAGTAGGAGCTCCCAGAAACAGGGATCCCAAGACAGGGTCTTGCCTCAGCTGAGGCCAAAGATCACTCTTCCCAGCCTAAGCCATCATCCTTAGCTGGTTGACAAGAAAAGCAGCACCTCCAGAACTATAGATCTCCAGGAAGAACCATACCCTGCGAGCAGTACTGTGAGTACATATCCAGAGTCCAGGAGAAGCCCAAATACCTCCTCAGCTAGTCAGGCCCATACCAAGCAGAAGATAGAGCAGAAGATAAATACCTGCCACATACCTGCCACATATTGCCAATACCTGCTGGGACCTGCTGTAACTCGCATGGATTTATGCTGCACTAAGTAAAGACAAGTTGGATTACATCACAAGTCTGGATCTCATTTACTGCTACCAAGTTCCTCAATTACTCCTACTAGCAGCACTAATTTTATTGCAAGTGAGCCAGGATCCAGGAGTCCAGACGTACCCAGGTAGGAGACACCGTTGACATTACACAGAGACACTATCCCCAGTCTGGCATTCCTCACCTAGTACGTGAGTTATAACATCTTAAAGGGCCCTGCAACAGTACCCTGCGCCCATTACAAATGGCGTCACAAACAACTCATAGACTTATACACATCTAAACTGACCCACTGCATAGTTGGCCACCGTACAAGTGTCCTTGCTCTATTGCAAAAGTAGCGTCACGAACAGGATCAGATTGAATTGTGTGCCATCCCGGACCACAGAACTGGATCCAATTGTGTGCTTAACCGGATCACAGTATTGCAAATTCTGAGAATTGCAGAAAACACTGAAAAGTGACTATATTGCCTTATTACTGTGCCAGAAAGCGCTAAACGTGTGCTCCAGCATTCCAAGGGTTAATTTGCCATATTCGTAAAAAATGGCGCTTCTTCTTCATGCCCAGAAGCGAGGAAAGACAAGAACGCCCTCTCAAGAGCGCAAAAATGCCGAATACGCCCCCCAGATGTGGGAAAACCTAGTAACGCCCCTTTAAGAGCGCAAAGATGTCGAATACACCCCCCTGGAAGCGGTAAAACTAAAGACTGCCCCCAGTGAACTTTCTATTGTGAGCCGAGGTAATAAAGACTCCTCCCTCTGGGCTTCACCCTCAGATTTGGCAGTTTGCTTATTCGAGGAGGCAGAGAAGATGGCGTACCCTCGTCTCAAGTGGAACCAAATGTACATTGGAGGATAGCCAGTTTTTGAGGAGTATCCGCTGCAGATCCAGGTCTCCCAGCTACTAAAAAGACGCGGTCCCTCGGGCTTTGGTACCAGCCCGGAGGCAGTGGATCCCTCCGTGGCCAAAGAACCTGTGCCGCTTACCTTGGCCAGAGCACCTGATGGTCTGGAAAAGGCCGCCGCCGATGTCCCTGTTAAAGAGAACCAGGACTTAATTGAGTTCCCGGAGGCTGTGAATCCCTCTGCCGCGTCAAGTGTCACTGCGGAAGGCGACGCACCAGTCAAGATGGATGTTGACGTTGCTCCTGCTCCCGTGGAGGATGCCGCAGACGTCGCTGAACCAGCCATTGACAAGTCTGCATCACAGATGAAGATGGCACCCGATGATGGCAACCAGGAGGCACTGGAACCGGCCGTCCGGCTGCAATGACAGGTAGGAGCTGCCACGCTCCCTGAGGCCCCGGTCTGGTCCACATCTGCCCCTGTATCACATCCTGCGGCACCAGCAACTGCCAACAGGTTTCCACTCCGCCGCCCAGCTCCATTCCCGTCCATTCGGGGAGCCTGAACCCTGAAGTGCCCCGCAAAATCACCACTTTTGCCCAGACGGCCTGGGAATACAAGTCCGTTATTGAGGAATGGGTCAAGCAGGTGGTGGACGACCCCCAGCCAGGGGATCCCAGATTATTCAGGCGGACCGGAACCGTCGTGTGGTTCTCGGTAGAACGGGGAGTCGGGTTCTTACAGGACTACTACTCAGGGACTGACATTTTCGTGGGCCGGTGCTCTGTAAAACAGCACTACCTGCCGCAGGCCGTCACAATTTGTATGTGGAGGTGCAGGTGGAGTACACCCCCATGCGCTCCGTACAGGGCCCTTTTGCTGCTGGCGTAACCCTGTTGGACAAACCACTCACCCCTGCCGTCACCCTAGAGACCTAGCAGGAGGAATCAGGCTCTGCGGGCAAGGTGAGATGTTTGCAGGAGGCTCCTGATGGCAGGCTACGTTTCAGGGAGCAACCCCATCCAGAACCTGCACCTCTGATCCCGGATCTGGCCGCACCACCACCCCTGAGGGTAGGACAGATTAACAATTCAGTCCTAACATTTAATCCCAAAGTGCAGCCATACGTTCTGCCATGGAAGCAGCCTCAGGTCCCTGCTGTGTCCCTGCCTGAGCCCCTTCAACCAGAGGTTCTGAAACCCTCTGTACCGGCTAGGGATTCCGGATTGCAGCAAGTTACTGCAGCATTTTCCAGGTTGTCAGCACAGCCATCCACACCAGCTAGCACCAGAGAGCAGTGGCGCACCACAACTGCCGCTACCATGAGCTATCAGAGGCAGCAGCGCCCTCTTATGCGCTTTAGCAGCTCGAGTAGTGATGAGGACCTGGATACTTTCCTCTAAAAAGTGTCCTTTAAAGAAAAACAGTGACATTTGGGAGCCATGTCGTGGACTGATTCCTGACGGGTGAGGACCTGTTGGCCTTGTGTGGTTTTAATGTTTTTGTTTCAGGTTGCCCGGTTAGTCCTCACCCTGATGGTTATGCTCTGTTAGGACTCCCCCCAACAGCGTTTAACCCCCTCATGTCCAAGTTTAGTGTTGTATCCCCTTTCTCAGGTTACTTGATAGCCTGTTGCTCTTATGACATTGTATACCTTTGGATTACAATTAACGTTTATCCCTGTGGATTGCAAATTGACTTTTATCAGTTTCCAGAGGATTCTACAACTTGAAGCACTTCCAGGAAAAAAGACTCAAGTTATTTTTGAGCCTCATTTTGCATTAAAATTTGCACTATTTTATAAAATGTTTTATTGCAACATAAAAGTTTGCACCCAAAGAAAAGACTCAAGCGTGATACTTGAGCTCTTTGTGATTTTCATACTATTTAACACTATTGTACTAGTTATCTGTTATGCAACATTAAAGATAACATTGTGTGTATTCTCCATCTAGGTGCTACAATGTGAATTTATGCACTAATTGTAACAATTGCACTTACCATTGTACTTAACAAAAATGTAGCAACTTACTTAAGTGTGTCTTAACTTAACAGCTCTTGTTCTCTCCCCTTCTTATACGGACTGTCTTCATGCGGATGTTGTATACTAATGGCCTACACCCGGTGATGTATACCCATAGGTACCCAGGGTAGGACTAAGTGGTAAGTCCAGACAGATCCAGTTACTTCACAGGTATCCCTGCTGCTTCGGGAATCGTTAGCAGCCCTAGGCTGCTCCTTCCCGCTTGTTTTATGTTCAGGATTGTTCCCATCCTGAGGTGTCTCATTTCCAGGAGAGCAACGGGATTAAGCTATCCTCCTACTGTGATATCGCCAGAAGATACAGAGACTGTAAATACCTCCCCTTCTGAACCTTTTGCCTAAAGTATGGCGCCTCAAGCCTTAGAGCCATATTTTAGCTTCCCCTCAGTCATCATAGTGATCGTGCTGCAAGACATATTTCTCAGGCTAGTGCAGGGAAGGGAATACAGGATAAAGCCACCCTTCCATTTGCGGGCATTGCATTACACAATGGCGGGATTGCGGAGTAAAGGCACCCCCATGCTTTCTTTGATGTTTTAGGGCCACATATGAAGTCAGCCATGTGTGCTAGAGTACCAACAGGCAAAACTTTGCTGTAGTCATCAGGAGGATCACTCTTAATCTCTTCATCCTCTTCCTCCTCTTCTGCCCACCCATGAAGAACAGATGGAATTAAACTTCCATGGGTACTACCCTAGCTGAGGCAACTGCTCCACCTCCTCTTCATCGTTCAATTTGAAATGAGAAGACTAACTGAGGGTGGTCTGGCTATCAGCCAGTGTAATGTCTTCCCCTATTTCCACCTTTTCCACATGCAAAGCATCATCCTTAATTGTGAGCAGCCAACAAGTTATCTCCATTTTTAGACACAACTATTCCTGGTTCTAGTTTGAGTGGCGAGAGCAACAACTCAGTCTGGTCTCTTTTCCCATGCTACAGCTCTGCGGCGGTGTTCTGTTTGTCCCCTAAGCATATCAGCTTCAGCACGGCCTGTTGTCGCTTCCCCACTGCATTGCTACACTGCTTCTAGCTACCGACTGATGACAGACTGGTGCTGCACATGGATAATTCAGAGGTGGAAGTGGAGGAGGAGGCAGAGAAGGAGAAGTGGAGGTTGGAGCCACTAACGTAGGTGCTGGCGGAAACCCTGATCAACTTCGGTCCCACAATCCTTGGTGCCGGTCGCACCTGTGCCATCCCAGGGTACGACTCGCTCCCAGCCTCCAAAACATTCACCCAGTGTTCTGTCAGGGGAATGTAGCGTCCCTGGCCGAATGCACTTGTCCATGGTTAAGTGGACCTTTCCAGTAACTGCGTTAGTCAGGGCACGTGTGATGTTACGGGACACATTTTTGTGTAAGGCGGGCATGGCACGCCTTAAAAATAGTGGTGGCTGGGGACTGTGTAATGCTGTACATTCGCCGACATCAGGCTGCCAAAGGCCTCAGTGTCCACTAGCCTAATTGGCAACATTTCCAGCTCCAGTAATTTGGAAAGCTGTGCATTTAGTACTTTGGCCTGTGGGTGGATGGCTGGGTATTTTCGCTTGCGTTTAAGTGTCTGGGGTAAGGACATTTGGATGCTGCGCTGGGACATGGAAGTGGATGTGGTAGCTGATGGTGCTTGCAAAGTTCCAGGTGCAGGGCGGGAGGCATCCAGGCCTGCACCTTCGACAGGGAATTGGCCAGTACGTAACATAGAGGAAGAGGAGGCAGTGGTGTGACCCGCAGACACAGATTGAGGACCAAGGCAATCATCCCACTAATTACAGTGCTTGGATGCCATGTGGCGGATCATGCTAGTGGTGGTGAGGTTGCTAGTGTTCACGCCTCGGCTCATTTTCGTATGGCGTAGGTTGCAAACTACTATTCTTTTGTAGTTCGCACTTTCTTCAAAACAGTGCCAGACTGCGGAACATCTACCCCTTGTCAAGGGAGATTTCCACAAGGGGATGCTCCGTGGAACAGTTCCGGGCCAGTTTGGTGTGGCCCACCTTCTCCCTTTTGCCACCCCACTGCCCCTTCCAGCTTGTTGCGGTGCTGCAGATCTCTCTCCCTCTGTACTTCTCTCCTCGCTCAGCTTGCCACCTTCCCAATTTGGGTCAGTGACCTCATCGTCCACCACATCCTCTTCCACTTCCTCACTCTGATCATCCTCCTGATTTGTTGACCTAACCACAATCCCAGTAATTGCCAACTGTGTCTCATCGTCTTCATCAACCTCTTGAGACAGCAATTGCGGTTGACTCATTGGCAACTGTGTCTCATCATCATCCACCTCATTAAACTCTAATTTCCATTCACCACTGTCATGTTCTTGTGACTGTGGATACTCAAGAGGTTGGGAATCAGGGCACAAGATCTTATGTCCCTCTTCAAATGTTCTTAGTGAGAGGGACAAATGAAGTAATGGTCCTGAAAACAGCTCCTCGTAATATCCGAGTGTGGGATTACTTGTTTGGCCGCACTGTAAATGCTGGGAGGAAGGAGGATCAGGGTGAGGATTGTGTAGACAAGACTCCTGGCTACTGAGACTGAACTTAGTGGAAGACAGGGTTGTGCTTAACTGACTGGAAAAATTATCTGCTGCAATCCAACCAACCACCTTCTCGCACTGGGCTGACTTCAAGAGTGGTGTCCTGCGCCACCCTGCAAACTGGGACATGAAGCTAGGTATCTTGGATGATTGTTTTTCTTGTGCTATGGCAGAAAGTACAGTTTCTCCGCACCGAGGGCCACGGCCTCTGTGAGCACCATCAGCATCACGGCTACTTCCCTGTCCCCTACTGTTCGATGATATTTTAGAGATGCACACACTTTAAACAGGAGATGTGGCGTGGCCAATTTAACAGTCCGCAGCGGACACAGTCTACGGAAAAAATGCACTGGATGTCACTGATATTTTAGAGATGCACACACATGAAACAGGAGATATGGTGCGGATAATTTAACAGTTCGAAGCGGACACCATCTACAGAAAAACTGCACTGGATTTCACTAATATTTTAGGGATGCACACACTTTAGACAGAAGTGGCGCGGAAAATTTAACAGTCCGCAACGAACATTGTCTACGGAAAAAGTGCACTGGATGTTATTGATATTTTAGGGATGTGCACACTTTAGACAGGACAAGTGGCGTGGAAAATTTAACTATCCACAGGGGAAACGGTCTACCGAAAAACTGCACTGGATGTCACTGATATTTTAGCAATGTGCACACTTTAAACAGGAGATTGGTGTGGATAATTTTACTGTCCGCAGTGGACACCATCTATGGAAGAATCATACTGAATGTCACTGATATTTTAGGGATGCGCACACTTTAAACAGAAGATGTGGCGTGGATAATATAACTGTAAGCAGGGGACACCGTCTACGGAAAAACCGCACTGGAAGTCACTGATATTTTAGGGATGCGCACACTTTAGACAGGAGATGTGGCGTGGATAATATAACTGTAAGCAGGGGACACCGTCTACGGAAAAACTGCACTGGATGTCACTGATGTCCGCAGCGGCCTATTACACGGTATTTATTGCAGGATGCTCTAAAAATATATCTTGCAGCTGTCACACACAAAAGCCCTTACAAGGACTTTTGGGTCTCTGAAACTTTTGTGTGCACAAAAAATATTTAATTACACTCCCTACACTCTCTGTCCCTTCCTATCCTCAGCTATATAGCACCCGATGACGTGTTCCGGCCAGCCAATCACTGTAATGCCAGTAGCCAACAAGGTTACTGTCATTACAGAGAGGACAGTACTTACCTGCATGTTTATTTGCTGCTTAGTATGCGCGAAACGTGCGGGGAGGAGACTCAAGCATTTCGCTGGAACACATGCAGTACTCGGCCGAGTAACGCCATGTGCCGAGCATAGTGATTCTCGAGCCGAACTGGTATTCGGCCAAGCATGCTCGCTCGACACTAGTTATAAGGAGGGGGATGAATCGTAAGATCCTGGTCCTATATTGGCTGAATTGGTGGTAATTAGTGATAAGCGGCAAGGTTAATATTCGAAAATCTGAAATGTAATACGCACGTATTGCGTGCACAATACAGGCGTGGGTCACTGTTGCTAAATTTTTCAAGCTCCTAGAAGTTTCCTGAGACTGGAGAAAAGGATTGGCACGGCAGAACATTACATTAGCTTTATATGCAGATAGAGTGCTCAAATACATTCGCGATTGTGCAAATTGGCAATTAATGATGCGCATATTTTTGCACAATACGTGCGACTTCACATTTTATCAGGTCTGACTACATATTACTGATTGGTGCACTAGCTATTGTTGTGAACTTGTGACATCACAGCACTTTGTATGTACAGTGCTGCCCATAATTATTCATACCCCTGCAAATTTTGAATCAAAGTTACTTTTATTCAACCAGCAAGTAATATTTTGATGGGAAATGACATAGGCGTCTCCCAAAACATAATAAGACAATGTACAAGAGGCATTATTGTGGAAAAATACATTTCTCAGCTTTTATTTATATTTGAGCAAAAAGTGTCCAGTCCAAAATTATTTATACCCTTCTCAATAATCAATAGAAAAGCCTTTATTGGCTATTACAGCAATCAAATGCTTTCTTAAATTGCAGACCAGCTTTTTGCATTTCTCCACAGGTATTTTTGCCCATTCATCTTTAGCAATGAGCTCCAAATCTTTCAGGTTGGAGGGTCTTCTTGGCATCACCCTGATCTTTAGCTCTCTCCACAGATTCTCAATTGGATTCAAGTCTGGACTCTGGCTGGGCTACTCCAAAATGTTACTTTTGTTGTCAGCCACACACCTTCACCACCAACTTCAGCACAGCCCGGGGTAAACGTCAGCAGGCCATTCTGAAACTCATATGTTTGGGGGACAGGCCCCACACCGCACAGGAGTTGTGGCGGGGTATAGAACAACAGACCGACGAGTGGTTGCTGCCGGTGAGCCTCAAGCCCGGCCTGGTGGTGTGTGATAATGGGCGAAATCTCGTTGCAGCTCTGGGACTAGCCAATTTGACGCACATCCCTTGCTTGGCGCATGTGCTGAATTTGGTGGTGCAGAAGTTCATACACAACTACCCCGACATGTCAGAGCTGCTGCATAAAGTGCGGGCCGTCTGTTCGCGCTTCCGGCGTTCACATCCTGCTGCTGCTCGCCTGTCTGCGCTACAGCGTAACTTCGGCCTTCCCGCTCACCGCCTCATATGCGACGTGCCCACCAGGTGGAACTCCACCTTGCACATGCTGGACAGACTGTGCGAGCAGCAGCAGGCCATAGTGGAGTTTCAGCTGCAGCACGCACGGGTCAGTCGCACTACAGAACAGCACCACTTCACCACCAATGACTGGGCCTCCATGCGAGACCTGTGTGCCCTGTTGCGCTGTTTCGAGTACTCCACCAACATGGCCAGTGGCGATGACGCCGTTATCAGCGTTACAATACCACTTCTATGTCTCCTTGAGAAAACACTTAGGGCGATGATGGAAGAGGAGGTGGCCCAGGAGGAGGAGGAGGAGGAAGAGGGGTCATTTTTAGCACTTTCAGGCCAGTCTCTTCGAAGTGACTCAGAGGGAGGTTTTTGGCAACAGCAGAGGCCAGGTACAAATGTGGCCAGCCAGGGCCCACTACTGGAGGACGAGGAGGACGAGGATGAGGAGGAGGTGGAGGAGGATGAGGATGAAGCATGGTCACAGCGGGGTGGCACCCAACGCAGCTCGGGTCCATCACTGGTGCGTGGCTGGGGGGAAAGGCAGGACGATGACGATACGCCTCCCACAGAGGACAGCTTGTCCTTACCCCTGGGCAGCCTGGCACACATGAGCGACTACATGCTAAAGTGCCTGCGCAACGACAGCAGAGTTGCCCACATTTTAACCTGTGCGGACTACTGGGTTGCCACCCTGCTGGATCCATGCTACAAAGACAATGTGCCCACCTTACTTCCTGCACTGGAGCGTGATAGGAAGATGCGCGAGTACAAGCGCACGTTGGTAGACGCGCTACTGAGAGCATTCCCAAATGTCACAGGGGAACAAGTGGAAGCCCAAGGCCAAGGCAGAGGAGGAGCAAGAGGTCGCCAAGGCAGCTGTGTCAATGCCAGCTCCTTTGAGGGCAGGGTTAGCATGGCAGAGATGTGGAAAACTTTTGTCAACACGCCACAGCTAACTGCACCACCACCTGATACGCAACGTGTTAGCAGGAGGCAACATTTCACTAACATGGTGGAACAGTACATGTGCACACCCCTCCACGTACTGACTGATGGTTCGGCCCCATTCAACTTCTGGGTCTCTAAATTGTCCACGTGGCCAGAGCTAGCCTTTTATGCCTTGGAGGTGCTGGCCTGCCCGGCGGCCAGCGTTTTGTCTGAACGTGTATTCAGCACGGCAGGGGGCGTCATTACAGACAAACGCAGCCGCCTGTCTACAGCCAATGTGGACAAGCTGACGTTCATAAAAATGAACCAGGCATGGATCCCACAGGACCTGTCCGTCCCTTGTCCAGATTAGACATTAACTACCTCCCCTTAACCATATATTATTGGACTCCAGGGCACTTCCTCATTCAATCCTATTTTTATTTTAATTTTACCATTATATTGCGAGGCTACCCAAAGTTGAATGAACCTCTCCTCTGTCTGGGTGCCGGGGCCTAAATATATGCCAATGGACTGTTCCAATGTTGGGTGACGTGAAGCCTGATTCTCTGCTATGACATGCAGAATGATTCTCTGCTGACATGAAGCCAGATCCTCTGTTACGGGACCTCTCTCCTCTGCCTGGGTGCTGGGCCTAAATTTATGAAAATGGACTCTTACAGTGGTGGGTGACGTGAAGCCTGATTCTCTGCTATGATATGAAGACTGATTCTCTGCTGACATGAAGCCAGATTGTCTGTTACGGGACCTCTCTCCTCTGCCTGGGTGCTGGGCCTAAATATATGCCAATGGACTGTTGCAGTGGTGGCTGACGTGAAGCCTCATTCTCTGCTATGACATGCAGACTAATTCTCTGCTGACATGAAGTCAGATCCTCTGTTACGGGACCTCTCTCCTCTGCCTGGGTGCTGGGCCTAAACTTATGAAAATGGACTCTTACAGTGGTGGGTGACGTGAAGCCTCATTCTCTGCTATGACATGCAGACTAATTCTCTGCTGACATGAAGCCAGATTGTCTGTTACGGGACCTCTCTCCTCTGCCTGGGTGCTGGGCCTAAATTTATGACAATGGACTGTTGCAGTGGTGGGTGACGTGAAGCCTGATTCTCTGCTATGACATGCAGACTGATTCTCTACTGACATGAAGCCAGATTGTCTGTTACGGGACCTCTCTCCTCTGCCTGTGTGCTGGGCCTAAATATATGCCAATGGACTGTTGCAGTGGTGGCTGACGTGAAGCCTCATTCTCTGCTATGACATGCAGACTAATTCTCTGCTGACATGAAGCCAGATTGTCTGTTACGGGACCTCTCTCCTCTGCCTGTGTGCTGGGCCTAAATATATGCCAATGGACTGTTGCAGTGGTGGCTGACGTGAAGCCTCATTCTCTGCTATGACATGCAGACTGATTCTCTGCTGACATGAAGCCAGATTGTCTGTTACGGGACCTCTCTCCTCTGCCTGTGTGCTGGGCCTAAATATATGCCAATGGACTGTTGCAGTGGTGGCTGACGTGAAGCCTCATTCTCTGCTATGACATGCAGACTGATTCTCTGCTGACATGAAGCCAGATTGTCTGTTACGGGACCTCTCTCCTCTGCCTGGGTGCTGGGCCTAAATATATGCCAATGGACTGTTGCAGTGGTGGCTGACGTGAAGCCTGATTCTCTGCTATGACATGAAGACTGATTCTCTGCTGACATGAAGCCAGATTGTCTGTTACGGGACCTCTCTCCTCTGCCTGGGTTCTGGGCCTAAATATATGCCAATGGACTGTTGCAGTGGTGGCTGACGTGAAGCCTCATTCTCTGCTATGACATGCAGACTAATTCTCTGCTGACATGAAGCCAGATTCTCTGTTACGGGACCTCTCTCCTCTGCCTGGGTTCCGGGGCCTAAATATCTGAGAATGGACTGTTCCAGTGGTGGGTGACGGGAAGCCAGATTCTCTGCTATGGGACCTCTCTCCAATTGATTTTGGTTAATTTTTATTTATTTAATTTTTATTTTAATTCATTTCCCTATCCACATTTGTTTGCAGGGGATTTACCTACATGTTGCTGCCTTTTGCAGCCCTCTAGCCCTTTCCTGGGCTGTTTTACAGCCGTTTTAGTGCCGAAAAGTTCGTGTCCCCATTGACTTCAATGGGGTTCGGGACGAAGTTCGGATCGGGTTCGGATCCCGAACCCGAACATTTCCGGGAAGTTCGGCCGAACTTCTCGAACCCGAACATCCAGGTGTTCGCTCAACTCTACTAACTATCTAATGTAATTAAACAGTAAAGCACAGAGCACAGCAATGACACTGCTGTCTCTCTCAGAACTCCATAAAACTACAGAATTGGCTGCTGGGGAGGTTCTTATATACAGGGAGTGCAGAATTATTAGGCAAATGAGTATTTTGACCACATCATCCTCTTTATGCATGTTGTCTTACTCCAAGCTGTATAGGCTCGAAAGCCTACTACCAATTAAGCATATTAGGTGATGTGCATCTCTGTAATGAGAAGGGGTGTGGTCTAATGACATCAACACCCTATATCAGGTGTGCATAATTATTAGGCAACTTCCTTTCCTTTGGCAAAATGGGTCAAAAGAAGGACTTGACAGGCTCAGAAAAGTCAAAAATAGTGAGATATCTTGCAGAGGGATGCAGCACTCTTAAAATTGCAAAGCTTCTGAAGCGTGATCATCGAACAATCAAGCGTTTCATTCAAAATAGTCAACAGGATCGCAAGAAGCGTGTGGAAAAACCAAGGCGCAAAATAACTGCCCATGAACTGAGAAAAGTCAAGCGTGCAGCTGCCAAGATGCCACTTGCCACCAGTTTGGCTGCAACATATTTCAGAGCTGCAACATCACTGGAGTGCCCAAAAGCAAAAGGTGTGCAATACTCAGAGACATGGCCAAGGTAAGAAAGGCTGAAAGACGACCACCACTGAACAAGACACACAAGCTGAAACGTCAAGACCGGGCCAAGAAATATCTCAAGACTGATTTTTCTAAGGTTTTATGGACTGATGAAATGAGAGTGAGTCTTGATGGGCCAGATGGATGGGCCCGTGGCTGGATTGGTAAAGGGCAGAGAGCTCCAGTCCAACTCAGACGCCAGCAAGGTGGAGGTGGAGTACTGGTTTGGGCTGGTATCATCAAAGATGAGCTTGTGGGGCCTTTTCGGGTTGAGGATGGAGTCAAGCTCAACTCCCAGTCCTACTGCCAGTTTCTGGAAGACACCTTCTTCAAGCAGTGGTACAGGAAGAAGTCTGCATCCTTCAAGAAAAACATGATTTTCATGCAGGACAATGCTACATCACACGCGTCCAAGTACTCCACAGCGTGGCTGGCAAGAAAGGGTATAAAAGAAGAAAATCTAATGACATGGCCTCCTTGTTCACCTGATCTGAAACCCATTGAGAACCTGTGGTCCATCATCAAATGTGAGATTTACAAGGAGGGAAAACAGTACACCTCTCTGAACAGTGTCTGGGAGGCTGTGGTTGCTGCTGCACGCAATGTTGATGGTGAACAGATCAAAACACTGACAGAATCCATGGATGGCAGGCTTTTGAGTGTCCTTGCAAAGAAAGGTGGCTATATTGGTCACTGATCTGCTTTTGTTTTGTTTTTGAATGTCAGAAATGTATATTTGTGAATGTTGAGATGTTATATTGGTTTCACTGGTAAAAATAAATAATTGAAATGGGTATATATTTGTTTTTTGTTAAGTTGCCTAATAATTATGCACAGTAATAGTCACCTGCACACACAGATATCCCCCTAAAATAGCTAAAACTAAAAACAAACTAAAAACTACTTCCAAAAATATTCAGCTTTGATATTAATGAGTTTTTTGGGTTCATTGAGAACATGGTTGTTGTTCAATAATAAAATTAATCCTCAAAAATACAACTTGCCTAATAATTCTGCACTCCCTGTAGTAAGGGGTAGGCAACTTTCCTATTGGTTGCTAGGGATGTTGCTAAGCTCAGGCAAATACATTGCAGCCTTCTCATTGGCCCACAAGCAAGAAGGGAGGTTACTGATGAAAAAAATCTAGAACAGGCATGGCCAACCTGCGGCTCTCCAGCTGTTGTAAAACTACAACTTCCACCATGCACTGCTGTAGGCTGATAGCTGCAGACTGTCTGGGCATGATGGGAGTTGTAGTTTTGCCATCCCTGATCTAGAATATTTGAGAATAAGAATATATAGTGTATATTCTAAATCTTCGCGATATTCACAATAAAAATTTGCGATTCGAATATTCGCGCCAAACACAAGTGGTAATATCTGCCCTTTATCCCGACCTTGAGGCAGTGGTGTGGGAGGCCCAGAAAGATGCACCGGATTCCTGTCCTCCAGGGAAGTTGTTTGTTCCTTCCGAATTATGACACAAGGTGTTCGAGGAACATCACTGTACAGTTCTTTCAGGACAACCTGAGAGCAGATCCACGGTCGATTTCATTTCTCATAGATTCTGTTGGCCGGGGTTGCGTAAATGTGTTGAGGGCTATGTGTCAGCTTGTGGTACTTGTGCACGTGCAAAGGGGACACATGCTCAGCCTTCGGGATCTCTACTTCAGTTGTCCATCCCGTCCCTGGACTCATTTATCCATGGACTTTTTAACAGATCTGACGAATTCCTCAGGAAAAACTGTGATTTTGGTAATTGTTGATCGCTTCAGCAAATATCACACTTTATCAGGTCTACATAATGCTAAAAATATGGTGTCTGATAGGAGGACTCAGTATGTTTCCAGATTCTGGAAGACGTTCTGTACTCGCCTGGTTGTTCAATTGTCCTTCTCTTCGGCCTTTCATTCTTAGTCAAACGGACAGACTGAACACACTAACTAGAATCTGGAGACTTATTTGAGATGTTTTGTCTCAGAGAATCAGGAGTAGTGGTCTTCATTTTTGTCTTTAACCGAGATTCCCATAACTAATTGCAGGCAGGAGTCCACTGATAAGTCGCCGTTTTTTGTGGCATATGGGTTCCATCCGCAGTTTGGCACATTTTCTGGTACTGAGTCTTATGGTATACCTGAAGAGGAAAGATTTTCCTTTTCTTTGTCATCTATTTGGCAGAAAATTTGAAACAATAATAAAAAAAAAGGGGCAACAATTATAAACGGATGGCTGACAAGTCCGGACCTAAGAGTGGGTGATTATGTGTGGTTGTCCACAAGAAACATTAAGTTGAAGGTAACTGCTTGGAAGTTGGGTCCAAGGTTTATTGGTCTATATAAGATCCATTATTAACCCGGTAGCCTTTCGTCTTGAACTTCCGCAGGCTTTAAAAATGAATAATGTTTTCCACAAATCATTGCTGAAGAGATATGTTGAATCTGCTGAACTTACCTCCTTGCCTCCTACTCCTGTCATGGTGGACGGTAATCTTGAATTTTAAATTGCCAGGAGAGAGGACTCTCAAATTCTCCGTAACTCCCTCCAGTATCTCGTTCACTGGAAGGGTTACGCTCCAGAGGAGAGAATGTGGGTTCCATCTGCTGACGTTATTGCCAGTCACCTTGTGAAAGCCTTTTACAGGGCTCATCCAGGCAAGGTCGGTCCTGAGTGTCCGGAGATCAACCCTAGAAGGGGGTACTGTCATGGTCCCTCTTCTGACAGAGGTTTGAAGATCTGAGAGACTGGCTGCATGTTAGGTTATCTGACAGCCTATCTGTTTTCACTTGTTCCATTGTTGTTGTTGGTAATGACCACATCTCTTGTCTCAGGTGTAGCTTGTGCTCATTGCTTCTCCTCTATTTAGTCTGGACTACCATGCGGTTGATATTATCTGCCTGGAGATGGAAGAGCTGGTGTGTGGTCCTCATCTGAATTCCTGTTCATCCATTTTCTATTGAAGATAAGTGTACTTCCCTTTGAATTTTGTTGTTCTCATTTGCTCATTGTTTACTAAGCCTCAAGGAGACACTGGTTTGTTCATCTGGGAATGAACCAGTGGTATCAGACCCTGTCACTACTCCTAGGGCTATTCAGGGTTACTAGGGCCTAGGTCTCCGGTGTATGAATATTCCCACCTTCAGGGTCTATTCCCACTGACAGGAGTCAGGGCTAGGTTTAGGGTTTCCTAGGTGTGATCTTTTCTCTTTCCCTAGCCGCAAAAGCCTAGTTCTTGGGTATTTTCCTTTTGCTGTCATTCTATGTACCTCCCCTCTCCCTACATTGTGACAATCATGCAGCAGTATTTGATATACAACTTTAACAGACCTCTTTGTAATTGAGTGGAGTCAACTGGGCACTATAAAAACTCGTATTTGTAATATTAGTTCCCCCCCCCCAATAAAATAAAAAAAAATCTGTTCAATGTATATTAACATACTACAGTATGATGAGGTAAATATTATCTTTGTGTTTTGACACTAATTCCAGTCAATTCTGAATACTAGGCTTTAACATTAAAGTACATCAGTGTGCTTGGCAGCTGAAGGTATTTGTGTTGGTCCCATGCTCATTTGTTACCATATTGCTGAGAAAAATTATGTTTTACTATATGCAAATGAGCCTCTAAGAGTATCTGGAGCGTTCTCATTACACCTAGATTCTCAGTTCTCTCAGCAAATGTGGCACCCTCTGGACTTTGAGTGACAGGGCCAGGTAATAAAGTGCAGAGGACACAATAGTTTAAGAGTGAGCTCAGCCTTTAGGAGCAACTCCCACAGTTTCATAAGTACAAATCTGCTGATGCCCTTTAAGTGAACATGCCCTTTAAATGAACATGATAAAAATTACTAGCTACTACAGTACTACTATACCTTGTTCAACATACCGTAGGATTGCTCACACACAAAGATCAATTATGCTCTAAAGAATTGCTTTGTCATAGTCTTATTCATTTGGTTTCTTCAAAGCTGCCGTAATTATTTAGTTTATAATAAATCAGGTTAATTATTGCAGCAATGTTATGTTGTTTAATTATTAATGTGGGAGAAGAATTAAACATGGCAGAGTTTAGTAATTTGTTATCATGAGATTTTCACAATGAGTCTAACTGCTTGTTAGATTGCAGAAGCTGCATTTCCGATCCTGAGAAAATTATCGAAATAATGAAAAAAGTGAAAAAAGGGGAAAAAGAAGGAAATTCATAGACTTGTTAGTTATGATGATGATAATAAAATGAATGATAATCAGTAAGTGATAATCAGTAAGTGTATACATATATACATATATTGTATACCCATAAACACAAGTTCATCATGAGGGTCTCAGAGTTGGCGCCCCCAACGATCATACATTTATCGCCTATTCTATATAAAAGTGAAAATTTTCCAATGTCAGGTGGAAAAAAGTGTTGATCACCCATAAGTGCTTTGTCTTTGTACAAATTGTGTTAAGAAAGTATACAAAATATAATTTACACTATAAATAGATTGTTGTCGAATAGAGCAATAATCTTTGTTCTATTGTTAAATTTAATTAAACCAGTATATACAGACGTGGACAAAATTGTTGGTACCCTTTGGTCAATGAAAGAAAAAGTCACAATGGTCACAGAAATAACTTTAATCTGACAAAAGTAATAATAAATTAAAATTCTATAAATGTTAACCAATGAAAGTCAGACATTGTTTTTCAACCATGCTTCAACAGAATTATGTAAAAAAATAAACTCATGAAACAGGCATGGACAAAAATGATGGTACCCCTAACTTAATATTTTGTTGCGCAACCTTTTGAGGCAATCACTGCAATCAAACGCTTCCTGTAACTGTCAATGAGACATCTGCACCTCTCAGCAGGTATTTTGGCCCACTCCTCATGAGCAAACTGCTCCAGTTGTGTCCGGTTTGAAGGGTGCCTTTTCCAGACTGCATGTTTCAGCTCCTTCCAAAGATGCTCAATAGGATTGAGGTCAGGGCTCATAGAAGGCCACTTTAGAATAGTCCAATTTTTTCCTCTTAGCCATTCTTGGGTGTTTTTAGCGGTGTGTTTTGGGTCATTGTCCTGTTGCAAGACCCATGACCTGCGACTGAGACCAAGCTTTCTGACACTGGCTAGTACATTTCTCTCTAGAATTCCTTGATAGTCTTGGGATTTCATTGTACCCTGCACAGATTCAAGACACCCTGTGCCAGACGCAGCAAAGCAGCCCCAGAACATAACAGAGCCTCCTCCATGTTTCACAGTAGGGACAGTGTTCTTTTCTTGATATGCTTCATTTTTTCGTCTGTGAACATACAGCTGATGTGCCTTGGCAAAAACTTCGATTTTTGTCTCATCTGTCCACAGGACATTCTCCCAGAAGCTTTGTGGCTTGTCAACATGTAGTTTGGCATATTCCAGTCTTGCTTTTTTATGATTCGTTTTCAACAATGGTGTCCTCCTTGGTCGTCTCCCATGTAGTCCACTTTGGCTCAAACAACGACGGATGGTGCGATCTGACACTGATGTTCCTTGAGCATGAAGTTCACCTTGAATCTCTTTAGAAGTCTTTCTAGGCTCTTTTGTTACCATTCGGATTATCCGTCTCTTAGATTTGTCATCAATTTTCCTCCTGCGGCCACGTCCAGGGAGGTTGGCTACAGTCCCATGGATCTTAAACTTATGAATAATATGTGCAACTGTACTCACAGGAACATCTAGTTGCTTGGAGATGGTCTTATAGCCTTTACCTTTAACATGCTTGTCTATAATTTTCTTTCTGATCTCTTGAGACAGCTCTTTCCTTTGCTTCCTCTGGTCCATGTCGAGTGTGGTACACACCATATCACCAAACAACACAGTGATTACCTGGAGCCATATATATAGGCCCAATGGCTGATTACAAGGTTGTAGACACCTGTGATGCTAATTAGTGGACACACCTTGAATTAACATGTCCCTTTGGTCACATTATGTTCTGTGTTTTCTAGGGGTACCATCATTTTTGTCCATGCCTGTTTCATGAGTTTATTTTTTTACATAATTCTGTTGAAGCATGGTTGAAAAACAATGTCTGACTTTCATTGGTTAACATTTATAGAATTTTAATTTATTATTACTTTTGTCAGATTAAAGTTATTTCTGTGACCATTGTGACTTTTTCTTTCATTGACCAAAGGGTACCAACAATTTTGTCCACGTCTGTATATGTGATTACTGCAGCAATACACAGGGTTGGGCAGCAATCTACCTGTGGGTGTTAACTGAAATTGGGAGTCAAGCCTCAATCCTCCTTTTCTATGAATTCCATTTCTACATGATTGGAATAAAAAAATTTGGGGGGATTATTCAATATAGTTAATCAGCATAGATACTTGATTAGTAAAGCAATGCATAGGGTAGGGCAGCAATCTACTTATAAGTGTTAAAGTGAAATTAAACATCAAGCCTCAATTGTCCATTTCCATACGATTGGATTTTTTTAATTTTTGTGGGATATATATATATATATATTTACTATAATACACAGGGTAGGACAGCAATCTACCTGTGAGTGTTAATATGAAATTGAGTAACATAGTACATAAGGCCGAAAAAAGACATTTGTCCATCCAGTTCGGCCTGTCATCCTGCAAGTTGATCCAGAGGAAGGCTAAAAACCCCTGTGAGGTAGAAGCCAATTTTCCTCACTTTAGGGGAATAAAAATTCCTTCCCGACTCCAATCAGGCAATCAGAATAAATCCCTGGATCAACGACCCCTCTCTAGTAGCTATAGCCAGTAATATTATTACGCTCCAGAAATACATCCAGGTCCCTCTTGAATTCCTTTATTGTACTCACCATCACCACCTCCTCAGGCAGAGAGTTCCATAGTCTCACTGCTCTTACCGTAAAGAATCCTCTTCTATGTTTGTGTACAAACCTTCTTTTCTCCAGACGCAGAGGATGTCCCCTCGTCACAGTCACCGTCCTGGGAATGAATAGATGATGGGATAGATCTCTGTACTGACCCTTGATATATTTATACATATTAATTAGATCTCCTCTCAGTCGTCTTTTTTCTAAAGTGAATAACCCTAATTTTGATAATCTTTCAGGGTACTGTAGTTGCCCCATTGCAGTTATTACTTTAGTTGCCCTCCTCTGGACCCTCTCCAGCTCTGCTATGTCTGCTTTGTTCACTGAAGCCCAGAACTGTACACAGTACTCCATGTGTGGTCTGACTAATGATTTGTAAAGTGGTAGGACTATGTTCTCATCACGGGCATCTATGCCCCTTTTGATGCAACCCATTATCTTATTGGCCTTGGCAACAGCTGCCTGACACAGTTTTTTGCAGCTTAGTTTGCTGTTTATTAAAATTCCTAGATCTTTTTCCATGTTAGTGTTACCGAGTGTTTTACCATTTAATAAGTACGGGTGACTTGCATTATTCCTTCCCATGTGCATAACTTTACATTTGTCAGTGTTAAACCTCATCTGCCACTTATCTGCCCAAGCCTCCAATCTATCCAGATTCCTATGTAGCAGTATACTGTCCTCTTCTGTGTTAATTACTTTACACAGTTTAGTGTCATCTGCGAAAATTGATATTTTACTATGCAAGCCTTCTACAAGATCATTAATAAATATATTGAAGAGAATAGGGCCCAATACTGACCCCTGAGGTACCCCACTAGTGACAGTGACCCAATCTGAGTGTGTACCGTTAATAACCACCCTCTGTTTTCTATCATTGAGCCAGTTACTTACCCACTTACAGACGTTTTCTCCCAGTCCGAGCATTCTCATTTTATATACTAACCTTTTATGTGGTGCAGTGTCAAATGCTTTGGAGAAGTCCAGATACACAACATCCATTGATTCGCCGCTGTAAAGTCTAGAACTTACCTCCTCATAGAAACGGATTAAATTTGTTTGACATGATCGATCCCTCACAAAGCCATGCTGATATGGCGTTATTTGCTTATTTCCGTTAAGATGCTCTAACATAGCATCTCTCAGAAAACCTTCAAACAGTTTACCCACAACAGATGTTAAACTTACCGGCCTATAGTTTCCAGGCTCTGTTTTTGGACCCTTCTTGAATATTGGCACCACATTTGCCATGCGCCAATCCTGTGGGACATTCCCTGTCAATATAGAATCTGCAAATATCAGAAATAAGGGTCTGGCTATGACATTACTTAATTCCCTTAGGATACGGGGGTGTATGCCATCCGGTCCTGGCGATTTGTCTATTTTAATCTTTTTAAGTCGCTGTTGCACTTCTTCCTGGGTCAGACAGAACACTTTTAATGGGGAATTTATTTCAACATTCGGCATGTCATCTGACAGTTTATTTTCCTCAGTGAATACATTGGAGAAAAAAATATTTAACAGCTTTGCTTTCTCCTCGTCGCTCTCTGCGACTCCCCCCTCATTACTCTTTAATGGGCCGACACCTTCAGAGTGTCAAACGTTTCTGTGAATTCTATATCCGCATATTAGAATTTAGTTTTCGTTTTTTGGGTGGGGGGGGTGTTTAATTTCAATTTAATTAAACCAGCATATAGGTAATCAGTACACCAATACACAGACTATGGTAAATAACAATTTACCAATGAGTGTTATCTCAATATTAAGGGTCAGACCTCAATCGCCACACAGTTGATATTTTATATAAATATATATTTTTTGGGAGGGACAGGCTAGGACAGCAATCTAACTGTCAATATTAAAGTGAAGGCTTGGCCCTTAATCATTCTTTAACATGCATTTATTTCTCCACATGGTTGAAATGTTATTTTTTTGGTACTTGTTCAATTTAAACCAGTATATAGGTTATCAGCAATACACGACACTACTTTCCTGTGAGTGATAATGACAAATTGAGTGTCAGGCCTCAATAGTCCGTTTCAGTGAATTCCATTTCCACACAGTTGTAAAAGGAGTCCTCTCAATGAATTTTACTACTGGTTTGTCGGCGCACAATGTCAGAATGTCAGTGAGTAAGTATATAATGATAAAAATGACACTTACACCATACACCACTAACTCTAGTTTGGGGGGTGTTTTGGAGCTGACAGTCCCTTTAATCTTGATAAGTGTAAGATTTTACATTTTTAAGTAACAAAAAAATATAAAATTTTTACACTGATGGATCATAATTGCATAAGTCTGCAATGAAAAGTGGTTTGGGGATGAAAAGAGGATGGCTTCTACAAATGGATAATGATCCTAAACACACCTGAAAATCAACAACAGAGTACCTCACAAGGTGCAAGCTGAAGGTTTTACCATATTCCCCTTATCTGAAAGGTCAATGAAAATGGATAGACCTCAAAAGAGTAGAGCATACAACATGGCCCAGGAATCTTACAGAACTGGAAGACTTTTGGATATAAATCCCTCAAACAAGAACTGAAAAAATCTTGGCTGGCTACAAACAGCTGTGACACTTTACAAAGGGGTTGCTACTGGGTATTTATCATAACCTATAAAGCAACTTATTTGAGCCACATAAATTAAATACAAAACCTACAACAGAGATGTGTATGCCCAGGTCATTAGACTACAAACAACCATAATAAAAAAAAAAATCTTTATTAAATCCTTTAAAAACCAAATTGCTGATCTGCAAAGCACGGACACTGGCAATGTGCATTCTGCAATTTGCGGACCGCACATTGCCAGCACTATAATAGAAAATGCCTAATTGCGGACAAGAATAGGACATGTTCTATTTTTTTGTGGAAACGGAAGCACAGATATGGAAGTGTGGATCCGCAAATGCGGACAGCACGTTCCGGCCCCATTGAAAATGAATGGGTCTGCACCGGTTCCACAAAATTGCGAAACGGATGCGGACCCATTTTGCGGATGTGTGAATGGACCCTTGCCAGTGTCCGTGTTTTGCGGATCCGCAATTTGTGGATCCACAGAACACTTACAGACGTGTGAATGGACCCTAATAGAGAATGTTAATTTATGGATTTGTCAGCAGGAATTGGGAAGGAATATTCTGCTTTATGGTGAATTAGGTCTCTGCCCTTACATTTTTTGCCTTTCTCTGGAGGATCAACTATGTAGCTACAGTACTCTATGTGATTAGGAAACTTATGTTATTGGTTTCTGGGTGTTGGTTTCATTAGTGTAATACACCTCGTTTCTGAATGATGGTTTATCTTTTGGAAAAACGTCTACAGATTGAGATCTGATGTGTTTTGTGTTTTATGTCACCAAAACTTATTAGCTTGTTTATTGTTGTTTGTAGTGTTTATAGGCGTTTTTTGGTACTTACATACTGATAGCCTATCCTCAGGATATGTCATCAATATAAGATAGACAGGCATACAACTCCCTGTACCCCCACCCAAAAAGTGGTTTTGTCAACCTCTGGTGCCAGAAACGACACAGTAGACTGAACCAGAAACACAAGGTTCCATCCACTGTGTAATGACAGTGCTAGGGCACTAGAGTTAAGCTTCCACTCAAGTGAATAAGAGCTAAGCTGCAGGAAGCCTGTTCCAAAAACCTGATGGGTACCTGACGAGCTGATTGTGAGGTGCCATGTGTCGGACACCCACCAATCTGATATTCATATCCTGACGATAGGCCATCAATATATAAGTCCCGGAAAACCTCTTTAAGAAGGGTGTTTTCACAACATTTAAAAATGCTTATGATTTTCTGATGGGTATGAAAAGGAATGTACCATCATATTAAGATATAAAAAAAAAATTGAGATACACTGGTGGTGACTTTTTTTTGGACAGGCAATATATATTCTGTAGCCTGCTATGTAGCATACATACATGCCAGCTAAAGAAGCCAAATGAAGAAAAAATCTGATTAAACCCAATTATAAAATATTTGTTCAACAAAATGAAGGCAGTAATTATAAAAAAAAGAATGCAAAGGTATCTATCGACTTCACCCTTCTACCAAGCACTTTCATTTGGGTGGTATACCCAAGCAGCATTTATTAACAATTCGGCTGTTAGTTTTTATTGAGTGATGCACTTTTATATTTTGATATTTTCAATGTCAATTTGCATATTAAATTAAGCACACAATATACAAATGCTAAAATTGCTATTACTGCATATATTTAAATGCTTAAAAATGAAACTCAAAATATTTACTTTTAAATAGCCCTGTCTTTGCATGTATATAGCATGTAAAGAAAAACTATTTAAAAAACTACATTTTTCCATCTACCATGAGATTGAGACATAAAGAAAGTTTTGTGAATTTTCAAGCAGTTAAATGGACATCAAGATGTCTCTTAAATTACTGCTGTGCACATAATTTTAATGAGATAAATCTACTAAAATCAATTATTCTGTTGATCAGTAGTCTGAAACTAATTGGAAAAAGATAAATGTTGGTGATTATATCCATTAGTTATTCCTAGGCTCGGCCAAAGGAGACTGCCTGATTGTAAAACACCACACAAATAAGCCGGCTTTACCCAATAAAGAGCCTTGAATGATGGCTACTTCATCTAATAAACTGCTAATTTTGATATAATATGCTTGCCATGACATATATTTTAGGTCTGCACAATATATAGCATGTGTGCTTTCTCTGATAATTATTAAAATTACACTGAGCTGCAGATGTAGCAGAGCTGAGCTTGTTGCTTGCTGCAACTTATTACTTTTCCCCATTACATCACTCTGAGATGAAATATACATGTTGTGACAGCCTAGCTTAATCTTAAAAGTAAGGGTAGGGTGAGCCAATTTTGTTGCCTTTTTCTACTATAGGACACAGATCTTTGTGGTTACATTCACCTGTTGTGGATATGCCACGGAATCCAGATTTTGGTACAGCAAATGCACAGGTTGTACCCTACCAGAAAAGTGAGTGGATGAAATTTTAAGAAATGTGAACCATAAAGTGAGCTGCAGTGGATCTTCACCACGGATTTCACGCTTTACAATGAAAAGGGTGAAAACCATATGTATTTTCCTGTCTGTGTTGTGGGTTCTGTCATGGTTTTTGAGGACTTTTCTGCTGCAAATTACCACTCAACCTACTCTTACATTTTACCACTCCACCTACTATTCTTACTCTTACTACTGTGCCTATTATAAACATCACTTTTATCATTATAAATGCACTTAAAAGCTCAACTACATACTATGTGAATTGACCAACAAGGAATTAATACATCAATGCTTGTGCTAGGCATGGATTTCAGATTCAGTATGTATCATATATGAGATGATGTGCCTGCAGGTACACAATCATTCCATTCATATTAGTCACACATCATGATAGTTGGTATTACAATACCAGATTTAGTGACCCCTTCTACCAACATGTTTCACCAGACTCTTTTTTTTCTAGCCCTAAGGTGTTCTACTTTGAAGACTAATTCACACTGAAAATTCGCTGGGGCAATTATCGGGAACGAATATTACTACAAATACTTGTTCCCAATAATAAGCCTTTGTAAATGTGCTGCTGAAGGCAAGATGAGCAAGCCAACTGCTCATCCATCTGTTGAATTAATTGTTTATGCAGCACATTAACATCATTTTTTCTGGTAGCAGATTGTGCTGTGTGAACAATTGCCCAGAAACAATTAGTCTGTATGCAGAGGAGCAATAGCAGTAGTCATCCATCATCCCCATACAATGGAGGTGATTGTTGCACGTAATTTCAGCTCTTTCTTCCACTGACAAGCACAGAGTAATCGGGAAGGAGCAATCCGTTCCTGATAATTGGCTGCTCTGTTGGCACATGTAAATGCACCTTTATTTTACTTTTTACTGACGTATCTTGTTATCTGACTACATCTACTCATCTACCGTCTGCTCTGACCTTCCGCTAGTATTGTGTGTTGACTGTTCTTCATCTGTCCTGACTCCGTCCCCTTTTCCGTTTTGCGCATACTCTGCCTGTCGTGACCTTTACTTGCCTGACTACAACTATTGCAACTTGACTTTTTCGTATGTAATTTTTTATTATTGAATATTTAGTGAACAAAATTTAGAAGTAAACACATCACATATTACAAAAGGGCACTAACCCTGTAGGCAATCAGAAAATCTTGACAAAAAGAAAAAGGAGTAAATAACTATACAGTAAATCAAGGATAAGTCGTACATGTCTGACCTCCCCAACTTGGAAAGTATAAATGTCTCTAGGTCCAGGTGAGTTGCTGTTGTTCCTAGATATTAATATATCAAGCTGGTGATCAACACAAACTGAGTAGATGATAAGCAAACATATATAAGAAACAAATGGACCCAAAAGAAAAACTCAATGACCCACGGCAGGACCCCCAAGCACTTAAATAAGTTTTTAAAGGCAACATATTCCCATACTAATACTTTATATTCCTTGAGAAGGCCAAACCCTGTGAACAGTACCATAAAGTTAGAAAAAGAAAGAAAAAATCCCTACAGTGTATCTCAATCATCCTTCGACAGTACATTCCTCCATGTCTGCCAAATCTTTAGATACAGCTGTCTGTTGTTATTTTCCCAGTTTGCAAGATCCTCTAGTTAATTTGTTGTACTTTGGTTTTCCAGAGGTCAATAGTTGGGGGGGGGGGGATCTCTCTCAGTTTCTTAGGGATAAGGAGTTTGGCCGCAGCTATCATATGCATGGTGAGATTTAATTTAGGAGGTGTGATTATTGAGGCAGCCATAGATGAACCAACTCTGGGAACAGCGATATATTCATAGAACGTATAGTATTTATAGCTTTATCCACATCCTTCCAAAACTGCACTTTCAATAGACAAGACCAACATATGTATAACATATGTGGGGATTCGCTCTGGTAGGCAGCTTAGCGGACGCAGTATAGAGGCAATAACAAAGTATTTAACTTAGTTCAGTGTTTATTCACACAAAAGGAAAAACAAAATAACAGTTCACAGTGTTGGTGTATGTTCACACCATGCAAAGTCTACAGAACACAAAAGTTCACCTGGTTAGCAGTTTTTCATCAGCCATCCACATCAGGCTTTATGGGGCCTGTTTTCCAGCAATGCAGCTCTCAGCCCTTTAGCAAGGAACACCTCAAGCAGATACCAAAACCACAGAGTCTCCACAGTTTCACTGTTAAATGGAGGATAATTGCATGATTTTCCTATCTTATGACGTAAAGTCATGATTTTATTAAAGACACGGAGGCGAGTATTGCTATCTCTTTCTTTACTAAAATCATATAGCAGCAAAAAACGAACAAATCAATCAAAGTGGAAACCATGGCAACTGACTCCTCCCCACTGTGCCAGTATAACAGTTCTAGTCACTGTCGACTCCTCCTCTTTCTTTGATGGTGATAGTCCACTGGAAAACTGATCTCGATGAGCAAAACTCCATAGAAACTGAAGACCAATCAACTCTTTAACCGAAGAATAAAACTGGAAACTGAAACGATAGCAGCAGCTGGGAAGTAGTAAATTCATCCTATGAAAAGAAAAGGAGACAAAAGGTAGAAAAAACGTCTAAATGAAGGTAACAATCAACAGTAACGCATTGCAGTGTACATATAGTATCGTAACTGTCAGATGTAGACATAATATAGAACCACAGTTATTCAAATCCGAAAACGTCAGGGGGGGGAATAGGGCGGGGCAATACTCGCCTCCGTGTCTTTAATAAAATCATGACTTTACGTCATAAGATAGGAAAATCATGCAATTTTATTACATGACACGGAGGCTCCTATTGCTAGTTCAAAGCTGACTTACCACAGAAGAAAAAACATGAACCGGAGGCCGGAAATAGAATTCACGAAAGGTAGAAACTCGTGACCAATCCGCCATTTTCATAATGTCCTCCAAACGGGCGCCTGCCATAGTCATTGAGGTTGCCGAAGCCCCTCTAGTGGAATGTGCAGAGAAAATCTCCATATTCACACCTGCCAAGGACATAACCCACTTCACCCAGCGGGCTAGAGTGATTGTTGATACCGGTCCAAAAGGGCGACGGTATGATAGAAAAAGCTGTGGACAATTAGGCGAACGAAAAGGGAGAGTACGTATCTCATATTCCCGAAGGCAGGTCACTGGGCAGAGGGCAGGGGAGTCCGGAAAACATGGATAAGAAACGGACCTGATACTAGTCTTGGTGCGTTGTGTGATGTTGAACACAACCCCATTGGGAGTGTAGGATCTAGCGTCGTAATCCAAAGCGCGGACGTCGGACACCCTCTTGCAGGAGATCAAGCAAAACAAGGAAACCAGCTTAGCAGAAAGCTGGCGAAGGGTAAGGTCCGTATTTGAAGGCCAGGAGGAAAAAAGGGACAGCACGGAGGAGACATCCCACGTAGAGGAAAAACGAGGTCTGGGTGGACGGGAAAGACGGGAGCCTCTAAGAAGACGGCAAACTAGGGGATGCTGACCCGCCGGGCACCCCCCAAACCCGTGGTGAAAAGCAGAAATAGCAGAGCGGTACAAGTTGATGGTACGGTAAGCTTTACCGTCCTCAAAAAGCGAAGTAAGAAATTGAAGCACATCTGTTACAGGGGCTGAAACGGGATCCAGGTGGCTAGCCAGGCACCAATCAGTCCAAGATCTCCAGGCTGACCGATAAGACCGTCTGGTCCCTGGAGCCCACGCCTCGTCCAATAGGCGTCTAACTGAGTCCGAAATTCCAGCGATGTTCCAGGGTTCCCTGAAATTCTGCACGCCAGAAGTTGGAGGGAGCCTTCGAGGATAAGAGGATGCCCGAGACCCGAAGGATCTAACAAGAGGTCCGGGAAGAGCGGAAGAAGTAGAGGACACTGAATTAAGCACTTCAGAAGTTGAGGGAACCACGACTGGGTGGTCCAAAACGGGACTATAAGAACAAGATCCGCTCCCTGAAGGCGGGTTAGAGTTAAGACTCGTGGGATCAGAGCGAACGGAGGGAAGGCGTAGGAAATGTGACCTGTCCAATCTTGAAGGAATGCATCTACCGCCTCTGCGTCTGGATCCGGACGCCAGCTGTAAAACCGTGGGAGTTGGGAGTTCAGACGAGACGCAAAGAGGTCTAAATAGAAAGGACCCCAACGGGATGAAATGGATGAGAAGACTGTGGTGTCTAATCTCCAATCGCTGGAGTCCGACAGAAAACAAGAGCTCCAGTCCGCATGGGTATTGTGTAGGCCCGGTATATACTCTGCCGACACCGTGATCTCCCTGGCAAGGCAGAAAGTCCAGAAATCCCGCGCCAGGTGGGATAGGGTTGTAGAATGCGTGCCTCCCATGGCATTGACATACCTGACTGCAGAGATGTTGTCCATCCGTAATCTGATGCAAGCCTTGGTCAGGTTGCTCGCGAAACTGCGAACTGCAAAAGAACCCGCCAGCAGTTCTAAGGCGTTGATGTGAAGGGCAGACTCCTCTACCGACCAACGACCTCCAGTAGACACACCGTTGCTGTAAGCTCCCCAGCCCAGAAGGCTGGCATCTGACTCTATCGTGATATCCGGACGGGGTCGAAAAATCGCCTTCCCATTCCACACTTCCAGGTTGTGGACCCACCAAGACAATTCGTCTCTGGTGTCCTCGTCCAAGGTGATCAAATCCGCGTAGGATGCTCCCGATTGAAGGTGGGCAATCTTGAGCCTCTGCATGGCCCGATAATGTAGAGGAGCTGGGAACACTGCTTGGATGGACGAAGAGAGAAGGCCTATTATACGGGCCAGGTGGCGTAGGGAGACTTGTGGAAGAGAGAGGGAATGAAGGAGCTCCTTGCGGATGGCTCGCACTTTGGAAGGAGGGAGACTGAGGGTCTCCGTGGATGAATTGATGGTGAAGCCTAGAAACTCTATGGACTGGGCCGGAGTCAAAGTCGATTTCTCTAGATTGAGAAGAAAGCCCAATCGAGATAATAGGTCCATGGAACATTGCAGATGTGTAAGCAGGACGGAAGGGCACTGGGCCATGATGAGGATATCGTCTAGATAAATAATCAGACGAATCCCTTGACTGCGGAGACAGGAGATGACCGGCCGTAGAAGTTTGGTGAAGCACCAGGGGGCCGAAGAAAGTCCGAAAGGTAGACATGTGAATCTCCATATCTCCGAGCCCCAGAGAAAACGAAGAAGATCCCTGGACGACTCGGCTACCGGCACTGTCAGGTAGGCATCTTTCAGGTCTAGTTTGACCATCCAATCGCCATGGAGTAGCAAATCCCTGAGAAGGTGAATGCCCTCCATCTTGAAGTGCCGATATCGCACGAAAGCGTTTAGGGCCCGAAGGTTGATTACGGGACGCATTTGACCTCCTTTTTTGGCACAGGAACATACTGCTTAGGATTCCCTCCGTGGATACGGGAGCTCGCTCTATGGCACCCTTCTGACATAGCGCCGTCAGCTCCTGATGCAACAACCGGCGCGTTGAGGACGGGAGAACTACAGGATGTGGAGGGGGAATTTGGATCTGAGAGCAAATCAGTTCTATGTGGAATCCCCGTACAGTAGAAAGAACCCATGGGTCGGCAGTGATGGTTGACCAGACATGGGAAAAAATACGGAGTCTGCCCCCTACCCAAGGGGTCAAAGAAGATGTTGGAAGTCGACTTACCGACAGGGCATCGGTTAGATGAACCCCTGGCTCCGCGGGAACACCAAGTTGATCCTCAGGTGGGGAAGAAGGCGGGTGGCTGTCGGAACTCTTGTGTGTAGGGACGATAGGAGAAGGAGCCTCGACCCGAACCACGGGTCTGGTAGGAAGAACGGCCGGACAGGCGGCCCCTAGAGCTGCCGGCCCTGTGAGAGACCCTACCCTGGAATACTCGTTTCATCGAGGTCTGGGCCTTGTCAAGGGCAGTGAAGGCTCCCACGAACCGGGACAGGTCCTTTATAAAGGAGTCCCCAAACCGTAATCCCTGGGCCTCTTTACCTGCCTCTGTGAGGGCTAAATTAGAGAGTTTGGGTTCTATTTTGAAAAGAATCGCCTTTCTTCTCTCTATGGAGAGTGACATATTAACGTTGCCTGTTATGCACACAGCCCGCTGAACCCATCCCCGGAGTTCCTCCGGATCCACCAGTGAATTCTGGGATTTGGCTGACTCAGCCATTTCAAAAAATTTTGTTAGTGGGCCCAATAGGTCTAACAGCTTGTCCTGACAGGACTTTAAGGCCGACTCTAAACCCTTCTTTGGGTTCCAGCCCGATTTAGAGAGGAATTGACACATTTTCGGGTCAACAATAGGTGTCTCACAGACTTTACTTGGAATAATGGGTCTGGGACACTCAGCTTTCATTTTATTGCGCGCCTCCTTAGAAAGAGGCTGGCGCACTCGGGCTTCTAGGTACTTTGCCACATGTGAGGACGGGAGCCACTCTGCAGACCTTGGGTGATGTAATGTATCGGGATCAAATAGGGGCTCACCCTCGGGATCTAAAATGGCTGAGGATTCCAAAGGAACCTCCGTGGAAGCAGACCGTGGCGTGATAGATCTTGAGGATGGACCTGGAAGGTCCGAATCCAAAAGATCGTCCTCCTCCAAGTCCTCAAATTCAATAGAACAATACTGAGCCTCCTCATCTGAGTCGGGTTCAGAGCCCGAAACATAATCTTGTTGCGCTCTAGCGCTTTTCCACTGCCTCGCCTTTTCTGCCTGGCGGGCATAGGCTCTTTTGCGTGAACGGGGCACGCCATCTTGGGTGGCTTCAGTTCCACCAGTCTTAATGGTTCTGGAGGCAGGTAGTAAGGTCTCCGATGGATGGGACCTAGAAGTTTTGGAGGAGGAGGGGCCGGCCATAAGGGCTTCAGAAATTGAAGTGGATATGGCCGTGGACATAGACCCCATGGCAGCCTGGATAGCTGCAGTCACTGAACGCTGAATAGCCGAAGTTTGTGCCTCTACAGACATGGCAGCTTGTTCTTGTGCATTAGAGGGCACCTCCACAATTTCAGGGGAAGATTCACACCCACCCATATTCACTTTGGACATTGTCTAAAAACGGGGTATTATTAATAGAGCCTAATGTGGCTTATCAACAACGGGCTAGTATTAATAGGGCCTAATGTGGCTTATTAAACAGGGCAGTATGAATATATAGCCTAATGTGGCGAAATGGCAACAAAAAACCCTCAAGTATAGATAAAAATATACTAGCAGAGATACACTGAGGCTCCGGCAGCTCTTCTGAGGAGAATCGGCGCAAATCTCGCGAAATACCGCAAGATCACGCTCGATTCAGAGAGGAGAGAGCGGGATGCGCGCGAAAAACGCCGGAGACCTGGTGAGGTAAAATGGCGGCCGAAATCTCGCGAGATCTCGGCCGCCCAGAAGGAAGAAGAAGCGGAGCGGCGCAGAGGTGGCGGTGGGTGACGGGAGTCTTATGAAGCGGCGAAATGGCCGCACAGAGAGTGGGGTCGAAACCCAGCAGCGCTACAGGTGGGAAACTGAAAAAACCTAAAAGGGAAAACTTTTGCTTAGGGGAAAAAAACCAATAAGGGCAGAAAGGAAAGAGTGGGGAGGAATGACACACCTCACCGAAAGGAAGACTACAAGGAGAAGCATAAAATATATAATATATAATATAATATATAATATATAACATATAATACAATAATACAATAATACTAATAAAGCTCAGCCCACAGACAATGAGACCACTGTACTTATCTGTGAGGAGAGCAGCAAAGAAAGAGGAGGAGTCGACAGTGACTAGAACTGTTATACTGGCACAGTGGGGAGGAGTCAGTTGCAATGGTTTCCACTTTGATTGATTTGTTCGTTTTTTGCTGCTATATGATTTTAGTAAAGAAAGAGATAGCAATAGGAGCCTCCGTGTCATGTAATAAAATCCACACAGCTGAGACTGCTGGCTGGGTTTTTATATCCCAAACCAAAACCCGGCCTGGAATGTGGGGAGAAGCCACTCATCCTGCCCTTTGGCTGCTCCCAGTAAGAGCCGCCCCAGGTCGGCTCTACAGCTATACTAAATAAAAAATAGTGCCAGTCAGCGCTAACTGCCTCTGACACTTAAAATAACCGGCTCTTACCTCACAAAGGCAAGGAATCTCGGTGACACATACCTTCCGTCAATGACGGACCCTTGCGCCTTCCTACACATAGTACCTTTTTCTTTCCCACATCACCAGCATTGATTGCTGGGTGATAACCCTAGTGTGAATAGAAAATATGGTGTTTTATACCATCTAGTGATAACTTTAAAACTGTGCATTGCATCGTGTTATTGATCAAGTCGTCGAGGAAAAGGAGCAGGAAGATAAGGAAGTCGCAATGCTGAATGAATTCCCAGGGGGAATGAATCCATCGGAGACAGGTCAGCACGAGTCTGTAGAGGAGTCAGAGGAGGGTGATGCCTAGGGGTAGGGGAAGGATGAGGAGCAAGAAGAGCAGGCTTTAAACTTTTCGGGGATCCCTGGTGTTGTCCCTGATGGGGAGGGGAAGACCGAGGATGACATTCTCCCAGGCGATAAACAGGAGCCAGGGCGCTCCACTGCTTCCAATTTAGTGCAAATGGAGGCCTTCATGCTCCAGTGTTTGAAGAGGGACCCCCGTGTAAAAAGCATAAAGGGCAAGGACCAGTACTTGATGGCAACGTACTTACACCCCCACTACAAACACAAAAAGGCGGACATGTTGCCAGCATCACAGAGGGCTGTCAGAATGCAGCATTTCCAAGCCTTGCTGCGAGAGATGGTGCATTCTGCTGTTGGGGGGCACTGGCAGAGGAATTTCCACCCACAGAGAAACAGGTACCAATCCTACTGTCCATGCAAGAAGAGGGCAGCTTAAAGATGTGTTGGTCAGTTCAGATATGAGATCATTCTTGCAGCCAATCAATCGACAGCAACCCTCCGGATCCAGCCTCAGGGAATGCCTAGACTGACAGGTGTCTGACTACATTGGGTTAACGGCTGATGTGGACGCTCTGAGAAGCGAGGAACCCCTGGACCACTGATTGTGCAGATTTGACCTGTGGCCAGAGCTGGCACAATTTGCCATGGAAGTCTTGGCTTGCCCCTCATCCAGTGTTATGTCCAAAAGGATGTTCAGCGCAGCAAGGGGGATCGTGACCGATAAGCGCACTCGCCTAGCTCACGACAGTGTGGACTACCTCACATTTCTAAAAATTGATGCGGTATTGATCTCGTAGGAATTCAACACCTGTGACGACCACGTTTAATTGAAATTCCTCTTGCCAGCCCACTCATATCACCACACAGAACAAAGAATGGTCCCTGTCTTATGTAAATACAGTGGCATGATAGGCCTTTTCTGTCCGGTGAATGCCTAATGTTTGGGGCCTGTACTCCACTGTCCTGCAGTAAAATTGGCATCCAATGAATGCCTAATATACCTCCAGCCACATAATCACTTGAACTTTTCTGTCTGGTGAATGCCTAATGTTTGGGGCCTGTACTCTACTGGCCTGCAGTAAAATTGTTATCCAATGACCATCTAATATACCTCCAGACACATAATCCCTTGATCTTTTCTGTATGGTGAATGCCTATTTGTTGGGGCCTCTGAGGAATTCAACACCTATGACGACCATGTGTTATCGAATCACCTATTATCATTTGTGGTTTATTCAAGAGGGGGGATTTTGTGAGCCATGTTTTTAATCCAATTTTATATTTTTAGTTATTTTAAAAATATGTATTTGACATGTATTTGTACTGGCCTACAGTAAAATTGTTATCCAATGACCATCTAATATTCCCACCAGCCACATAATCACCTAATCTTTTCTGTCCGGTGAATGCCTAATGTTTGGGGCCTGTACTCTATTGGCCTGTTATCCAATGACCGTCTAAAATATCTCCAGCCACATAATCAAATGATCTTTTCTGTACGATGAATGCATCATTTTTGGGGCCTTTATTCTAACTGGCCAACAATAAAATTGTTATATGGCGACCACCTAATGTACCTCCAGCCACATAATCACTTGTTCTTTTCTGTACAATGAATACATAATTTTTGGGGCATATAATCTAACTGGCCAACAGTAAAATTGTTATACGGTGACTGCCTAATGTACTTCCAGCCACATAATCACTTATTCTTTTCTGTACTGTGAATGCCTAACATATGGGCCTTGTACTTCACTGGCCTGCAATAAAATTGTTATCTAATGACCGCCTAATATACCTCCAGCCACATAATCTCTTGATCTTTTCTGTCCGGTGAATGCCTAATGTTTGGGGCCTCTACTCCACTGGCCTACAGTAAAATTGTTATCCAATGACCGTCTAATATACCTCCAGCCACATAATCACTTGATCTTTTCTGTACGACGAATGCATAATTTTTGGGGCATATAATCTAACTGGCCAACAGTAAAATTATTATAGGTCACCGGCTAATGTACCTCTAGCCACATAATCACTTGTTCTTTTCTGTATGGTGAATGCTTAATGTTTGGGGCCTGTTCTCCCATGGCCTAAAATAAAAGATTTCTAGGCTCCAGCAGGGCACATTTTTGAGAATTTCCTTTAAGAATTCAAAATGGCCGATGATTAAAATCCATATTTTTTGTGGGAATTTTCATCATTGACCCCCCTCTAGTATGTCACTGTCCATGTTGTGGGACTATTTGTGCACTTCTAGTAATTATTTAGTGGCTGCAAAAATGATCTGAAGGTTTTTCAGGTTCGCCTGCCATTAAAGTGAATGGGGCCCACCACGAACTTGCGTTCGCAAACATTTGATCGCAATCGCGTTGGTGAATCGTCCCGGGCGATGTTCATCCATCACTATCTGTGCGTACTCTTACAATTAGAAGACGCCTATGAAAAGCCAAGCTATCTGCAAGAAGCCCCCGCAAAGTCCCACTGTTGAAAAAAAGACATGTGCTGAAGATTTTACAATTTGCCAAAGAGCACATTGACATTGACTGTGGACAGATGAAAGTAAGATTGTTCTATTTGGGTCTAGTGGCCGGAGACAGTTTGTCAGATGACCCCCAAGCACTGAATACAAGCCACAGTACACTTGCAGCATGCAAGCATCATGATATGGGGATGTTTTTCATTCTAAGGTGTTGGGCCTATTTATCGCATACCAGGGATCATGGATCAGTTTGAATACATCAGAATACTTGAAGAGGTCATACTGCCTTATGCTTAATCCAATAGAAAACTTGTGGGGTAACATCAAAAATGCAGTTTCTGAGACAAAACCAAGAAATAGAGAAGAACTGTAAAATGTAGTCCAATCATCCTGGGCTGGAATACCTGTTCACAGGTGCCAGAAGTTGGTTGACTCTGTGCAAGACAGATGTACCACAGTTCTCAGAAACAGTGGTTATACAACTAAATATTAGTGATATGATTCAAAGGAAAGCAAAATCTTCACACATTTTTCAGTTTATATAGTGAATGTTTGAGTTTGTAAAGAACAACATAAATTTTATATCTTTTTCCTCATGTTTTGATTTAAAAAAGAATGTGGTGTTCTCAATGCATTTGTGTGTATGAAAATAAAAGCTATTAGAAGGATTTTGAGCTTTATCCACTTTTTTAAACACACTGCTATTATTTTGAACACAGCTGTATATATATATATATATATATTATATAAATATATATATATATATATATCCATAATAAAGCTGTGGCAGCACTCCCTTAAGAACTTGTATTGGATGTAGGGTGCCCGCGATAGTCCCTCGTCTCAGGACAGCAAACAGCAAAGAAAGGTTCACAGCACTCCTTGAAAGATAAAATGTGCTCTTTTATTCACACATATCAAATGACTTGTCATTTGATATGTGTGAATAAAAGAGCACGTTTTATCTTTCAAGGAGTGCTGCGAACCTTTCCTTGCTATATATATATATATATATATATATATATATACAGTGGGATGCGAAAGGTTGGGCAACCTTGTTAATCGTCATGATTTTCCTCTATAAATCGTTGGTTGTTACGATAAAAAATGTCAGTTAAATATATCATATAGGAGACACACACAGTGATATTTGAGAAGTTAAATTACGTTTATTGGATTTACAGAAAGTGTGCTATAATTGTTTAAACAAAATTAGGCAGGTGCATAAATTTGGGCACCACAAAAAAGAAATGAAATCAATATTTAGTAGATCCTCCTTTTGTAGAAATTACAGCCCCTAAACGCTTCCTGTAGGTTCCAATGAGAGTCTGGATTCTGGTTGAAGGTATTTTGGACCATTCCTCTTTACAAAACATCTTTAGTTCATTCAGGTTTGATGGCTTACGAGCATGGACAGCTCTCTTTAAGTCACACCACAAATTTTCAATTATATTTAGGTCTGGGGACTGAGATGGCCATTCCAGAACGTTGTACTTGTTCCTCTGCATAAATGCCTTAGTGGATTTTGAGCAGTGTTTAGGGTCGTTGTCTTGTTGAAAGATCCAGCCCCGGCGCAGCTTCAGCTTTGTCACTGATTCCTGGACATTAGTCTCCAGAATCTGCTGATACTGAGTGGAATCCATACGTCCCTCAACTTTGACAAGATTCCCAGTCCCTGCACTGGCCACACAGCCCCATAGCATGATGGAACCACCACCATATTTTACTATAGGTAGCAGGTGTTTTTCTTGAAATGCTGTGTTCTTTTTCCTCCATGCATAACGCCCCTTGTTATAGCCAAATAACTCAATTTTAGTTTCATCACTCCATAGCACCTTATTCCAAAATGAAGCTGGCTTGTCCAAATGTGCTTTAGCCCACCTCAAGCGGCACTTTTTGTGCTGTGGGCGGAGAAAAGGCTTCCTCTGCATAACTCTCGCATACAGCATCTCCTTGTGTAAAGTGCGCCGAATGGTTGAACGATGCACAGTGACTCCATCTGCAGCAAGATGATGTTGTAGGTCTTTGGTGCTGGTCTGTGGGTTGACTCTGACTGTTCTCACCATTCGTCGCTTCTGTCTATCTGAGATTTTTCTTGGTCTGCCACTTCAAGCCTTAACTTGAACTGAGCCTGTGGTCTACCATTTCCTCAATATGTTCCTAACTGTGGAAACAGACAGCTGAAATCTCTGAGACAGCTTTCTGTATCCTTCCCCTAAACCAGTGATAGGCAAACTGCGGCTCTCCAGCTGTTGCAAAACTACAACTCCCACCATGCCCTGCTGTAGGTTGAAAGCTTTAGGCAGTCTTTGCATGCTGGGAGTTGTAGTTCTGCAACAGCTGGAGAGCCGCAGTTTGCCTATCACTGCCCTAAACCATGATGGTGAACAATCTTTGTCTTCAGGTCATTTGAGAGTTGTTTTGAGACCCCCATGTTGCTACTCTTCAGAGAAAATTAAAAGAGGAGGGAAACTTACAATTGACCCCCTTAAATACTCTTTCTCATAATTGGATTCACCTGTGTATGTAGGTCAGGGGTCACTGAGCTTACCAAGCCAATTTGAGTTCCAATGATTAGTTCTAAAGGTTTTGGAATCAATAAAATGACAACAGTGCCCAAATTTATGCACCTGCCTAATTTTGTTTAAACAATTTATAGCACACTTTCTGTAAATCCAATAAACTTCATTTCACTTCTCAAATATCACTGTGTGTCTCCTATATGATATATTTAACTGACATTTTTTATCGTAACAACCAACAATTTATACAGGAAAATCTTGATGATTAACAAGGTTTCCCAAACTTTCGCATCCCACTGTATATATATATGATAATAGTCGCAGTAAGAGGACTGAAACGTCGCAAGGGTGAATAAAGATCCACAATTTTTCACCTACGGATGTGCTGCGGTGTTTTTCCTTGTTTTATATTACACACCTTGGTAAGGTGTTTCCACCGCCGACACCCATCGGTTTGATACTAGGTGTGCTGCCCTGATTCTACACAGTCTATATATATATATAAATATAAATATACACAAAAAGGCATTGAAGCGCACTTGGGATCGCGTTACACTGGGTCAGTGTGTCCTCCTCAGTGCATTTAATTATAAGCACCTGGCACGTTAGATTTTTAACCAGTTAAATGCAGAATGCACATATGTAAATGCACTTTGTATATAAGAATTTTCAATAAAACAGTACGCTTGGACACAATATTTTATGAATTGCATTTGAATAATATATTAATTGTATATGGCGATATGGATATGAGATTTTGATAATGATCTGTACACATACAGTAGATAATTTGTATCTTTTGCAACTGATGTATTGTTGACTCATTTTAAGAACAAACTTCACTGAACAATTGATAGTTTACATTCCACTCTGTAAATAAAGTCACTGGAAGGAGGAACGTTGTAAAGAAAATGATAAAATCACCTTTATAATTAAGTTATTAAAATGATAGGAGGGACGACATGAACTCTACCTAAACCGCTATACAAATAATGAATGGACGACTATCCAAAAACAAGAGACTGGCTCAGAATTAAATCTGATACACTAGTGAGCTGTGTCGCTATAATTCAGTGTGTCTGGCCGCTCAGGTGTGGAAAAGGAGTCAACCATAAGCACCACAGAGAGCTATGACCATTCCCTGTATATTGATAAGTGGTGATTAATAAGCCTATAGTAAGCCAATGCGACTAAAAGGTACAACACCACTGACTGGATATGGTCATAGTAATACTCACTGGTGCAAGCGGCTTGATGGGCTGACAAGTGGGCAGCACTTCTGGCTACTGTTTGCTACAGTATACCAGAAAACATACACTCTGCCCTATGTCCTACAGGGAGTTGATAAACATCTGCTTACATCCTAGCATGCACCCACATTGCAGTGACGGGATGCATCTAGTATTCCTGATGTGAACACTGTGACAGTTTGCAATCCACAGCGATACTAGGAAATCGCAAATGCGCCATATCAACATAGAAACATAGAATGTGTCGGCAGATAAGAACCATTTGGCCCATCTAGTCTGCCCAATATACTAAATACTATGGATAGCCCCTATCCTATCTTATTTCACAATCACAAAGACAAAAAAGCCTTCACTAAGAATCTTCTCTTTTCACTAAAGGAGTAACTCACAGATCAGAGGTACAATTAGCACCTTCTTGCAAAAGAATCTTCCTGCTCCCATGCCAGGTTAAGTACCCATCAATCTGGTATTTTCTTGACAGAACCTCATAAAAACTTCCTTTCTGTAGTCGGAGTTGCTCTGGCATCGCAGGCGGTCTCACACCTTTAGCCTGGGCAGCGAGTTTCAGAAGAAAAGGACAGATCCTTATCACACAGCTGGTTGGTACAGGAAGGAAGATGACCTGAAAGTCCTCTTCAATCCACAGGCTTCATATTTTTCCCATATTTTCCTAATATTTCATGGGTTATGGAAATGTGAAAGGAACCATCTTTTCAGAGATGGTTTTGGTTCTTCTAACCCACCTTCTAGGAAACCCGCAGACAAATCAGAGATTCCTGCTCTGAGATATAAAGGTTCTCAGGCACCCTGTATTATCTTTTAGTCGTATTTGTTATCAGATGATGCGTAAAATTGTACTGATCAACTATATTTCTTGATTGGACTTACGGGATATGGAGAAATAGGCAAAGCAAAGATTCTGCCAGATTTTCTCCCTATCGGGCAAAGGACTGCCCCTGTTCCAATTACACAAGGCTGGACCTGAACGTGTCATAACAACTCCCCGCTTCAGAGTAGGTAAAAACAGTGACACACTCAGGTCCTGAGTCCTTCTTCTACCATCTGGCGTCGAATAACATCACAACTTCCCGCTGGACACGGACACCCCACCATCCCGGATTATTCTACAAAGACTTTGCAGTTTTTACTGGACTTTACCACGGTAATTCTGAACTTACAGACATTCTATTCCCTTCCACCTCTTACCTATTTCTATCCAAACCAATCTGTTCAACTGGCAGGTATATTTATCTGTCAGCTTTAATGTATATATATTTTTGTGTATAGTTTTAGAATAAAAACTAACAATTTCATCGTTCCAGTTTTGCCCTTGTTACTTGATGACCTGATCTATGCTAAGAACTCTGTCCTCAGAAGACATACTGCCAAATTGTTTTATTTTTATAAATTGCTAATGTACTAGCTAGGTTGCAAATAACCGTTTCATCCTTTTAGGATTAGCTAGCCGGGGTCTCTTCGCCCCGATTCAATACGAAGAGTGGTGGCAGCAAATTAATTTGATTTCCAGCGTGAAATCAGCAATTTTATTTTTACCGATTGTACATACAGTACAATCGTGATTGCATCCTGTCTGGGCCCACCAACCAATCTTAAACGTCTTCTGTGCTCACAGTGGATTCACCTGCAGAAGTCTCTAGTGGAGACCTGTATGGCAACTGTGGCTTAGTACGACGGGATTGGCGGGTGGTTGTACAAATCAACATCCCCTAAGTTGTCTAGCATAAATCACCCCAAATCCTGCTCTACGCGTTTCACCCTCACTAGGGATCTTTAGGATCATTTAGGATCTGGTCTAAAGACATACATACAAACACTTCAACCGCCTCTTGTTATGAGGTCCGCGGCAGCTGTGCTAGAATGGCCATACGTGGCTGCTGAAGCGCTTAGGATATGTGGAGGAGACCCCTCCCCTAGGATGGATCGAGCCCCTGGGTCAGCCAATTGCATGGGACTGGGGAACTGCTAACCGCAACTGAACCCCGCCCACACTGGCCGCCCACTGAATGGAGCGATTCCAACTGGAGTGTCAAAACTTTCTATGACAACGGGGGACCAATCGGCGGCCATGTGCATTGCGGCAGCAAGGCAAAGTTGGATATAAACGCAAGGTAAATAAAAACTGAGGGCAGAGATTACTGTCTATATGATCGTATTAAGAAAGTAATGCAATATATTACTGAGGCACATAATCATACATAGTAACTCGCACTATTGGGCGACTGGGATCACCAAGACGCCTGCAGATCCGTAAAAGGGACAATAACTTCTCTTATAGATATTTGGGATATCACAGGAGGTGATAGGGATAAATGACTGTGGGGGATACATATACTTCTCTTCTGATTTATAAGAAGCAGATATATGAGATTTGTTTATTCAGACCCTGCGGTTGCACCGTCCACAGTCTGAAAATCCATTGTGCCTACTTCTGCAATAATTTTTTGTCAAAATCCCCCCCCCTCCTGACAACTTCAATCCCTTGAAATTTTATGGCGTCCATGTCATCCTTATTCAGGGAAGCTACATGTCGCGCAATTGCTGTATCGGCACCCTTACGGATGTCACCAAGGTGCTCCCTAATTCTTCTACGGAATTCACAGAAGGTCTTCCTTACATATTGTTTGCCACAGTTACATGTGGCCAGGTACAGCAATCCCTTTGTTCTGCAGTTCACAAAGGATCTAATGCCAAAGGTTCTACCCGTGACAGCGCTGGTAAATTCCTTGCCCAGAAATATGGCGTTACACGCCACACAGTCCCCACATCGAAATGTACCTCTCAGATCAGTACCAAACCATGTCATGTTAGTGGGTGGTTGCAAAAAGCTGTGCACTAGACGATCCTTCAGATTACGCGCACGGCGATACGTAATCGCCAATCTATTTTCAATAAGATGCCCCACATCGGGGTCAGATTTGAGTATTCCCCAAAATTGTGTGAGAATGTTTCTAACCTCCTCAAGTGCCTCATCATATGTGGCAATGATGCAGATCTTATCATTGTCTGTTAATGTCACTTTGGGAACCAGCAATGTGTTTCGATGAATGGCTAACGATTGTTGGTATGCCCCACCAAGGACACCTTATGAATACCCTCTGCGCCTAAACCTATGTTGTAAGTCTTTGGATGCGGCACGGTAATCATTCATTCTGGAGAAGTTACGACACAGTCTCAGGTATTGACCCTTAGGAATACTCTTTTTCAGGGATGCGGGGTGACAGCTATCCCAACGCAGGAGACTGTTGGTAGCCATCTCCTTGCGGAACAGCCGAGTCCCCACATTACATTCTCTATCCTTGTAGATAGTCAGGTCCAAGAAGGTAATTTGATGTTCATGGATCACAGATGTAAAGAACAATCCCAAGTCATTTTTATTCAGGTCCTCCACAAACTTATTAAAGTCTGCCTTGCTCCCAGACCAGAAAATGAGGACATCTATATGACATAGCCACAGGCTAATATAGTCAGTCCATTTATAGCCCTCATCTGCAAACACCACCTCCTGTTCCCACCAGCCCAGGTAGAGGTTGGTGAAAGTAGGAGCACATGGGATACCCATCGCCACCCCCCTGAGCTGGTGGTATGTGTGGTGATCAAAAAGGAAGACATTATTTTCCAAGATGAAATGGAAAAGCTCCAGAATGAACTCATTGTGTAACCAGAGATGTCTACCTTGTTGGTGCAGGAAAGACCAACACTCCACATCCCTTATCAAGGGGTATGGAGCTGTACAGCGCCTCCACATCAAGGCTGGCTAACATAGTTCCGTTGTCCATCTGTACATCCTCAAGTCTTTTTATGACCTCCATTGAATCGCACACATATGATGGGAGGGCCAATACGAACGGTCGGAGTATCCTATCAACATACAGTAGGTACTCATGCTGTGGGTAAGACTGCCTGTTCCAGAAACAATAGGTCTACCTTTAAGTGGGGATAAACCCTTGTGTACTTTCGGGAGACCATAAAAGCACGGGGTCTGGGGACATTTAGGGAACAAAAATCCAAATTCTGTTTCACTGATCAGCTTATTCTCACGTACTGCGATTAGCATCCTTTTGACTTTATCCCGAAGGACCTCAGCCGGATTACTCTCCAGGACGCGATAACAGTTTGCATCACTGAGAATGTTGAGACACATTGTTCTATATTGTTTGTAGTACATAATCACAATATTGCCCCCCTTATCTGAGGGCTTGATGACAATGGATGGGTCTCTCTCTAAGGAAAGTAAGGCCGCCATCTCCCCTTTTGTGAAGTTTGCGGTCCTACTCCTACGGTTCTCCATTGATCTAAGCTGATCTGTGACGACACTAAGGAATATATGCAAAGGTGTGCCTTCCCCAGTGGTGGATACTTGGTTGAAGGAGTCTTAAGATCCGTGAAGGGACCCTCACCAAGACCCATGAGCAGATCCTTTACTCATTCAAAGGAATTAAAAGCACATGTAGGAACAAATGAAAGGCCTTTCCCCAGCAACCGTGTTTCTGTCTCTGTGAGGGATCTATCTGACAGGTTAATAATTTGTAATGCATCAGAGCCAATGGGTGTATGTACCGTGTTTTCTTCATGCCCCCTAATATGTTCTCCTGATGCATCATTGATTTTTCCTGTCCCTCAAACCATATGCCGGTGCTGGTGGTTTGAGGGACCTTGTGTTTATATCCAACTTTGCCTTGCTGCTGCAATGCACATGACCGCCGATTGGTCCCCTGTTGTCATAGAAAGTGTTTTGACACTCCAGTTGGAATCACTCCATTCAGTGGGCGGCCAGTGTGGGCGTTGTTCAGTTGCGGTTAACCGCACCCCAGTCCCATGCAATTGGCTGACCCAGGGGCTCAATCCATCCTAGGGGAGGGGTCTCCTCCTCCTACCCTGAGCGCTTCAGTGGCCGCGTGCGGCCATTCTAGCACAGCTTCCACCGACCTCAGAACAAGAGGCGGTTGGCATGTTTGTATGTATGTCTTTAGCCCAGATCTTAAATGCTCCTGAAGATCCCTAGTGAGGGTGAAATGCATAGAGTAGGATTGGGGGTGATTTATGTTAGACAGCTCATGGGATGTTGATTCGTGCTCACATCAGGAATACTAGATGCATCCCATCACTGCAATGTGGGTGCATGCTAGGATGTGAGCAGATGTTTATCAACACCCTGTAGCACATAGGGCAGAGTGTATATTTTCTGGTATAGCAAACAGTAGCCACTGTTTGCTATACCAGATTATCCACTTATCAATATACAGGGAATGATCATAGCTCTCTGTGGTGCTTATGGTTGACTCCTTTTACACACCTGAGCGGCCAGACACACTGAATTATAGCGACACAGCTCATGCACATTTTAAGGGTTAATTGCACTGATTGATGTATTAGTCATGTGACACTATGATGTAATGTTTTGTGGGTATATAGCTTGTTCATTTTGTCCTGTTACTTTGCTTGAGAAAGGCTCTGGTATAGAGCCAAAACGTCGCTACGCCATATGGGTGAATAAACTTTTTTTTTCCACTTTATTATGTGGTAAAGTGCTGCTTGTAGCTGGCCAGCTAAGACCTGTCCTAGGTTGCTAGTATACGGTAGCTTATATTTTTATACAGCTAAACCTGCCAATAGCCTTAATACAGTTCCTATGTTTATGTGTTAAAAAAAAAAAAAATGTTGAGTTTTGGATGTCATATATCTGTTATATTTTGTGTTCACAGAAGCAGAAAAAGGAAATTTGCCTTTAAGATTCATTTTGTAGTGTAAGGTAAGCTCAGTGACACAGTAAAAACAACAGAAAGCATAGTGTTAATTTGTTGTTACTGGGCAGAAATCTAGACCAATCACAGCCAGCTTCTCATACAGCAAGAGTTTTCCCCAATCACAGCCAGCCTCATACATGACCTGTCTGGGAATTCCCCCAGCTCCTGCTGCTAGGATCATTATTCACGAGACACAGGAGCTGAAGTGACATTCACTCCACTGAGAGCTGAGGTTTATGGGAACAAGAGGCCAATATAGGTATTTAACCGCCTCCGGACCGCCTAACGCAGGATTGCGGTCCAGAAGCGGCTGTCCCAGGCAGAGTCACGCATATATGCGTCATCTTGCGAGACGCGAGATTTCCTGTGAACGCACGCACACAGGTGTGCGCGTTCACAGGATCGGAAGGTGAGAGAGTGGATCTACAGCCTGCCAGCGGCGGTCGTTTGCTGGCAGGCTGTAGACGCGATTTTTTTTAACCCCTAACTGGTATATTAGACGCTGTTTTGATAACAGCATCTAATATACCTGCTACCTGGTGGTCCCTTTTGCTTGGATCGACCACCAGAGGACACAGGCAGCTCAGTAAAGTAGCACCAAGCACCACACTACACTACACCCCCCTTGTCACTTATTACCCCTTATTAACCCCTGATCACCCCATATAGACTCCCTGATCACCCTCCTGTCATTGATCACCCCCCTGTCATTGATCACCCCCCCGTTAGGCTCCATTCAGATGTCCGTATGTGTTTTACGGATCCACGGATCCATGGATCGGATCCGCAAAACACATACGGACGTCTGAATGGAGCCTTACAGGGGGGTGATTGTGTTAACCAGACTCTTGGCTACTGAGACTAGACTTGCAGGTGAGGGCCTGCTGTCACTTTGTTGACTCTAGATAACTTCTAAGCGATCGCACGTCCCCGTGACGGCGATAATCAACTTTCAACAAGGACCTTCTGGTATAGCACCGTTTTGCTTGTCCTCTCCACCAGAGGAATGAGAGATGAGAAGTTCTCTTTGTAGCTGAGGTCGAGAAAGGTGAACAACCAGTAATCCATGTTGTCTAAAATGCATATAATGCGCGGGTCGTGGGAAAGGCAGCATAACATGAAGTCAGCCATGTGTGCCAGAGTACCAACAGGCAAGACTTCACTGTCATCATCAGAAGGTGAACTGACCCTGTAAAAGATTTTAGGTGAGGGCCTGCAGGTGAGCTGACCCTGTAAAACATTATATGCGAGAGCCCCCCCATTCCAGTTATTACTTAGTTGCCCTCCTCTGTACCCTCTCCAGCTCTGCTATGTCTGCCTTGTTCACAGGAGCCCAGAACTGTACACAGTACTCCATGTGTGGTCTGACTTGTGATTTGTAAAGTGGTAGGACTATGTTCTCATCACGGGCATCTATGCCCCTTTTGATGCAACCCATTTCCTTATTGGCTTTGGCGGCAGCTGCCTGACACAGTTTTTTGCAGCTTATTCCTTCCCATGTGCATAACTTTACATTTGTCAGTGTTAAACCTCATCTGCCAATTATCTGCCCAAGCCTCCAATCTATCCATATCCCTCTGTAGTAGTATACTGTCCTCTTTAGTGTTAATTACTTTACACAGTTTAGTGTCATCTGTGAAAATTGACACTTTACTATGCAAGCCTTCTACAAGATCATTAATAAATATATTGAAGAGAATAGGGCCCAATACTGACCCCTGAGGTACCCCACCAGTGACCCAATCTGAGAGTGTACTGTTAATAACCACCCTCTATTTTCTATCATTGAGCCAGTTACTTACCCACATACAGACATATCTCCCAGTCCAAGCATTCTCATTTTATATACTAACCTTCTATGTGGTATAGTGTCAAATGCTTTGGAGAAGTCCAGATATACGACATCCATTGATTCGCCGCTGTCAAGTCGAAACTTACCTCCTCATAGAAACTGATTAAATTAGTTTGGCATGACCGTTCCCTCACAAAGCCATGCTGCTATGGCGTTATTTGCTTAATTCCGTTGAGATGCCCTAAGATAACATCTCTAAGAAAAACATTCAAACAATTTACCCACAACAGATGTTAAACTTACTGGCCTATAGTTTACAGGCTCTGTTTTTGGACTATTTTTGAATATTGGCACCACATTTGCCATGCACCAATCCTGTGGGACATTACATGTCAATATAGAGTCCGCAAATATCAGAAATAAGGGTCTGGCTATGACATTACTTAATTCCCTTAGGATACTGGGGTGTATGCCATCCGGTCCTGGCGATTTGTCTATTTGAATCTTTTCAAGTCGCTGATGTACTTCTTCCTGGATCAGACAGGACACTGTTAATGGGGAATTTATTTTTACATTCTGCATGTCATCTGACAGTTCATTTTCCTCAGCGACTATATCAGAAAAAAAAAAAATTAACAGCTTTGCTTTCTCCTTGTCGCTCTCTGAGACTCCCCCCTCATTACTCTTTAAAGGGCCGACTCCTTCAGATTTATACTTTTTAACATTTATATAATTGAAGAACATTTTAGGGTTAGTTTTACTCTCTTTGGCAATTAATCTCTTGGTCTCTAGTTTGTCCGCTTTTATTTGATTTTTACATGTTCTATTTTTATCCTTATAGTTTTTCAGTGCTTCCGTGCTACCCTCCTGTTTTAGTGATTTATATGCTTTCTTTTTGTCATTTATTTCTTTCTTTACAGTTCTATTTATCCACTTTGGTTTCTTTTTGTTCCTTGGCCTTTTATTCCCATACGGTATGTACCTCTCACAATGAGATTTTAGGATGCTTTTAAAGATATCCCATTTTGTGGCTGTATTTTTATTTTTGAGGACTTTGTCCCAGTTAGTTAGGCCTATGGGCGCTCTTAGTTGGCTAAATTTAACTTTTTTGAAGTTTGGTACTTTTGTTCCTCCCTTTTGAATGATAATTGGAAGGTTATTACTTTATGGTCACTATTTCCCTGGTGTCCCCCAACCTGCACGTCTGTTGTTCTGTCAGGCCTATTGGTTAATACCAAGTCCAGTATGGCCGTCCCTCTAGTCGGGTCTTGAACCAGTTGGGAGAGATAATTGTCTTTGGTTATTGCCAAGAACCTGTTTCCTTTATGAGATATACAAGTTTCAGTTTCCCAGTCTATATGTGGTTAGTTGAAGTCCCCCATAATAACCACCTCATTATGATTTGCCACCTCGTCTATCTAGTTTAGTAGTAGATTTTCTGTGGACTCTGGTATATTAGATGGTTTATAGTAAACGCCTATTAGTAATTTATTGTTGTTTTTAGCTCCATGTATCTCTACTCACAGTGACTCCACATGTTCATGTCCCTCACTTATATCTTCACGGAGTGTGGGCTTTAGACAAGACTTTACATAAAGACAAACCCGTCTTTATGTAACCAGGTGCATGGGAATACAATACAGTAGATTGAGTACATTACAAATGATAGATTGAAATTGCCTTCATGTTCATCACCAACTCAGCTCTCCTCTGGTGAAGTTGAGAAGTCAGGGGCAATCCAGGCCTTGTTCATTTTTATCTGAGTCAACCTGTCAGCATTGCCAGTAGAATACGCTTATCTGTTATAATGCCACCAGCAGCACTAAATACATGCTCAGACAAAACGCTGGCGGCAGGGCAGGCCAGCACCTCCAAGGCATACAGCGCAAGTTCGTGCCACGTGTCCAGCTTGGACACCCAGTAGTTGTAAGGCACTGAGGGGTCATTTAGGACACTGACACGGTCTGCTATGTATTCCTTCACCGTCTTCCAAAACTTTTCCCTCCTTGTACCACTAGACTGCGCTTCAGGGTGAGGTTGCTAGCGGGGTGTCATGAAAGTGTCCCATGCCTTGGAGAGTGTCGCCCTGCCTTTGTTGGAACTGCTGTGTGTTCCCATAATCTCCCTTCCTCGGTTGCCTAAAAAAGTACAGACTCTGCCGCCAGCATTATCAGATGGAAAATTTTGGAACAATCTCTTAACAAGTACCTTCTAGTAATGCACCATTTTACTCGTCCTCTCCACTACAGGAATGAGAGAAGAGAAGTTCTCTTTGTAGCGGGTGTCGAGAAGGGTAAACACCCAGTAATCCGTATATATTAAATACGTATGACGCAAGGGTCGTGGGAAAGGCAGCCTAACATGAAGTCAGCCATGTGTGCCAGAGTACCAACAGGCAAGACATCAATGTCGACATCAGGATAACTCTCCATCTCCTCCTCCTCATCTGCCCATCCACACTGAACAGATGGAATTAAAGTTCCATGGGTACTACCCTCTGTAGCAGAGACAACTGTCTCCAGCTCCTCCTCCTCCTCTTCATGGTCCAATTTGCGCTTAGAAGATGAACTGAGGGTGGGCTGGCTATCACCCTGATTAATCTCCTACCCCATTTCCTCATCTGCCATATTCGGAGCATCGCCCTTAATTGTGAGCAGCAATTGTTTCAGTAAACACAGCAGTGGGATGGTTAAGCTGATAATAGCGTTATTGCCACTAACCATCTGTGTGGATTGATCAGAGTTTTTAAAACCTCACAGAGGTCTGACATCAATGCCCACTCCTCGCTTGTGAATAGTGGCAGTTGACTCGAAAGGCGACGACCATATTGCAGCTGGTATTCCACAACGGCTGGTATTCCATGTTGCTCACAAAGCCTGGCTAACATGTAGAATGTAAAGTTCCAGTGCGTGCTCACGTCGCACAACAGTCAGTGAGCTGGAAGCCGTAAGCACTCCTGCAGTGTTGGCAGACCGTCTGAAGCTGCTGACGACTTGCATAAATGGGCACACACCTGGAGCACCTTCACTAGTAGCTCTGGCAAATTGGGTAGGTTTTGATAAACAGAAGAACCACTAAGTTTAAGACGTAGGCGAGGCATGGGATGTGTGTCAGGTTGCCGAGCTCCAAAGGAGCTACCAAGTTACGGCCATTGTCAGACACAACCATGCCTGGTCGTAGGTTGAGTGGCAAGAGCCACAGCTCTGTCTGGTCGCTTATACCATGCCACAGCTATGCAGCGGTGTGCTGTTTGTCCCCTAAGCATATCAGCTTCAGCACGGCCTGTTGACGCTTACCCAAAGCAATGCTATACTGCTTCCAGCTAGCGACTGATGGATGACTGCTGCTGGAGGTGGAAGTGGAGGCGGCGGAGGAGGAGAAGTGGGGGTTGGAGCCAGTAACATAGCTGCTGGCGGAGACCCTGATGGACGTATAGGCCTGCAATCCTGGGCGTGGGTAGCACCTGTGCCATCCCAGGGTATGACTCACTCCCGACCTCCACACCATTCACCCAGTGTGCGGTCAGGGAAATGTAGATTCCCTGGCCACCAGCACTTGTCCATGTGTCCGTGGTTAAGTGGACCTTCCCAGTAACTGCGTTGGTCAGGGCACGTGTGATGTTCTGGGACACATGCTGGTGTATGGCGGAAAATATTGCCTGCTGGGGACTGCGTACCGAGGGACGGCCGCCGACATCAGGCTGTGGAAGGCGTCAGTGTCCACAAGCCTAAATGGCAACATTTTAAGGGCCAGTAATTTCAAAAGTTGCGCATTTAGTGCTATGGCTTGTGGGTGGGTGGGTATTTGCACTTGTGTTCAAATGACTGTGTTATGGACATTTGGATGCTGTGCTGGGACAGGGAAGTGGATGTTGTTGCTGATGGTTCATGCGAAGGTCCAGGTTCAGGGTGAGGGGCAGCTGGGCCTGCGCCTTCGACAGGGGATTGGCCAGCAGTGTGTAACACAGGGGGAGAGGAGGCAGTGGTGTGACCAACAGACCCAGAATGTTGACCCAGGTGTTGGGCCCACTTAGGGTGCTTGGATGCCATGTGGCAGATCATGCTGGTGGTGGTGAGGTTACTAGTGGTCACGCCCGGGCTCATTTTGGTATGGCACAGGTTGCAAACTACCACTTTTTTGTTGTCTGTACATTCCTCAAAAAAGCGCCATACTGCGAAACACCTACCCCTTGGCAAGGTAAATTCCTCACTCTGCTCATTCTCCTGACTTGACCTAACCACAACCTCAGTGATTGACAACTGTGTCTCATCATCATCCACCTTATGAACGAATGATTGCCGCTCACCACCTGTGAAGGCTCAAGAGGTTGGGAATCAGGGCACAATATCTCAGGTCCCTCTTCAAGCGCGCTGGGCGCAAGGGCCAAATGTAATATTGGCACTGGAAAGGGCTCCTCAGAATATCCGAGTGTGGGATCACTCGTTTGGCAAGCCTCCCCATGGTGGGAGGAAGGATGATCAGAGTGATGATTTGGTTACCAGACTCTTTTGGCTACAGAGACTGGACTTGGTGAAAGAGAGGGTGGTGCTTAACCGACTGGAAGCATTATCTTCAGCAATCCAACCGACCAACTGTTCGCACTGGTCCGACTTGGACAATGTTGTCGTGTGCCGCCCAGCTAAGTTGGACATGAAGCTGGGTACGGTGGATTTTTTTTTTTCTGATGCATTGGCAGCTGGCACAGTTTCACTCCTCCCAGGGCCACAGCCTCTGCGTGCACCATAAGCATCAAGTCCACTTCCCTTTCGCTTAGTGCTCGCCTTCTTGATATTAATGGTTTTGTCACCAGATGTGGCGCAGATTTTTTTACTGTACGCTAAAGACACAGTTTTCGGATGCAAGACAGTATATGTCACAGAACACCACAGAATATGAACACAATTTTGGCCCAGACTATTTGAATTTGCAGTACAGACACTGTTTTCTAATATTAGTTTATATTTATATTTTTCACTATATATGGGCCTGACAACCACACAAGGTGTTGAAGCACAGATCACACAAAAAATGTGGACACATTATGGGAGAAAAATTGTTTTCTATATTTGAAATTTTTCCATATATATGGATCTGACAACCACACAAGGTATTGAAGCACAGATCACACAATTCATGGATTACACCATTGACAACATAAATGTGGATAGATTATGGGAGAAAAATTGTTTTCTGTATTTTAAAGTATAACTGTCATCTTTTTTTGGGGGGGGAGTATTGGATTGTGGTGATTAATATCTCCTTGGTGGCCCTATTTGAACTTTTCACTGTGTATTCAATTACCCCTTAATTCCATAGTTTTGTTCCCTCTACTGCCTATTTTGACCTGTGCTTAAAATCAGGTTGCTAGGCATGGTCCGTCTATCTGTTGAAGGACTGAGCACACAGCGTGCAAGGTCAGATTACAGACAGCCAGGGACTGTAAGTAAATGATTAAAGCCAGGTCCTCCCCAGCAGCTGATAACAGTGCCTGGGCTGGGTGCACTTCTCCCTGTCCCTGCGCTTGGCAGACGCTCCCTCACTCAGCAGACTGGAACAATGCAGAGCTGAATCAGCGCAGACAAGGGAAGGGAGATCTGCCATCTGCTCAGTGTATAAATGAAAGCAACATGTGGTAAGAGGACCCCTTTGTGCTGCAGGAGATTAACCCTTTAGGGGGGAGGGCTCTGGTTACTGACACTTTTGGGAGGCTATTGTTACCGGCTAGTGAGGGCAGGTGGGATTAGCCTCAGGGTGAGGGCAGTGGCGGCCATCTTAACTGAATAATGAAATTGCAGTTTTATGCAGACTGGTTGCTAAGGGCTGAATCTTATTAAATATGGGGTAAGTCAGTCTAATAGTAACTGATTCTGGAATATCATGTTATTAGTAACTACATATATGAAAATTGAAATTAGGGTCTAAGTGTGACAGTTATCCTTTAAATTTGTCCCTATATATGGGCCTGACAACCACACAAGGTGTTGAAGCACAGATCCTGCAATTCACAGATTACACCATAGACATAAAAAATGTGGATAGATTAGAGAAAAATTTCTTTCTGTATTTAAAATGTTTCCCTATATATGGGCCTGACAACCACACAAGGTGTTGAAGCACAGATCACGCAATTCACGGATTACACCATTGACAGCAAAAATGTGGATAGATTATGGGAAAAAATTATTGTTTTGACTAATATTCTTCCTATCTGTGCCCCTAACACACAGAAGGTATTGCTGCACAGATGTCACAAGTCATTGCAGACACCTTCTATATAGAAAAATAATCGCTATTTTGCAAAGTATAGAAAAAACATTGAGCACTGCTTTGCACAGTAAAATTGTTGCCACCACAAACAATAGTCCTTAAAAGGACTTTTGGGTCTTTGAAACATTATTCACTGGAATATATTGCCATCACAATCTCCCTACACTATCTGTCCCTTCCTAAGCGCAGCTTCCCCTGACTCGCAATGAGCTGAACCCGCATCACCTGGTGCTATATAGCAACCGATGACGCGTTCCAGCCAGCCAATCACTGTAATATTAGTAGCAAACATAGCTACTGGCATTACATGGATGGAGGTACTTACCTGCATGTTTATTGGCAGCTTAGCAGCCACGAAACATGCAAGGAGGAGACTCGAGCATAGGCGCTTGAGCACATATGGTACTCGGCCGAGTACTGCCATGTGCCGAGCATAGCGATGCTCAAGCCAAACAGGTATTTGGCTGAGCATGCTCGCTCATCACTAATCAAGATTCTTTCAGACACTATGACTACGGTCTGCTATCTGAAGCGTCAGGGAGGTACAAGAAGCCTTCTGCTTCAGACTCTGACAAATCAAATATTTACATGGGCAGAAAAGAAATCCCTTTCCATATCAGCCATACACCTAAAGGGAGCATTCAACTCCACGGCAGATTTCCTGAGCCGACACAAATTCAACCCAGAGGAATGGATGCTAAACAGGAAAGTATTCCAGTTGATTTGTCACAGGTGGGGTTGTCCACAAATAGACTTGTTTGCATCAAAAGAAAATTCTCAGCTGGTTTGCTTCAATTCGCTAAATCCAAGAGACAGCCTAATGGGAGTAGATGCTTTAGCTCAGGAGTGGAATATGGTCCTGGCATATGCATTCCCACCATTACCTCTGAATCCTGCGGTCTTAAAAACAATTGAGAATGAGTTCAACAACTCTAATCTTGATAGCACTGGCATGGCCCAAGAGAGGCTGGTTCTTAATTCTGAATGAGAGGTCTATTGCGGATCCAATATTCCTCCTAAAAAGATCAGATCTTCTTCTACAAAGTCCTCTGGAACATTAGGATCTCGAGAAGTTGAATCTAACAGCCTGGATCTTGAGAGGCAGACTCTAAAAAAGAAAGGCCTCTCAGACAAGGTAATATCAAATTTGCAAAAATGTTGCAAACCAGTAACTTTGGCCATATATAATAAAATATGGAAGTTTTCTTCATGGCTTACCCATCCAGATAACACTTCACCGTCAATAGGTTGCATTCTGGATTTCCTTCAGATGGGATTTGATATGGGGCTAAAACCCAGTACCCTTAAAGTCCAGATTTCTGCATTTGGCTGTTTTCTAGACACTCCATTAGCAGACCACAGATGGATAAAAAAGGTTTGTAAATGCAGTATCCAGGATGAGACCTACATTTAGACAGTCGGTTCCTGCTTGGGATTTAAATATAGTTTTAAATGGCCTTTGTAGCCCCCCCTTTTGAACCGGTTGATCAAATATCTGATAAAATATTGTCTCCTAAATCAGTGTTCCTGGTAGCGATAAATACAGCTCGGAGAATAGGGGAGATCCAAGCCCTTTCTACGTTGGAGCCATACTTAAAGATTTTAGATGATCGCATAATACTGAAATTGGACACATCCTTCTTACCTAAGGTAGTTTCTCCTTTTCATAGGGATCAGGAAATGATGCTTCCTTCATTTTGTATCTCCCCTGAAAATTTACAGGAGGAACGATTCCATTGTCTGGATGTTAGAAGAATAATCCTGGCTTAACTTCAAAGAACAAAATTCTGGAGAAGATCAACTAATCTTTTCATCCAGCTCGGTGGGAGGAACAAAGGCAACAAGGCTTCAAAACAGACTGTAGCACAATGGATTAAAAAGACTATCAGAGAATTCTACAGACTTCAAAATATAGTCTGCCCTCTATCCATAAAAGCCCATTCAACCAGAGCCATGGCAGCCCTCTTGGGCAGAGAAAGCCGAGGCTTCGGTTGATCAGATTTGCAAGGCCGCAACATGGTCTAGTTTCCTAACTTTTGCTAAACACTATAGACTAGATGCTCTTGTCAACCAAGACTTGGCATTTGGACGGAAAGTCCTCCAGAAGGGACGTCCTGGAAACTAAAATTTAGTCTTACCGGCAAATGGTTTTCAGGAGTCCGAACATGACAGCTCCTGGTATTACCCCCCCCCCCTTTTCTTGGTTTATTGTTTGATTGATCTGACTCTATGTAACAATGTGATATTAAACATTGTAATTTCAAATAAATAAGTTGGATCCAATCCGGTGTAGTAAGTTGAAAAGCACTGGAGTCTGGGTGTGGGGAGGGGACTTTTAATCTCTCTCGCTTCCTGTCCCTACAGAGACCAATAGGACATCCTCCAGTGGGTGCTGTCATGTCGAACTCCCGGAAAACCATTTAACGGTAAGACTAAATTTAGTTTTATTATTTTCTTGTTTGTTTTAATCAGGATTTAGGTTCAAACATAGTGTTGTCTGTTTTACTGAACAGGATGCCTGGCTTCCATGTTGACCTCTCCACATGGTTGCGTGTGACTGGCGTTATACTCATCCGTGTAGTAATCCTGTTTTGGGAATGGAACTTTATTGCCACATGTATAACTCTATATATACATTTTAATTAGATGTTGCTTATTGACAACTATGAAATGATACTGTGCACATGAGATTTTTATAGAATCAAAGTTTTTCATTTTTCAATATAAACTGTGGTATATATAATATTCTTGAAGCCATGTCACCATTTTGGGAGTTATTCTTATTATTTCCAAGGTTTGCTATCATGTAACTGCATAGACAGGATGCGTTTGTGGCTCAGCTTGCGTTCAGTTTCTGTTGCGAAGACGTGATCTGTTATCATGAAAACACCCTGTCTATGGACACTAGCGGCCTGTGTGTGCTCCTCCTTCGATGCAATCACATTATTGCATCACATTTTTTGTTATGTAATGCATAACAAAGAACATACTGCTGTCAGAGGTGTATACTTTTTTGGGGGGGATTGCCCTGGTCTGGCGGGTGCCAATTCCTGGGAACATATTCCTGCTACAAACAAAGAACCGGCTCCATTCTGTTCTGATTGAGTTTGTCCCAGCTATGTGTAGGCCTTGTACCACACCATTACTATTTACCATCTGTTGTCTATCCTGATGAGTGTGGTGGAGCTATGTGTAGGCCTTATGCTGCACCATTATCATTATCTACTGATGTCTGTCTGGATGAGTTTGTGAGAGCTATGTGTAGGCCTTATACTACACATTTTACCATATACCTGCTACTGTCTGTTTTGATCTTGATGAGTTTTGTGTAGGCCGTTTACTCAACCATTACCTTTACCTGCTGCTTCTGTCTGTCCTGATCCAGATTAGTTTGCCCCAGAACTAGAGGAGCCTTCCTGCAACCTTATAGGTTAAATTAATCAAAAACATAACAATATCTAAAAACGAAAGCACACGTTAGAATGTAAAGAAATGTTTATTAACAATGTTGATGAACAAATATGCCTTTAAGGCAACTTTTTTATTTGTTTGTGGAGGTCCAGCAACTCCTAAATTCCCTTACGGTGCATCTACTCCAGCTGATGCACCTTCTTATCTAGATGCCACTACTGCTGATGTAACCTCATTTGATGTTCCCGTATTATCTTTTGCTGGGCGCTGATCTCCAGAATTTCCCTTAGGTCGGCCTGCTGCAGCTGCATATTTTTATATTTTTTATTTACCGAATACTGTTAGGATTTAAAAAAAATATTAAAATTACTTTCAATTAAGATTAAGAGGCATTTAGTGTATTGTGTGTAGTTTTTGTTAAAGTGCTGACGATTTACATTACGATTTGTTAGTTAATGATATTTATGATGATTATATAGTTTGTTATAGTTTGTTAGTTAGTGATTGCTCAGTATAGTATAGTATAATGTTTTTTAGTTGTTTAGTTAGTGCTAGTTCAGTACAGTATAATTGTATTTAGGTGGTTAGTTTGTGATAGTTAAGTAGAGTATAATATTATTTAGTTAATGGTTTTATGTAGATTACATAGTTAGTGTCCAGTATTGTTGTTTTCTATTAATGTAGTGTGTGTTGTCCCCTCATTTTTGGCCCTTTGTTTCTGTACATGTTATGTATACAAAATTATATTGCTGTGTGCACGTATTTACCCTCCTGGTGGGGGTTGGAGACAACCTCCTCCTCCTCTTCTTTCTCATCAGGAGCTGGGGGGAATGTGGCTGCAGAGAGGGACCAGCCTCTTTGGCCTCCACCGCCACCATTTCGCCAACATCAGGTGGTGGTGGAGGATGCGCTCCCTCTTCCACCTCCAATGCCAAGACCACAACCACCACCATATCCTTTGTAGAAGGCCTGCATTGTACAGAGGTAATTGGAACCCCTGTAATCACACAATGTTCAGAATCTAGACAAACAACTCAGAACTCATAACAAATGCAAATTCACCCCTTACTGACCATTTTTCTCCTTTCTGCCCAGGCCATTTTGAGCAAATCTGACATGTGTCACTTTATGCGGTAGTAAATTTAAAACGCTTTTACTTATCCTATTGAGATTATTTTCTCGTCACATATTGCACATATTGCATTTAACCACTTCAACCCCGCTAGCTGAAACCCCCTTAATGACCAGGCCACTTTTTAGACTTCTGCACTACACTACTTTCACCGTTTATCGCTCGGTCATGCAACTTACCACCCAAATGAATTTTACCTCCTTTTCTTCTCACTAATAGAGTTTTCATTTGGTGGTATTTCATTGCTGCTGACATTTTTACTTTTTTTGTTATTAATCGAAATGTAACGATTTTTTTGCAAAAAAATGACATTTTTCACTTTCAGCTGTAAAATTTTGCAAAAAAAACGACATCCATATATACATTTTTCGCTAAATTTATTGTTCTACATGTCTTTGATAAAAAAAAAAATGTTTGGGCAAAAAAAAAAAAATGGTTTGGGTAAAAGTTATAGCGTTTACAAACTATGGTACAAAAATGTGAATTTCCGCTTTTTGAAGCAGCTCTGACTTTCTGAGCACCTGTCATGTTTCCTGAGGTTCTACAATGCCCAGACAGTAGAAAACCCCCACAAAAGACCCCATTTCGGAAAGTAGACACCCTAAGGTATTCGCTGATGGGCATAGTGAGTTCATAGAACTTTTTATTTTTTGTCACAAGTTAGCGGAAAATGATTACTTATTTTTTATTTTATTTTTTTCTGACAAAGTCTCATATTCCACTAACTTGCCACAAAAAATAAAAAATTCTAGGAACTCGCCATGCCCCTCACGGAATACCTTGGGGTGTCTTCTTTCCAAAATGGGGTCACTTGTGGCGTAGTTATACTGCCCTGGCAATTTAGGGGCCCATACGTGTGAGAAGTAGTTTGCAATCAAAATCTGTAAAAAATGACCGGTGAAATCCGAAAGGTGCACTTTGGAATGTGGGTCCCTTTGCCCACCTAGGCTGCAAAAAAGTGTCACACATCTGGTATCGCCGTACTCAGGAGAAGTTGGGGAATGTGTTTTGGGGTGTCATTTTACATTTACCCATACTGGGTGAGAGAAATATCTTGGCAAAAGACAACTTTTCCAATTTTTTTATACAAAGTTGGCATTTGACCAAGATATTTATCTCACCCAGCATGGGTATATGTAAAATGACACCCCGGTGGATAGAGGTAAAAAATTGAACCTTATTTATAGCGGCGCTGCTGCAGAAGACAGGACTCAGATATATTAATAAAGAACCTACTTTATTTTACCTAAGTCCACGCGTTTCTGGGGCGGACTGCCCCCTTCATCAGGACAATAGGTCTGTACATTAAGGGTTTGATTACTGTGCTTTCTATGGAGTTTTTTGGCGCAATAATTCAGGATTCTGTGGGCGTGTGGTGGGGGGCGTGGGAGGGGCGGGGGGCGTGTACGCACGTGCTTTGTTGTTGTTGTTGCTATGGCGCTCACTAGCCGGCATGTTATTGGCTGTGTCTGCTATGCCGGCGTGTCGTTGTGGGACCTAGCTTACGTGCTGTGTGGGCGGGGTGGTGACGTCACGCTCCTGGTTGGCTTGTTGGTGTCTGGGCCGGCTGGGCTTTGCTGACGTCTTCTGTGGGCGGTAGCACAGTCGCGCTCCTGACCGGCTTATTGGTGTCTGGGCCGGCTTTACTTACGTCTCCTGGGCGGGCTTTGTTGACGTATTATGTGGGCGGTGCGATGGTCCTCGTGCTCCAATGTTTGTGGGCGGTTACCATCCTCGCTTGGTTTGTGCGTCCATCCAAGTGGTAGGTGTGGTCTGGGCGGAGTTGGCTTTAGGTGCTCTAGGTCACGATCGCCTGCTGTGTTCTATTGTTTTTCAAGATGAATGGCGTGGCTAGAGTACAGTTTCAGGGCTCCAGTGGGTTGATCTACCAGACTCACATGGGATTATTATATGCCCCAACATATGTATGAGTCTGTATTGGGATTGTTTATGTGTGAGGGGTATAGACAATTGTTTCAGTGTATAAAAGCATCTGGCCTAGACTCATATGGGTTTATTATATGCCGCAACCTATGTAGGAGTCTGTAGTGGGGTTATTCAAGTGTGAGGGGTATGGACAAGTGTTTCCGTATATAAAAAGCGTTTGGACTGGGCGTAAAGTGTGTAAAAATAAAAGTAAAAATAAATATAAATAAATAAATAACAAATAATAATAAAAAGAAAAATCATAAAAAATGAAATGGATCTAAAATAAATATGATAAAAGATGCAAAAATAGAAGTAATGAAAATAAAAATTAAAGTTTTATGTATATATATATATATATATACTCGTAGTGGTCATGATGATGGATAGAGATGGTCAGTGATAGGGGACGAGAAAGTATTAATAAATGGATGGAAGAAAGAAGTGGGCGTATAGTCTGACCTCATAGTGGATGATCTTTGGAAATTTAATAGTTGGAATGTTACTCTGAGGGTCTTATCGGGTGTTTTCACTCTAGATATTCTTGAGGTAAAGGGATATATATTTTGGATCAGGCTGGGATCCGTATTTTTGCGGATGGTCGTGTGTAAGGATCGGTAAGGGGTTTATGTCTGAAAGGTAGTAGATTGTAGGAGGGGTTTTCCTTTGGGGGCAAAGAGAGGATAGGGCGGTGAGGGTAGACGGGTAAGCTCGAAATCCTAAAATGGTCAATATTAGTGCATACCCATATGTGTGCTCAACATAAAGCGAGCTGCATGTTTGTGCGCATGGGCGCACGTATGTGCATCTGTAGGTGTTGTGGGGTATATATATAATTCAGAATTACAGAATGGTTTCACTAATCTCATTTAATCCAAAGGGGGTTAAAGTGTCCAGTTGGAATATCCAAAATACTTCTCGTCTCTGCAGGCGGGTGAATCTGTTGTAGGGATTCGCGGGTATGTAGTCAATGGGTGTGATTTTTATCTCATGTTTGTCTTTTTCTGCTGTGGTCATGCAGTGTCTGGAGATGCTATGTTTCACGCTCTGTTTCCGTATATTGTATCTGTGTTGGTTTAGTCTGCAATGTAGTGGCTGTGTGGTACGGCCCACATATTGGAGGCCGCATTGGCATTCAATCAGGTAGACGTCAGCCCTGGTTCCTTTTTTAGACCATGCAAACAACACCTTACCCTTACCGATCATAAAACAGACAAGTACCAAGCAACAAGTGTCGATCACACCACACATAACGGATTTTTTCAAACCGACCCCGGGAAAAAGAAAACTAGAGCGCGAGGGTGTAGAGGAGGGCAACACCAAAAAAGGAAAGCCAACATAAATAAGAATAAAAATAACAAAAACAAGAATGACCCCATACCAACAATAAAAATCTTTAATCTATCAACACACAAGCTCACAGACTCAGAACATAGTCTCTTACAAAAGGGCCTCTCATTTTGTCCATACAACAAGGTGAATGCCTTCGAACTATATCTTGACATACAAAAATTTCGCAAAAACCTGACAATAAAAAGACATTTTGAATATTAACAGAAAAAGTGCCAAGCGACACAGCCACCGGAAAACACTAACCAAGAGGTTACACAAATATACAAGCACCAGGAAGTGCGCCCAAAATCTAATTTTTTCCCACTCCAGAGTCAAGGACACCTCATACCAGCCTTTTTCGAGCTAGTGGCAACAGATATAAAAAAGATCACAACAAGAAAAATTTCCACCATCAGCCGCCCAAATAAAACTAATCTAACCAATCTAGAAAAAGCTGCCCTAAAAAAACTCGGGAATAATAAAAATATTAAAATACGCCCAGCAGATAAGGGAGGTGCAATAGTCCTACAAAATACAGAAGATAACGGAAAATCCCTTCCCCAGTATAATAAAAAAACAAACTACCTTTATTAAAAATGCGCACGAGAACCAATACATTAACAAAAAAGAAAAAAATTTCCTTACCCCAAAATCACCCTCTAACCCATACTTCTACCATCTCCCAAAAATACATAAGAACGTCACAAATCCTCCAGGGAGACCCATAGTATTAAACACCAATTCAGCAACAAGCAACCTATCACACTACCTTGATCTGTTCTTACAGCCCTAGGTACGCAATCAAAACAGCTATCTGCATGACTCCAGACAACTAATTCAAGAACTAGCAGACATCCCCTGGAAGGATACATATGCGTTACTAACAATGGACGTAACAGCACTATACTCTAACATACGACATGATTTAGGCATCAAATGTGTAGAAAACACACTGAGAGAAGACCGCACACTCAAACCACAACAAATCCAATTCTTGCTAGAAAGCCTCAGTTTTATTCTAGAAAACAATTTTTTTATTTACAACGATCAGACATACCATCAATGCCGGGGGACCGCGATGGGCACGAAAGTGTCACCGGCCTTTGCAAATATTTTTATGGGCCATTTTGAAAAAATACAAGTTTACGAAAGCAACAGGAAAGAAATCATATATTACAAAAGGTACATAGATGATATCTTTATCATCTGGGACGGAAACAAATCTGCATCAATAGAATTCAGCAAAAACCTAAAAAGCACTGATTGGGGTATTACCCTCACCCCAAACTTCGATAGAACTCACATAGATTTTTTAGACATCTCAATCACTATCACAAACAACACCCTCACAACAAAAACATTTTTTAAACAGGTAGACACAAACAGCTACATACACTACAAAAGCTTCCACCACAAAAAATGGCTACAGAACGTGCCTTATAGTCAATATAAACAGGTCAGACGCAACTGCACAGAAGATTCAGACTTCAAAAAACAAGCCAAAATTCTACAAAAACGCTTCATTGAAAAAGGTTACCCAGAAAGTCTTGTTACAGACGCATACAAAAGAAGCATTAAAAATACTCAAAAAGAATGCCTGACCAATAAAACGACAGATAAGGAGGGAACCCGAACAGAACGACATCTCAACCTCATCACACAATACAATACATCCAATAATGACATACGCACAATACTAACAAAACAATGGCACATTCTGAAACAAGACCCTTATCTCGAAAAATACCTACCCAATAAACCAATAATTACATACAGAAGAGCCCCCACAATCAAGAGTACCGTGGCCCCAAACAAACCAAAACAGGACACTGGAGAAAAAAAGTGCACAACACAGAAAATAATGGGCAGCTATAAATGTAGCGAAAGACGCTGCCTCTGTTGTAATACTATTACACATAGAAGCACAACCTTCACATTAACAAAGAACGGTGCCACTTTCAAAATCAAACATCACCTCACCTGCCAGAGCAGCTATGTCATCTACCTGATTGAATGCCAATGCGGCCTCCAATATGTGGGCCATACCACACAGCCACTACATTGCAGACTAAACCAACACAGATACAATATACGGAAACAGAGCGTGAAACATAGCATCTCCAGACACTGCATGACCACAGCAGAAAAAGACAAACATGAGATAAAAATCACACCCATTGACTACATACCCGCGAATCCCTACAACAGATTCACCCGCCTGCAGAGACGAGAAGTATTTTGGATATTCCAACTGGACACTTTAACCCACTTTGGATTAAATGAGATTAGTGAAACCATCCTGTAATTCTGAATTATATATATACCCCACAACACCTACAGACGCACATACGTGCGCCCATGCGCACAAACATGCAGCTCGCTTTATGTTGAGCACACATATGGGTATGCACTAATATTGACCATTTTAGGATTTCGCGCTTACCTGTCTACCCTCACCGCCCTATCCTCTCTTTGCCCCCAAAGGAAAACCCCTCCTACAATCTACTACCTTTCAGACATAAACCCCTTACCGACCCTTACACACGACCATCCGCAAAAATACGGATCCCAGCCTGATCCAAAATATATATCTCTTTACCTCAAGAATATCTAGAGTGAAAACACCCGATAAGACCCTCAGAGTAACATTCCAACTTTTAAATTTCCAAAGATCATCCACCATGAGGTCAGACTATACGCCCACTTCTTTCTTCCATCCATTTATTAATACTTTCTCGTCCCCTATCACTGACCATCTCTATCCATCATCACGACCACTACGAGCATATATATATATATATATATATATATATATATATATATTTTCATTACTTCTATTTTTGTATCTTTTATCATATTTATTTTAGATCCATTTCATTTTTTATGATTTTTCTTTTTATTATTATTTGTTATTTATTTATATTTATTTTTACTTTTATTTTTACACACTTTACGCCCAGTCCAAACGCTTTTTATATACAGAAACACTTGTCCATACCCCTCACACTTGAATAACCCCACTACAGACTCCTACATAGGTTGCGGCATATAATAAACCCATATGAGTCTAGGCCAGATGCTTTTATACACTGAAACAATTGTCTATACCCCTCACACATAAACAATCCCAATACAGACTCATACATATGTTGGGGCATATAATAATCCCATGTGAGTCTGGTAGATCAACCCACTGGAGCCCTGAAACTGTACTCTAGCCACGCCATTCATCTTGAAAAACAATAGAACACAGCAGGCGATCGTGACCTAGAGCACCTAAAGCCAACTCCGCCCAGACCACACCTACCACTCGGATGGACGCACAAACCAAGCGAGGATGGTAACCGCCCACAAACATTGGAGCACGAGGACCATCGCACCGCCCACATAATACGTCAACAAAGCCCGCCCAGGAGACGTAAGTAAAGCCGGCCCAGACACTAATAAGCCGGTCAGGAGCGCGACTGTGCTACCGCCCACAGAAGACGTCAGCAAAGCCCAGCCGGCCCAGACACCAACAAGCCAACCAGGAGCGTGACGTCACCACCCCGCCCACACAGCACGTAAGCTAGGTCCCACAACGACACGCCGGCATAGCAGACACAGCCAATAACATGCCGGCTAGTGAGCGCCATAGCAACAACAACAACAAAGCACGTGCGTACACGCCCCCTGCCCCTCCCACGCCCCCCCCCACACGCCCACAGAATCCCAAATTATTGCGCCAAAAAACTCCATAAAAAGCACAGTAATCAAACCCTTAATGTACAGACCTATTGTCCTGATGAAGGGGGCAGTCCGCCTCAGAAACGCGTGGACTTATATTAATAAAGAACCTACTTTATTTTACCTATCTGAGTCCTGTCTTCTGCAGCAGCGCCGCTATAAATAAGGTTCAATTTTTTACCTCTATCCACCGTTACCCAATCCCGGACACCGTACCCCACGGCTACCGGTAAGAACCTAGGCAGCAGCAGAAGTCACCACCGCAAGCTGGACGGGCCTTTTTACCAGCACAAGTGATCCATAGGAGTTGTGCCTCATCACAACCAAATACGCGGTAAGCGCAATCAGTGCTTTGGTGGTTTTTATACTAATATCATACGGTTTTACACATGAGGCGCTGCCTCCTGTTTTCTCTCTTGTTTTATCTATATAAAATAACACCCCAAAACACATTCCCCAACTTCTCACAAGTTAGCGGAAAATGATGATTTTTTTTTTCCTTACAAAGTCTCATATTCCACTAACTTGCCACAAAAAATAAAAAATTCTAGGAACTCGCCATGCCCCTCACGGAATACCTTGGGGTGTCTTCTTTCCAAAATGGGGTCACTTGTGGCGTAGTTATACTGCCCTGGCAATTTAGGGGCCCATATGTGTGAGAAGTACTTTGCAATCAAAATGTGTAAAAAATGGCCTGCGAAATCCGAAAGGTGCTCTTTGGAATGTGTGCCCCTTTGCCCACCTAGGCTGCAATAAAGTGTCACACATCTGGTATCGCCGTACTCAGGAGAAGTTGGGGAATGTGTTTTGGGGTGTCATTTTACATATACCCATGCTGGGTGAGAGAAATATCTTGTCAAAAGACAACTTTTCCCATTTTGTTTTACAAAGTTGGCATTTGACCAAGATATTTATCTCACCCAGCATGGGTATATGTAAAATGACACCCCAAAACACATTCCCCAACTTCTCCTGAGAACGGCGATACCAAATGTGTGACACTTTTTTGCAGCCTAGATGCGCAAAGGTGCCCAAATTCCTTTTAGGAGTGCATTTTTAGACATTTGGATCCCAGACTTCTTCTCACACTTTAGGGCCCCTAAAAAGCCAGGGCAGTATAAATACCACACATGTGACCCCACTTTGGAAAGAAGACACCCCAAGGTATTCAATGAGGGCCCTGGCGAGTTCATTGAATTTTTATTTTTTTTTGGCATAAGTTTTTTTTTTTTTTTTTCTCACAAAGTCTCACTTTCCGCTAACTTGGGACAAAAATTTAAATCTTTCATGGACTCAATATGCCCCTCAGCGAATACCTTGGGGTGTCTTCTTTCCAAAATGGGGTCAGTGGTGGGGTGTTTGTACTGCCCTGGCGTTTGAGGGTCTCCGCAATCATTACATGTATGGTCAGCATTAGGAGTTTCTGCTATTCTCCTTATATTGAGCATACAGGTAATGAGATTTTTTTTTTTTCGTTCAGCCTCTGTCGTTCAGCCTCTGGGCTGAAAGAAAAAAATGAACTGCACAGATTTATTCATTCGCATCGATCAATGTGGATGAAAAAATCTCTGCCAAAAAAAAAAAAAGGAGGGGAAAGGCGTCTGCCAGGACATAGGAGCTCCGCCCAACATCCATACCCACTTAGCTCGTATGCCCTGGCAAACCAGATTTCTCCATTCACATCAATCGATGTGGATGAATAAATCATTGCCAGGATTTTTTATTTATTTTTTATATACAAAGTGTTTGCCAAAGCATAGGAACGCCGCCTCCTCCTCAGCTCGTATGCCTTGGCAAACATATCTTTTACTGCAGAATAGAAATCTCGTCTTGCAGCGCCGCATACACCGACTTGCGTGTAATCTGACAGCAGCGCAATGCTTCTGTCAGAATGCACATCAGTGCTGCAGCTAGTCGATTGGTTGGTCCACCTCTCCTTCCCCATGGGTCAATGTGCAAAGCGCAAATCGCCCAAAGATGTGGCGAAGTGCGTTATGCACTTTGTCCCAGGTGGAAGGAGAGGTTTGCAGCAGCTGTATGTGAATGGGCCCTAATAGCCATGTGTACCTGTCCTGGTGAGATGTGATCCCTATGATAAGTGTACCTGTGTGTGGTACTTCCAGAAACACTCTCCAAAGCATAGGGCAGGGTGGTCAGGACAGTCAGGGCAGAAATAGCGGGTGTCACGCCTTATTCCACTCCTGCTACAGACACAACATTTTTTTCGGGGTGGCGGTCGTTTTGAGGTACCAGCAACGACACTGGGGAAATGTTGCTCGTGTAGACGGCTAACTTCACTGGTGGATGGGGCCACGGAACCTCCTGGGTACAGGAAGTTCGCGATGATCTCTTCCTGAAATTTGAGGAAGGATCCAGTTCTCCCAGCCTTACTGTAGAGAACAAAACTATTATACAGAGCCAATTGAATTAAATATACAGACACCTTCTTATACCAGCGTCTGGTGCGGCGGGACACTAAATACGGAGCCAACATCTGGTCATTGAAGTCCACCCCTCCCATGTGAAGGTTATAGTCGTGGACTAAGAGGGGCTTTTCAATGAAACGAGTTGCTCGCTCAATTTGGATTGTCGTGTCTGCGTGAATGGAGGAGAGCATGTAAACGTCACGCTTGTCTCTCCATTTCACCGCCAGCAGTTCTTCATTACACAATGCAGCCCTCTGCCCCCTTGCAAGACGGGTGGTAACGAGCCGTTGGGGGAAGCCCGCGCGACTAGTTCACGCGGTGCCACAGGCGCCAATCTGTTCTAGAAACAAATGCCTAAAGAGGGCCACACTTGTGTAGAAATTGTCCACATAAAGATGGTACCCCTTGCCAAATAAGGGTGACACCAAGTCCCAGACTGTCTTCCCACTGCTCCCCAGGTAGTCAGGGCAACCGACCGGCTCCAGGGTCTGATCTTTTCCCTCATAGATCCGAAATTTGTGGGTATAGCCTGTGGCCCTTTCACAGAGCTTATACAATTTGACCCCATACCGGGCGCGCTTGCTTGGGATGTATTGTTTGAAGCCAAGGCGCCCGGTAAAATGTATAAGGGACTCGTCTACGCAGATGTTTTGCTCAGGGGTATACAAATCTGCCAATTTCTGGTTGAAATGGTCTATGAGGGGCCGAATTTTGTGGAGCCGGTCAAAAGCTGGGTGGCCTCTGGGACGGGAGGTGGTGTTGTCGCTAAAGTGCAGGAAATGCAGGATGGTCTCAAATTGTGTCCTGGACATAGCAGCAGAGAACATGGGGATGTGATGAATTGGGTTCGTGGACCAATATGACCGCAGTTCATGCTTTATTAGTTAGACCCATGTTGAGGAGAAGGCCCAGAAAAATTTTAAATTCGGAAACTTGGACTGGTTTCCACCGGAAAGACTGGGCATAAGAGCTTCCCGGGTTGGCGGATATAAATTGTGTGGCATACCGATTTGTTTTGGCCACGACTAAGTCCAAGAGCTCCGCAGTGAAGAACAGCTCAAAAAATCCCAGGGCCGAACCGATCTGAGCTGTCTCAACCCGAACTCCAGACTGGGCGGTGAAAGGGGGAACTACAGGTGCGGCTGAAGTTGGGGACTGCCAATCAGGGTTTTCCAGCACCTCAGGGATTCTAGGGGCTCTACAGGCCCGTCTTTGCGGTGGCTGCGATGGGGTCACTACTGCTCGTGCCATCGTACCAGCTTCAACTGCCCTTCTGGTGCTCGCCACTTCACCAGGTTGTACGGCAGTGCTGGTCCAGGAAGGGCTGCGCTGCTGGTGTATGTCTCACCACGTAATCCGACAGCACCAGCCCCACTCTGCTGCTCTTGAAGCGGATCCTGCGCAACCTGTGGTCTAGCGACACGGGGCCGGGTACGCCTGGTGCTATCAGGGACCTCAGCCTCCTCGTCCGAACTTTGGGTCAGAGAGCCACTGCTTTCTACAGGTTCGTATTCTGACCCGCTAGATTCATCAGATGAGGGTTCCCATTCCTCATCCGACTGGGTCAGAAGCCTGTAGGCCTCTTCAGAAGAATACCCCCTGTTTGACATTTGGGCAACTAAATTTAGGGGTATTCCCTGAGACAAACACTGCGTTTTGGGTGGAGGGCGAACTAAAGTGACACTAATACTATTATAGATCTGACCGTGATCAGTTTTGATCACTTACAGATACTATAACAGTACAAATGCTGATTAGCAATACGCTAATCAGCGAATAAGGGACTGCGGTGCAGTGGGCTGGGCGCTAACCGATCGCTAAACTACCTAACCAAGGGACCTAAACTATACTAAAACCTATCAGTCAATACCAGTGGAAAAAAAAAAGTGACAGTTTACACTGATCACTTTTTTCCTTTTCACTAGTGATTGACAGGGGCAAGAAGGGGTGATCAAGGGGTTAATTGGGGTGCTGGGAGGTGATCTGGGGGCTAAGAGTGGTGTTGGTGGGTACTCACAGTGATGTCTGCTCCTCTGCTGGAACCAACCGACCAAAAGAAGGAGCAGAGGAGCACAGCAGCCATATAACACATCATATTTACTAAATATGATTTGTTAGCTGGCTGCTGATTCGTTTTTTTGAAAATCAACAACCTGCCAGCCACGATCATTGGCTGGCAGGTTGATGATGCACCGGCGCGTCCACCCAGAGAAACAGGACCGCCGCAAAGACGCAATCCTGCGTACGGCGGTCCTGAGCAGGTTAAAATACAAAATTTACCAAAAATTGGATCACTTGGTATTACGCATTTTGTGATGTAAGGTGCCCCAAATTGCTTTGACAGTTTTTTTTTTTTTTTTTTTTTTTTTTTTTTACGGTGTTCACCTGAGGGGTTAGGTCATGTGATATTTTTACAGAGCTGGTCGATACATAATATGTCTACTTTTCTTTTTTTCACAATTTTTTAAAATGTTTACTTAACTTTATTTTGGATAAAGGATGCTTTTTTATATTTTGTCTTGAAAATTATTATTTTTTTGTTTAACCCCTTAAGGACCAGGCTCATTTTCACCTTCAGGACCAGGCCATTTTTTGCAAACCTGACCAGTGTCACTTTAAGTGCTTATAACTTTAAAACGCTTCGACTTACCCAGGCCGTTCTGAGATTGTTTTTTTGTCACATATTGTACTTCATGACACTGCTAAAATTGGGTCAAAAAAGTTAATTTTTTTGCATAAAAAAATACATTTTTTACCAAAAATTTTGAAAAATTAGCAAATTTCAAAGTTTCAGTTTCTCTACTTCTGTAATACATAGTAATACCCCCAAAAATTGTGATGACTTTACATTCCCCATATGTCTACTTCATGTTTGTAGTATTTTGGGAATGATATTTTATTTTTTGGGGATGTTACAAGGCTTAGAAGTTTAGAAGCAAATTTTGAAATTTTTGAGAAATCTTCAAAATCCCACTTTTTATGGACCAGTTCAGGTTTGCAGTCATATTGTGAGGCTTAGATAATAGAAACCTCCCAAAAATGACCCCATTCTAGAAACTACACCCCTCAAGGTATTCAAAACTGTTTTTTCAAACTTTATTAACCCTTTAGGTCTTCCACAAGAGTTGATGGCAGATGGAGAAACAATTTTGAAATTTCTATTTTTTGGAAAATTTTCCAATATAATCAATTTATTCCAGGAGTAAAACAAGGGTTAACTGCCAAACAACACTCAAAATGGGTTGCCCTGATTCTGTAGTTTGCAGAAACACCCCATATGTGGTCGTAAACTACTGTTTGGCCGAACGGTAGCACATAGAAGGAGGGGAACACCATATGGGTTTTGGAAGGCAGATTTTGCAGGACTGGTTTTGTTTATACCATGTCCCATTTGAAGCCCCCTGTTGCACCCCTAGAATAGAAATTTCAAAAAAGTGACTCCATCTAAGAAAGTACACCCCTCAAGGTATTCAAAACTGGGTTTACAAACTTTGTTAACCCTTTAGGTGTTCCACAAGAGTTAATGGCAGATGGAGAAACAATTTTGAAATTTCTATTTTTTGGAAAATTTTCCAATATAATCAATTTTTTCCAGGAGTAAAACAAGGGTTAACTGCCAAACAACACTCAAAATGGGTTGCCCTGATTCTGTAGTTTACAGAAACACCCCATATGTGGTCGTAAACTACTATTTGGCCGAACGGGAGCACATAGAAGGAGGGGAACACCATATGGGTTTTGGAAGGCAGATTTTGCTGGACTGGTTTTGTTTATACCATGTCCCATTTGAAGCCCCCTGTTGCACCCCTAGAATAGAAATTTCAAAAAAGTGACTCCATCTAAGAAAGTACACCCCTCAAGGTATTCAAAACTGGGTTTACAAACTTTGTTAACCCTTTAGGTGTTCCACAAGAGTTAATGGCAGATGGAGAAACAATTTTGAAATTTCTATTTTTTGGAAAATTTTCCAATATAATCAATTTTTTCCAGGAGTAAAACAAGGGTTAACTGCCAAACAACACTCAAAATGGGTTGCCCTGATTCTGTAGTTTGCAAAAACAACACTGTGGTCGTAAACTACTGTTTGGCCGAACGGTAGCACATAGAAGGAGGGGAACACCATATGGGTTTTGGAAGGCAGATTTTGCAGGACTGGTTTTGTTTATACCATGTCCCATTTGAAGCCCCCTGTTGCACCCCTAGAATAGAAATTTCAAAAAAGTGACTCCATCTAAGAAAGTACACCCCTCAAGGTATTCAAAACTGGGTTTACAAACTTTGTTAACCCTTTAGGTGTTCCACAAGAGTTAATGGCAGATGGAGAAACAATTTTGAAATTTCTATTTTTTGGAAAATTTTCCAATATAATCAATTTTTTCCAGGAGTAAAACAAGGGTTAACTGCCAAACAACACTCAAAATGGGTTGCCCTGATTCTGTAGTTTACAGAAACACCCCATATGTGGTCGTAAACTACTATTTGGCCGAACGGGAGCACATAGAAGGAGGGGAACACCATATGGGTTTTGGAAGGCAGATTTTGCTGGACTGGTTTTGTTTATACCATGTCCCATTTGAAGCCCCCTGTTGCACCCCTAGAATAGAAATTTCAAAAAAGTGACTCCATCTAAGAAAGTACACCCCTCAAGGTATTCAAAACTGGGTTTACAAACTTTGTTAACCCTTTAGGTGTTCCACAAGAGTTAATGGCAGATGGAGAAACAATTTTGAAATTTCTATTTTTTGGAAAATTTTCCAATATAATCAATTTTTTCCAGGAGTAAAACAAGGGTTAACTGCCAAACAACACTCAAAATGGGTTGCCCTGATTCTGTAGTTTGCAAAAACAACACTGTGGTCGTAAACTACTGTTTGGCCGAACGGTAGCACATAGAAGGAGGGGAACACCATATGGGTTTTGGAAGGCAGATTTTGCAGGACTGGTTTTGTTTATACCATGTCCCATTTGAAGCCCCCTGTTGCACCCCTAGAATAGAAATTTCAAAAAAGTGACTCCATCTAAGAAAGTACACCCCTCAAGGTATTCAAAACTGGGTTTACAAACTTTGTTAACCCTTTAGGTGTTCCACAAGAGTTAATGGCAGATGGAGAAACAATTTAGAAATTTAAATTTTTTGGAAAATTTTCCAATATAATCAATTTTTTCCAGGAGTAAAACAAGGGTTAACTGCCAAACAACACTCAAAATGGGTTGCCCTGATTCTGTAGTTTGCAAAAACACCCTATATGTGGTCGTAAACTACTGTTTGGCCGAACGGTAGCACATAGAAGGAGGGGAACACCATATGAGTTTTGGAAGGCAGATTTGGCAGGACTGGTTTTGTTTATACCATGTCCCATTTGAAGCCCCCTGTTGCACCCCTAGAATAGAAATTTCAAAAAAGTGACTCCATCTAAGAAAGTACACCCCTCAAGGTATTCAAAACTGGGTTTACAAACTTTGTTAACCCTTTAGCTGTTCCACAAGAGTTAATGGCAGATGGAGAAACAATTTAGAAATTTCTATTTTTTGGAAAATTTTCCAATATAATCAGTTTTTTCCAGGAGTAAAACAAGGGTTAACTGCCAAACAAAACTCAAAATGGGTTGTCCTGATTCTGTAGTTTGCAACACCCCAAATGTGGTCGTAAACTACTGTTTGGCTAAACGGCAGGACATAGAAGAAGGGGAACGCCATACGGTTTTTAGAAGGCAGATTTTGCTGGACTGGTTTATTTACACCATGTACCCTTTCAAGCCCCCTGATGCACCCCTAGAGTAGAAACTCCATAAAAGTGACCCCATCTAGGAAAACTACGGGATAAGGTGGTTGTTGTTTTGGGACAATTTTTGGGGTAAATTAGATTTTTGGTTGCTCTATATTACTCTTTTTTGAGGCAATGTAACAAAAAAAATTTAATTCTAAAATTGTTTCTACATTCGCTATTTAGTTTTGTGGAACACCTAAAGGGTTAACATAGTTTGTAAAGTAATTTTTGAATACCTTGAGGGGTGTAGTTTCTTAGATGGGGTCACTTTTTTGGAGTTTCTAGTCTAGGCTACATCAGGGGGGGCTTCTAATGGGACATGGTGTAAAAAAAAAAACTGTCCATCAAAATCTGCCTTCCAGAAACCGTATGGAGTTCCCTTCGTTCTATGCCCTGCCGTGCGGCTATATAGCCATTTACGACCACATATGGGGCGTTTCTGCAAACTACAGAATTGGGGCAATAAATGTTTAGTTTTGTTTGGCTGTTAACCCTTGCTTTATTACCGGCAAAATGGATTTAAATTTAAATTTTGCCCAAAAATAGGTGTTTTGGCACCGTTTTTATTTTATATTTTTAACACCGTTCATCCGAGGCGTTTGGTAAAAAGTTATTTTTTATAGCGACGACTTTTACGCACGCGACGATGCCCAATATGTATGGCTCTCAGACTTTGGAGACACTAAGCAGGCATCCTAAAACTGCGGCCCTCCAGATGTTGTAAAACTACAATTCCCACCATGCCCTGATGATGGCTGTAGGTTGTCTGGGCATGCTGGGAGTTATAGTTTTACAACATCTGGAGGGCCGCAGTTTGAGGATGCCTGCACTAAAACTAATATTTTTTGGGGAAAGAAAAATTGTTTTTGTGTCTCCAAAGTCTGAGAGCCATAGTGTTTTATGTTCTCTAGTGAACTGTTGGGGATTATAAAAATTTAGTACTCCATGGAAGTGTGATACTCCCTGAAGCAATCGATAATGCAGAGGCCCGGATGATCGGGGCACGTGTCACATTGAGTTGTGGTGTCCTTCTGTATCCCCCTCTTGTGACACACTCTGCACTTTTTTTGGGTTCGTCCCTTCTTTCCAGTATGGGGGACCACACCTGGAAAGTGTTGGCCAGGGACGATCCGGGCGCCTCCAGTTTCCGAGGTACTCCGGCCTGCTCTTTCCCGGTCCGAAAAGATCAGGTCTTTGAGGACTGCCTCATAGAATTGGAGGAATGTCCCTGTGCTGCCAGCGCTTCGGGATAGTACAAAAGAGTTGTACATGGCAACCTGCACCATGTAGACCGCAACTTTTTTGTACCATGCCCGGGTTTTGCGCATGGCGTTATATGGCGTGAGGACTTGATCAGAGAGATCAACTCCTCCCATATACCGATTGTAGTCGACGATACAATCGGGCTTGAGGACCGTTGCCGCGGTACCTCGCACAGGGACTGGGGTGGTGCTGTTACCGTGGATTGTGGACAGCATAAGGACATCCCTCTTGTCCTTATACCTGACCAGCAACAGGTTTCCACTGGTAAGTGCACGGGTCTCACCCCTGGGGATAGGTACCTGGAGGGGGTAGGCAGGGAGGCCGCGTTGATTTTTCCGCACGGTCCCACAAGCGAACAAGGATCTGGCGGCAAGGGACCTGAACAAGGGAATGCTGGTATAAAAGTTGTCCACGTACAAGTGGTAACCCTTATCCAGCAGTGGGTACATAAGGTCCCACACGAGTTTCCCGGTAACACCCAGAGTGGGGGGACATTCTGGTGGTTGAATCCGGGAATCTCGCCCCTCGTACTCACGAAATTTGTAAGTGTACCCTGAGGTACTCTCACAAATTTTGTATAGCTTCACGCCATACCTCGCCCGCTTTGTGGGAATGTATTGGCGGAAACTGAGTCTCCCCTTGAACGCAACGAGAGACTCATCAACCGCAACCTCCCTTCCAGGTACGTAGGCCTGCTGAAATGTGGCCCCAAAGTGATCGATGACCGGCCGTATCTTGTACAGCCGGTCATAGGCAGGATCACCTCGGGGTGGACATGCTGCATTATCGGAATAATGCAGACATTTCCGGATGGCCTCAAACCGGTGACGTGTCATGACCATACTGTACAGTGGGGTCTGGTACAGGACGTCCCCACTCCAGTATTGCCTGACACTGGGTTTTTGGACTAGACCCATATGCAGCACGAGGCCCCAAAATGTCCTCATCTCGGCTGCACTGACCGGCGTCCAGCCACCGGGTCTAGCCAAAACTGAGCCTGGGTTTTGAGCGACGAACTGTTGGGCGTACAGATTCGTCTGCTCCACCATCAAATTCACCAGTGGGTTACTGAAAAAAAAACTAAAAAAGTCTATTTCAGTAAACCCCACTGTGGGAATCTGGATTCCAGGATTGCCAGCGAAATCCGGAATCTCAGGCTCAAAGTCCACTGGGGGACACCAGCTAAGTTCATCGGCAGGGGGCTCCGGTGAACTTATTTGGTGGGCCGGGAAACCAGTACGAACCCCAGGGCGGCTCGTACTAGGGTGGGCCACAGGATCCCTAGCATGTGTGGCCCCTGGCTCCGCCTGGCGGCGTCTCCGCTGCCTTGGTGGCTCATCGTCATCCGATGATGATGAGGAGGATGCAGATGACAAAAGGAACGTGGGGTCATCCTCATCCTCACTGGGGCTCTCAGAGTCGGAGGCAATCTGGGCATATGCCTCCTCGGCCGAGAACACCCGGCGGGCCATGGGTGTGTGTGTGTGCGTGTGTATGTGCGTGCGTGTAAACCTTTATTCTATGTGCGTGTGTGTGGGGGCACGGGTGTTCACGTACTAAAAAGTCCAGGCAAAAAAAATGGGCAAGTGTTAGGAAAAAAAAAAAAAAAAAAAAAAAGTTCAAACTTGCTGATCAGCGGTTCAACGCTGATCAGCGGTCGGTGGGGTGGTGGGGCGGGCGATGCGCTAACAGTGGACGGACGCTAAAAAGTGCAGGCCAGTCAGCGCACGCAGAAAAAAAAAAAAAGTGGTGGTGGGGGAAGGGTCTGGTGGTGGGGGGAGGGGGCAAGTGGCAGGGGGGGGTCTGGGGTCTGAAAGTTGAAAAAAAAAAGTTTGGAATAAATGTGCTTTTTTTTTCTTTCTAACTTTTCCCTTCTATCCCTGCCTAAAGGTGCCTCTCCCTCACTGACCCTAACCTACCTGGGTGGCGATGGGTGCAGGAGGGTGATGGATGCCGATTTAGGGGGACACAGGAGCTGGTGCTGGACGATGCTGCACGGTCAGGGTGCTGGACAGGAAGAGGAGGGGAGAGAGGAGCGCAGGAAGTTTGAATCTCGCGCCTCTCTCCCCTGCACCAATCAGCACCCTGGACAGCGGCGTTCAGCACCAGGGCCAGCTCCGCCTCTGCAAATCCTCGGACTGCGATTGGTGGTGTAAAATTACGCCACCGATCGCAGTCTTTTTCCGGTTCATCGGGTCACAGGACACCCGAATGGACCGGAAACGCAGAAAACCGCAGGTCTGAATTGACCTGCGGTTTTCTGCGATCGCCGATACGGGGGGGTCCAATGACCCCCCCCTGCGTTGTTACGGGATGCCGGCTGAATGATTTCAGCTGAAATCCCGTTTCGATTAACCCCCGCGGCGCCGGAATTCAGATTTTAAGTCAGGACGTACCGGTACGTCCTCGGTCCTTAAGGACTCGGGAAATAGGGCGTACCGGTACGTCCTCGGTCCTTAAGGGGTTAAACCCTATATTTAAAAATAAATAAAAATTCTGATTATTTTTGTTCCCCACCCCGGGACTTCAACTTTTGGGGGTCTGATCCCCTTTACAATGCATTACAATATTTCTGTATTGTAATGCATTGGCTATAAGTGTACTACCAGTGTAATACAGGGTGCTGGATCTCACAGGCCCTCCCGGAAGGCATCCACGATGCCTAAGGAACGCATTTGGGCTACCTTCCCTGCCATCGGGTCCCCGTCACAGCAGCGCGGGACACCCCACACATGTCTGAAGCTTGCACGTGCCACAGTCAGCACTGACTGCAGCCGTGCATGGGGTAATGCACTGGAATCGGTGATTTCACCGATGCCGGTGCATACAGCAGGGGTCCGGCAATCAGTGACTGCCAGACCCCTGCCCCTGATCAGGCGGCTGCAGCTCCTGCACCCGCCCGATCACCATGCAGTACATTTACGTCACTGGGCTTTAAGTCAAGCCCAGATCTGATGTACATGTACATCATTAGGCGTTAAGGCGTTAAGTGGGGGATGTATCTAATGTAATTATGTACAGGGCCTTTTATTGGAATACAGAATGATGATTGAAGTTTATGTATATACACACACATATATATATATATATACATATATATATATATATATATATATATATATATATATATATATACACAGGTCCTTCTCAAAAAATTAGCATATTGTGATAAAGTTCATTATTTTCTGTAATGTACTGATAAACATTAGACTTTCATATATTTTAGATTCATTACACACCAACTGAAGTAGTTCAAGCCTTTTATTGTTTTAATATTGATGATTTTGGCATACAGCTCATGAAAACCCAAATTTCCTATCTCAAAAAATTAGCATATTTCATCCGACCAATAAAATAAAAGTGTTTTTAATACAAAAGAAGTCAACCTTCAAATAATTATGTTCAGTTATGCACTCAATACTTGGTCGGGAATCCTTTTGCAGAAATGACTGCATCAATGCGGCGTGGCATGGAGGCAATCAGCCTGTGGCACTGCTGAGGTCTTATGGAGGCCCAGGATGCTTCGATAGCGGCCTTAAGCTCATCCAGAGTGTTGGGTCTTGCGTCTCTCAACTTTCTCTTCCCAATATCCCACAGATTCTCTATGGGGTTCAGGTCAGGAGAGTTGGCAGGCCAATTAAGCACAGTAATACCATGGTCAGTAAACCATTTACCAGTGGTTTTGGCACTGTGAGCAGGTGCCAGGTCATGCTGAAAAATGAAATCTTCATCTCCATAAAGCTTTTCAGCAGATGGAAGCATGAAGTGCTCCAAAATCTCCTGATAGCTAGCTGCATTGACCCTGCCCTTGATAAAACACAGTGGACCAACACCAGCAGCTGACATGGCACCCCAGACCATCACTGACTGTGGGTACTTGACACTGGACTTCAGGCATTTTGGCATTTCCCTCTCCCCAGTCTTCCTCCAGACTCTGGCACCTTGATTTCCGAATGACATGCAACAGTCCAGTGCTGCTTCTCTGTAGCCCAGGTCAGGCGCTTCTGCCGCTGTTTCTGGTTCAAAAGTGGCTTGACCTGGGGAATGTGGCACCTGTAGCCCATTTCCTGCACACGCCTGTACACGGTGGCTCTGGATGTTTCTACTCCAGACTCAGTCCACTGCTTCCGCAGGTCCCCCAAGGTCTGGAATCGGTCCTTCTCCACAATCTTCCTCAGGGTCCGGTCACCTCTTCTCGTTGTGCAGCGTTTTCTGCCACACTTTTTCCTTCCCACAGACTTCCCACTGAGGGGCCTTGATACAGCGCTCTGGGAACAGCCTATTCCTTCAGACATGTCTTTCTGTGTCTTACCCTCTTGCTTGAGGGTGTCAATGATGGCCTTCTGGACAGCAGTCAGGTTGGCAGTCTTACCCATGATTGCGGTTTTGAGTAATGAACCAGGCTGGGAGTTTTTAAAAGCCTCAGGAATCTTTTGCAGGTGTTTAGATTTAATTAGTTGATTCAGATGATTAGGTTAATAGCTCGTTTAGAGAACCTTTTCATGATATGCTAATTTTTTGAGATAGGAATTTTGGGTTTTCATGAGCTGTATGCCAAAATCATCAATATTAAAACAATAAAAGGGTTGAACTACTTCAGTTGGTGTGTAATGAATCTAAAATATATGAAAGTCTAATGTTTATCAGTACATTACAGAAAATAATGAACTTTATCACAATATGCTAATTTTTTGAGAAGGACCTGTATATATATATATATTTCTGTGTGTGTAAAATGCACAAAATCAGCCGGTTACATCATATATCTGTACCTCGCTGTGTGTGTGTGTGTGTATATATATATATATATATATATATATACTCAGGGCGAGGTAGAGATGTATGACGCAACCGGCTGATTTGCTACATGTCACACCAGTTAATAAGTATTCATTTGTAAAGGGATTAAATACTTATTTTCATAACTGTAATGTATATATTACAGCGTGTTGGCGAGAGATACAAAAGTAATGTCTGCATTGTACCTGGGCATTTTCTGTCTCTCTGATCCGCTCCGAATTCCTCCTCTTCAAATCCGATTTTTTTTTTAATATGGCCATCCTAGGGTGATTGCCCTTAAACTTCCCCTTGAGCTCAGAATGGATCTCACTCACAATTAGTGATGGACGAACATCGGCCGGGATGATTCGCGAACGAGATCAAATGTTCGCGAACCGCAAGTTTGCGGCGGGTCCCATTCACTTTAATGGTAGGTGAACCTGAAAAACCTTCAGGTCATATTTGCAGCCACTAAATCCTTACTGGAAGTGCACAAATCATCCCACAACATGGACAGTGACATACCAGAGGGGGATCAATGGCAAAAATTCCCACAAAAAATATGTATTTTAATCAGGGGCCATTTTTATGCGAAACTGTCATTTTAGGGAAACTGTCAAAAATGTGCCCTGCTGGAGCCTAGAATTTTTTTATTTTAGAACACGGGAGTATAGGCCCTAAACATTAGGCATTCACCGGACAGAAAACAACAATTGATTATGTGGATGGAGGTATATTAGCTGGCCAATGGATATCAATTTTACTGCAGGCCATTGGATTACAGGCCCCAAAAATTATGCATTCACTGTACAGAAAAGATGAAACGATTATGTGGCTGGAGGTATATTAGACGGTCAATGGATATCAATTTTACATCAGGCCAGTACAAATACATGTCAAATACATATGTTTAAAATAACTAAAAATATAAAATTAGATTTAAAAAATGGCTACCGAAATTCCCCCTTTTGAATAAACCCCAAATGATAATAGGTGAAATTCGATAACACGTAGTCGTCACAAGTGTTGAAGTCCTCCGAGGCCCCAACAATTAGGCATTCAACGTACAGAAAAGATCAAGTGATTATGTGGCTGGAAGTATATTAGACTGTCATTGGATATCAATTTTATTGCAGGCCAGTGAACTACAGTCCCAAAAAATTATTAATTCACCGTACAGAAAAGAACAAGTGATTATGTGGCTGGAGGTATATTCGACGGTCAATGGATATCAATTTTACTACAGGCCAGTGGACTACAGGCCCCAAAAATTATTCATTCACCAAGCAGAAAACATCAAGTTATTATGTGGCTGGAGGTATATTAGACGGTCATTGGATATCAATTTTACTGCAGGCCAGTACAAATAGATGTCAAATACATTTGTTTAAAAGAACTTAAAATATAAAATTGGATTAAAAATATGGCTAATGAAATTCCCCCTCTTGAATAAACCCCAAATGATAATAGCTGAACTTCGATAACACATGGTTGTCAATGGTGTTGAAGTCCTCTGAGGCCCCAACAATTAGGCATTCAACGTACAGAAAAGATCAAGTGATTATGTGGCTGGAGGTATATTAGTGTCACCGCCAGGTCTCTGAGAAGTTCTGACAGACGTTCTTCAGTACCTCCTGCAGGATTTTCTTTTGTTTTGGTTTCGCTTTGACATCTCTTCTCCCTCTTTCAGCTGTCATCTATTAGCAGTGATTGCCTCCCTTTATATCCCCTCCCATACTGCCTCACTTTGCGGTTTATACTACTTCCTGGATTGTGCTCACTGCTAGAAGTTTGATACTGCTGGTTTCTCAGATAAGTCTATACCTTTTTTTTGTGTTCTCCTGTCGGCTTGATTCTAGGTGAGCCTGACTCCCTCCGTATTAAGTGCTGGGAGTCGGTGGTCATGTCCCCTCACTATTATAGGGTTTTCAGGTGTCACTCAGTCTAGGTACATGGATATGCATCTTTCTATCACAGAGCTCTTTGCATGGGCTGAGCAGTCAGGAAGACCTATAGGGCTTTAATAGGGCTCACCCTTTTGTTCCTTAGTTTGGGATCAAGTCAGTCGGATCTTTATTTGCTACTTCTTGTTTTCTGCAACACCATCCGTGACAATTAGACTGTCATTGGATATCAATTTTACTGCAGGCCAGTGAACTACAGGCCCAAAAAATTATTCATTCACCCGACAGAAAAGAACAAATTGATAATGTGGCTGGAGGTACATTAGGTGGTCACCGTATAAATTTTACTGTTCGCCAATTACATTAAAGGCTCCAAAAATTATGCATTTAACGTACAGAAAAGATCAAGTCATTATGTGGATAGAGGTACATTAGGCGGTCACCGGATACCAATTTTACTGTTGGCCAGTTAGATTACAGGCCCAAAAAATTATGCATTCACTAAACAGAAAAGATCAAGTCATTGTGGCTGCAGGTATATTAGACGGTCATTGTATATAAATTTTACTGCAGGTCAGTGGAGTACGGGCCCAAAACATTAGGCATTCACCGGACAGAAAACATCAAGTGAATATGTGACTGGAGGTATATTAAATGGTCATTGTATATCAATTTTACTGCAGGCCAGTGAAGTACAGGCCCAAAACATTAGGCATTCACCTGACAGAAAGCATCAAGTGATTATGTGGCTGGAGGTATATTAGACGGTCTTTGGATATCAATTTTACTGCATGCCAGTACAAATACATGTCAAATAAATATGTTTAAAAGAACTAAAAATATGAAATTGGATTAAAAACCTGGCTAATGAAATTCCCCCTAGTGAAAAAACAGCAACAATGGTAATAGGTGAAATTCAATTAAATGTGGTTGTCACAGGTGTTGAATTCCTCCTAGATCCATGCCTCATTCATTTTTAGAAATTTGAGGTAGTCCACACTGTCGTGAGCTAGGCAAGTGCGCTTATCGGTCACTATCCCCACTGCTGCGCTGAACGCCCTTTTGGACAGGACACTCGACGAGGGGCAATCAAAGAGGTCCATGGCAAATTGTGCCAGGACTGGTCCCAGGTCAACCCTGCATACCCAGTAGTCAAGGGGTTCCTAGCTTCTCAGAGCGTCCACATCGCCCGCTAACCTGATGTAGTCGGAAACCTGTCTGTCTAGGAGTTCCCTGAAACTGGATCCAGAGGGCGGCTGTTGATGATGATCTCATATCAGAAGTGACCAACACATCTTCAAACCATCCTCTTCTTGCATGCTCGGTAGGATTGGTATCAGCAACTGTTTTTCTGTTGGTGGAAATTCCTCTGCCAGCACCCGCAACACGCCCAGCATTTCTCGAAGCAAGGCCTGGAAATGCTCCATTCTGACAGCCCTCTGATGTTGGTAACATGTCTGCCATTTTTTGCTTGAATCGGTGGTCTAAGTACGTTGCCCCCCAGTTGCCCTTTATGCTTTTTATACGGGGGTCCCTCTTCAAACACTGGATCATGAAGGCACCCATTTTCACTAATTTGGAAGCAGTGGAGCGGCCTGACTCCTGCTCATCGCCCAGGAGAATGTCATCCTCAGTCTCCTTCCCTCAGCCACGGACACCAGGCATCCCAGAAAAGTTTAAAGCCTGTTCTTCTTGCTCCTCCTCCTCACCCCAGGCACCATCCTCCTCTGACTCCTCTTCAGACTCCTGCTGACTTGTCTCAGATGGAGTAACCTCCCTGGGAATTCATTCAGCATTGCGGCTTCCTCATCTTACAGCTCCTGCTCCTCGACGGCTTGATCTATGACATGATGCAATGCATGCGCCCGAAAGAAAGCGTAAAGTAAAATGTCACTGATGGCGCCCTGGCTGCGACTGACCAGTTTCGTGATCTCATCATATGGCTGCAGAAGTCTGCATGCGTCACGCATGAGCAGCCACTGGCGCAGTGAAAAAAAGCCAAGCTCCCCAGAACCATGTCCTGCCGCAGAGTTCGTACAAGTTGTTGTTAACGGCACATTTCTGCTGGATCAACCTATTGCCCATATACAAGGCGGAGTTCCAGCGCTTCGGGCAGTCACAAATCAGACATCTGGAGGGGCAAGTGGTGTCACTGTGGAACATCAGAAAGGTGAGCCATGGCCGTGTAAGATCTAAAATGGCCAGAGATTTTCCTGGCCTGCCACAAGACGTCCTGGCCCCCTGGGTATTTGGCAACAAATTGATGCACAACTGAGTTCAGGACGTGTGCCATGCAAGCGTGTCATTTTACCCTGTTTCAGCATGCTCAGCATATTGGCACTGTTGTCGCACACCCCTTTACCAACTGTCAAATTGAGCAGGGTTAGCCGCTCATTGGCCTGTGACCACAGAGCTGAAAACAGTAAATAACCGGTGTGGCTCTTGTCTTCCAGGCACAGCAGCTGCAGCACAGCATGGCAGCGTCTCACCTGGCAAATCAAATAGGTTCTGGGGAGCTGGGGTGATTCAGCGGAAGAGACTGTAGCAGTGGAAAAGGAGGAGTCAGCCGAGGAAGAGACAAAGGATGGAGTAGGAGGAAGAGAAGAAGAGGCAGGCCTGCATGTAATCTGTGGCGGTAACACCAAATCCACACGGGTTCCACGGGTTACATGCTTGACAGTGGTCAGAAGGTTCACCCAGTGGGCAGTAAAAGTTATGTAACTTTCCTACACGGGTTTGCTAGACCATGTGTCTGTGGTCAGATTTGTCTTGGCACTGACACTGTGTGCCAGAGATACAGTCACTTGTCACTGAACATGGCTATATAGCTTTGGGATGCCCTTTTCAGAGAAATATTTCCTTCTGGAGACCTTTCATTTCGGTGTGCCTCTGATTCCACCAGTTTATATGGCAGTAGTTGGCGGGACAGCAGTTCTGACAAGCCGTCGGTCAGCTGTTGGGCAAGATGGTTATCCGGCGTCATCAACTTTTTACATTCGAACATTTGGGCCACAGAAGCCTGCCTTTTGCCAGATGAAGGTGACGATGGCATGGTGGAATGTGGAGTGGAGGACAAATGGGAGGAGAGAGGAGAAGGGGAGGGACAAGAGGCAGGACGTGAAGCACCAGGAGTGTGGCTTTGTGGGTTATGGCAATGTTGCTCCCACTGGGCTTGGTGATGACAGGCCAGGTGCCTTCTTAAGGCGGTCACACCTAGGTGAGTGTTGGGCTTACTGTGACTTAAGCGTTAACAGCAAAGGTTGCAGATGGCAACACTATTGTCAGCAGCTGACACTTTAAAAAAAGCCCACACTGCGGAGCCATGTGCCAGCATCCTAGGAGCATCAGATGTGACCGTGAAAGGTGAATGGTTCGCTCCAGATACATTAGCAGTCTGCTTTTTGCCTCCTGTGCAGTTCTGCCTACTTCTCCTCCCTATCTGTTGCTCATTCTCTCCCTCTGAACTCCCCTTCTATTCCTCTCTTGTGGGCACCCACTTGACATCCATCGACATGTCATCATCGTCACCTTCGCCACCACTGACATTAGAGATCTCGGAGTAGGCAGCAACAGCGGGGACCACCATCGTTGGGCAGATCTGGGTACTGTCGTCAGACCGCTGGGTAGCTGTTGCTACCTCCTCTTCCTCATCTGATGCCAAGATTGGCTGCGCACCGGTAAGGTCTGGGAATGGATGGGGAAATAATTCCTCTGACTGAAATGGAGGGGCTATGGTGATGGTGGTGGTGCCTATGGGGGTGCACACAGCAGAGAGTGAGGAGGGTGCTAATACAGAGGATGAGGATTGTGCAGAAGCGGAAGGCTGAATGAGCCACTCAACCAACTCTGGTGCATCCTTTGACGTAATCGCATGCACCTTCTCCAACTTCCCACTTAGGCTCCGGCCTGGTGCACTTCCCCGACCCCTACCACCCCTGAGGAATGGCCAGCCTCTTCCTCTTCCAGTATTTGGGAAGCAGGTACATAGAACCCCTTAAAGACTATTCGCTGGAAGCAGGTATATCAATCCCCTTAATCAGCTTTATTTGGGGCAACAGATATATCACACCATTTGCAATAAGTTGTTCCAGTAGCATTTGTCCCTCTGTATAGCTTCGGTATCGCAGCAGAACCACACACAACTGCTGCACAATGCACATGCACTATATATAAATTATATTATTGGAATATCACACCCCTGCCTCAATCAGTTTTTTGGGGGGCAACTGGTATATCACACCAGTTGCAATTAGTTTTTCCAATAGCATTTGTCCCTGTGTATAGCTGCGGTATCGGAGCAGAACCGCACGCAACTGCTGCACAATACAAATGCACTAAAAAGAAAGTATATTATAGGTATACCACACCCCGGCCTCAAACAGATTTTTGGGGGCAACTGGTATATCACACCAATTGCAATTAGTTGTTCCAATAGCATTTGTCCCTCTGCATGGCTGCCGTATATTAACAGAACCGCACACAACTGCTGCACAATACAAATGCACTATATAGAAAGTATATTATAGGTATACCACACCCCTACCTCAATCAGTTTATCTTGGGGGCAACTGGTATATCACACCAGTTGCAATTAGTTTTTCGAATAGCATTTGTCCCTGTGTATAGCTGCGGTATCGCAGCAGAACCGCACACAACTGCTATACAATACAAATGCACTATAAAGAAAATATATTATTTTTATATCACACCCCTACCTCAATCAGTTTTTCTGGGGGGACAACTGGTATATCACAACAGTCGCAATTAGTTGTTCCAATAGCGTTTGTCCCTCTGTATAGCTGCGATATCTCAGCAGAACCGCACACAACTGCTGCACAATGCAAATGCTATATATATCGAAATACACTCACCATGGGTAGAAATAATGTTGCAGCTTTATTTTGAAACTTCGTAGAAAGTTGATGCAGATTGGATCCAGGGGCGGACACACTATAGCAAAAGGAGCGTCGACGGCCGTTTCGCGCGCGGGATCGTGCTTCCTCTGGCCGCTACTCACGTCATGGTGCAGGCCTTGGCTTTATAGTGGCGGAGCCGGGCCTGCCAGCACCACGAATATTCTAAAAGACAAAGTTAGAGCAATATTACGAAATTTCGTAAAATACACATAGATTGTAATTTAGCTAATATACTGCTATAGTAATTTTTTTAATAGTGTACATATTTTACAAAACTTAAGTTCAGAAGAGGCAAAAAAAATTAGAGAAACAAAAGGATTATATGGCACTATATTAGCTAAATTACAATCTATATGTGTATTTTACGAAATTTCGTAATATTGCTTTAACTTCGTCTTTTAGAATATTCGTAATATTCTAAAAGACGAAGTTAGAGCAATATTACGAAATTTCGTAAAATACACATATTAGCCTAGCCATAGTCAATTAGTCATAGGAACGTTGCCTTATACTATCAAAAGAAAAAATCACAATACGCAATTAATTAAATCGCATATTATTCGCAATAATTGGAATAATTACGAATATTCGATTTCGATGAATATAACACAAATATTCAATTGAATATTCGTGAAATATCACGAAATCGAATATGGCACCTCCTGCTAATCACTAATTATTTCTACCCCTGGTGAGTGCCGCAAATCTCCCTTTTCTCTCTCTACATGCAATGAAACATTTGAATTGACTTCTATCTCGCTGAGCACCACATAGTGGAGTGTTTTTTGTACCATAGTACTGGCTTCTAAATATCAAAGGCTGTTCAATCACTGTGCAAGCAGTGCCGCCTTACTTCATTATCTTATACGTATTGTATATTTTAGGTAAATCACACACCTTCCTCAATCAGTTTTTTTGGGGGGGCAACTGGTATATCACAACAGTCGCAATTAGTTGTTCCAATAGCGTTTGTCCCTCTGTATAGCTGCAGTATCTCAGCAGAACCGCACACAACTGCTGCACAATGCAAATGCTATATATCGAAAGTATATTTTAGGTATATCACACACCTTCCTCAATCATTTTTTTTTGGGGGGGGGGGGGGGCAACTGGTATATCACATCAGTTGCAATTAGTTATTCCAATAGCTTTTGTCCCTCTGTATAGCTCTGATGTCGCAACAGAACTGCACGCAACTGCTGCACAATACAAATGCACTATATAGAAAGTATATTATAGGTATATCACATACATGCCTCAATCATTCTTTTGGGGGGGGCAACTGGTATATCACACCAGTTGCAATTAGTTGTTCCAGTAGTATTTGTTCCACTGTATAGCTGCAGTATCGCAGCAGAACCGCACACAACTGCTGCACAATACAAATGCACTATAATATGCTTTCTATATTAGAAAGTATATCATAAGTATATCACACCTATTGATATCACACCTATACCAGTCCTTTAAAGGACTTTTGTGGCCCTATTAGCTAGCGTTTGGTGTCCCTAACAGTCTGTCCCTGCTACACACAGCAGCCTCTCCCTATACTGGCAAAAGACTGAATGTAAAATGGCTGCGATATTGGGTTTATTTATGGGGTAAGGGGTGTGTCCATGTGCTGAAACGTCTTAATTGGCTATCCTTTCCCATCGGATGGATGTGTCATGGGTCAAAGTTCAGCGCTATGCAAAAAAATATGGCAATTGCCAATATCGCCATATGTTCACATGTTAGGCAAATCGCGAACGAGCAAAGTTCACCGCGAAACGACCACAGGGCAATCCTTAAGGCCATCTCTACTCATAGTAGCCTGCTTCCCAGCGTGGACCTGGGTCTGGTCATAGCCCCGCTCCAACATGTGCTGCAGGATAAAGATACAAGCATATAATCCCAATTCTTTTAATACAACTATTGTAAATAATGTCCTCAGCAAAACATCAAAAAGTATTTTGTCTTTGAAGGAGGAATATTTAATTTAATGTTACCGTTATAAGATGGGATTGTATTGCGACTGTATATGTGTGGGGTCTGAGCAATCGGATATTGCCCAGCTGAGCAGAGATGTGCCTGTCTAGTGAAGTGACGGTTCACCTCCCCATTGTGCACCCTGGGTAACTCTAAATAAACCAGCAAATACTGGCGGTAAGACAAAAAAAGATTCTCCTGAGTCCTGAGCAACAGGGCACAAACTCTAATTTATAGACTGTGTGTGTGTGTATGTGTGTGGCGGGGGGGGGGGGGTATATAGTGTGAGGCAGGAAAATGGATGTGCAATGTGCATGTGAGAGATATTTCTATGCTGTCCATACGTACATTCTACAGACATAGTGCTGTGATGTCACAACAATACTTAGTGCACCAATCAGTAATATCTACTTAGACCTGATAAAAAGTGAAGTTATATGTATTGTGAAAAAAAATTGGATCATAAGTGGCGATTTTCGCAATCGCAAATATTTTATAACACTATCTGCCTATAAAGCGATTGGTCTGAAATCCATGTGCAATGTAATCAAATACACTGGTGTAATGTGAAATTACTTACAGAGATCAGGAGTTCTTCCTGATTGTCTTGAAAATTGCTTCCGACCATCTTTTCCAGTCGCCTCAAACTCGAGGTAGTTCGAAAACAGTTGCTAGGCCACACCCCTTTTTCCACATGCATATTAAGCAAATTTTACATTGCGATTTTATTAATGAATAAAAAACTTGAACAAAGATAGCGAATTCACGAATATATGACGAATATTCGTGAAATATCGCAAAATCAAATATTGCCCCTGCCGCTCAACACTAGCAGTGATCACTATATATATATATATATATATATATATATATATATATATATATATATATAATGTCCCTTTCTGTGCTATTAGAATATATAATGAACCCCCTCTTTATTTTTAGTACATATAGTAACCCCTCTGTATTATTAGAATATATAATGCCTCCCCTTCTATTATTAGATTATATAATACCCCCCTCTGTATTATTAGTATGTATAATGGCTCCCTCTGTATTATTATGACAATATACAGTATAATGGCCCCCTCTGTATTATTAGTATATATAATGGCCCCTCTGTATTTATAATAGCTCCCACTGTATTATTAGTAGATATAATGCCCCCTTCTGTATTATTAGCATATATAATGGACCCCTCTGTATTATTAGTAAATATAATGGTCCCCTCTGTATTATCAGTTTTGCAGTGAACTATCAAGTTCAACCAAATTACCTTAATCAACTTAAGCAGTAAATGATTTGAATATCATAAGATGCAAGGTGCATTGGAATATATTCTATCATTACATTTCTAGTAGATATGTGTGTTATATTCACAACAGATTATAATTTTTCAAAGTGGGTGCACTTTAAATCCTCCTGCACGTTATGTTATTACATATCAGGTGCCATATGTAAGTTATTCTTGCCTATAAGTAATTATTCTAGGGGATAGATGCTCCATGGATAGAACATCTGATGGAACATGTCATGCATTAAAAGCACCGAAAGTCAAATAAATGCCCTACACCTGTGTAGGTTCCATGCTGCTTATCAGTTTGAAATTGAGCTACAACTTCTAACTTATGGTAATTCTGCACTATTTACCCCTGACAGATACAATTTGTGTTGTTTTGCAATTAAAAAATGCACATTTATACTGTTTCAATGAGTATCATAAGCTACTGTGTAAGGGATCTTGTATTTCTATTTTGCTACACATGCATGTGAATATCTATGGGAAGTTTGCAACAAAATCAAATTATTTTTAATTTGGTACAATTTAATTAGCAATTTATTTTCATTTATTTTAAAATTCCCATTTCTGATTTTATTTCTGCTACCTATGTATATACACTGCAATCCTTTGAAAATAAACTAGAGAACCAAGTCGGTCACTTTTTGTCTGCATTTTCTAGTCACATGGCAATGGTCAATACTGGCAGCGAAGTAGGGGCTCTAAAGTCACAGGAGGAAATACTTCATAATATGAACATAAAAGTAACATAGAAATAAACTGAATTAATAATGAATCTCCTCCATAACAAACACTTTTTAAGAAAACATCATCTACCAATTCATTGCTTGAAGGGAACTACAATGCCTTTAGCTTCCAGAAAACAGAAATGTCCTAGACTGAACCCTATGTGTCACTGTAGATTTCTCCAAGTCTTTTCTTCACATGAAAGCTTTGTAACTTCAGTTAGAAAATGATATTTGTATATGATGGCAGCTGAATGTTTTATACTTTAATAAACCAATGTATACTCATACATTAAATTAAATTGACTGAAACCTACTGTAAATTGAAACTAATATACTGGACTGAATGATGCATATGATTTCTGAACTCTATACTACAGTAAACATGACTCTCAAGTAGGGATGAGCGAACTCGAACTGTATAGTTCGGGTTCGTACCGAATTTTGGGGTGTCCGTGACACGGACCCGAACCCGGACATTTTCGTAAAAGTCCGGGTTAGGGTTCGGTGTTCGTCGCTTTCTTGGCGCTTTTGTGACGCTTTCTTGGCGCTTTTTGAAAGGCTGCAAAGCAGCCAATCAACAAGCGTCATACTACTTGCCCCAAGAGGCCGTCACAGCCATGCCTACTATTGGCATGGCTGTGATTGGCCAGAGCACCATGTGACCCAGCCTCTATTTAAGCTGGAGTCACATAGCGCCGCCCGTCACTCTGCTCTGATTAGCGTAGGGAGAGGTTGCGGATGCGACAGTAGGGCGAGATTAGGCAGATTAACTCCTCCAAAGGACTTCACTTGATTAATCGATCGATCTGCAGCTGTGCATCATTGAGCTGCTGAAATTCAAATGCTCACTCACTGTTTTTAGGCTGCCCAGACCGTTTGTCAGTCACTTTTTTCTGGGGTGATCGGCAGCCATTTTGTGTCTTGTGCGGTGCTGCGACCAAGTGCATCCAAGCTGCGACCAAGTGCATTTAACCCTCAATGGTGTGGTTGTTTTTTGGCTAAAGCCTACATCAGGGTGAAGCTGTCACACCAAGTGCATTTAACCAGCAATAGTCTGTTCATTTTTTGGCCATATACTAAATCAGGGGCAAGCTGCGCCTGTCACCAAGTGCATTTAACCCTCAATGGTGTGGTTGTTTTTTGGCTAAAGCCTACATCAGGGTGAAGCTGTCACACCAAGTGCATTTAACCAGCAATAGTCTGTTTATTTTTTGGCCATATACTACATCAGGGGCAAGCTGCGCCCGTCACCAAGTGCATTTAACCCTCAGTAGTGTGGTTCGTCAAGCTGTGACACCAAGTGCATTTAACCAGCAATAGTCTGTTCATTTTTTGGCCATATACTACATCAGGGGCAAGCTGCGCCCGTCACCAAGTGCATTTAACCCTCAGTAGTGTGGTTGGTGAAGCTATCACACCAAGTGCATTTAACCAGCAATAGTCTGTTCATTTTTTGGCCATATACTAAATCAGGGGCAAGCTGCGCCCGTCACCAAGTGCATTTAACCAGCAATAGTCTGTTCATTTTTTGGCCATATACTACATCAGGGGCAAGCTGCGCCCGTCACCAAGTGCATTTAACCCTCAGTAGTGTGGTTGGTCAAGCTATCACACCATGTGCATTTAACCAGCAATAGTCTGTTCATTTTTTGGCCATATACTAAATCAGGGGCAAGCTGCGCCCGTCACCAAGTGCATTTAACCAGCAATAGTCTGTTCATTTTTTGGCCATATACTACATCAGGGGCAAGCTGCGCCCGTCACCAAGTGCATTTAACCCTCAGTAGTGTGGTTCGTCAAGCTGTGACACCAAGTGCATTTAACCAGCAATAGTCTGTTCATTTTTTGGCCATATACTACATCAGGGGCAAGCTGCGCCCGTCACCAAGTGCATTTAACCAGCAATAGTGTGGTTATTTTTTGGCCATATCCCAGTCTAATTCTGTCACTAAATCCATACCGGTCACCCAGCGCCTAAATACTAGGCCTCAAATTTATATCCCGCTAAATCTCTCGTTACCGCTGTCCTGTTGTGGCTGGGAAAGTTATTTAGTGTCCGTCAAAGCACATTTTTTGTTCTGGGTTGAAGTACAATTCCCAATTTAGCAATTTCATAATTTAGTGGTTCCTGCTATATCAGAGCTATTTGAAATCTATCCCTAAAAGGGTATATAATATTCAAGGTGCACATAGGGTCATTCAGAATAACTTCACACACACGCTACTGTGCATTTCCAAGTCTAATTCTGTCGCTAAATCCATACCGGTCACCCAGCGCCTAAATACTAGGCCTCAAATTTATATCCCGCTAAATCTCTCGTTACCGCTGTACTGTTGTGGCTGGGAAAGTTATTTAGTGTCCGTCAAAGCACATTTTTTGTTCTGGGTTGAAGTACAATTCCCAATTTAGCAATTTCATAATTTAGTGGTTCCTGCTATATCAGAGCTATTTGAAATCTATCCCTAAAAGGGTATATAATATTCAAGGTGCACATAGGGTCATTCAGAATAACTTCACACACCCGCTACTGTGCATTTCCAAGTCTAATTCTGTCACTAAACCCATACCTGTCACCCAGCGCCTAAATACTAGGCCTCAAATTTATATCCCGCTAAATCTCTCGTTACCGCTGTCCTGTTGTGGCTGGGAAAGTTATTTAGTGTCCGTCAAAGCACATTTTTTGTTCTGGGTTGAAATACAATTCCCAATTTAGCAATTTCATAATTTAGTGGTTTCTGCTGTATCAGAGCTATTTGAAATCTATCCCTAAAAGGGTAGATCATATTGAAGGTGCACATAGGGTCATTCAGAATAACTTCACACACCCGCTACTGTGCATTTCCAAGTCTAATTCTGTCACTAAACCCATACCTGTCACCCAGCGCCTAAATACTAGGCCTCAAATTTATATCCCGCTAAATCTCTCGTTACCGCTGTCCTGTTGTGGCTGGGAAAGTTATTTAGTGTCCGTCAAAGCACATTTTTTGTTCTGGGTTGAAATACAATTCCCAATTTAGCAATTTCATAATTTAGTGGTTTCTGCTATATCAGAGCTATTTGAAATCTATCCCTAAAAGGGTATATAATATTCAAGGTGCACATAGGGTCATTCAGAATAACTTCACACACCCGCTACTGTGCATTTCCAAGTCTAATTCTGTCAGTAAATCCATACCGGTCACCCAGCGCCTAAATACTAGGCCTCAAATTTATATCCTGCTGAATTTGAATACAATACATTGGGCCAAATAATATTTTTGTTGTTGTGGTGAACCATAACAATGAGGAAAACATCTAGTAAGGGACGCGGACGTGGACATGGTCGTGGTGGTGTTAGTGGACCCTCTGGTGCTGGGAGAGGACGTGGCCGTTCTGCCACATCCACACGTCCTAGTGTACCAACTACCTCAGGTCCCAGTAGCCGCCAGAATTTACAGCGATATATGGTGGGGCCCAATGCCGTTCTAAGGATGGTAAGGCCTGAGGAAGTACAGGCATTAGTCAATTGGGTGGCCGACAGTGGATCCAGCACGTTCACATTATCTCCCACCCAGTCTTCTGCAGAAAGCGCACAGATGGCGCCTGAAAACCAACCCCATCAGTCTGTCACATCACCCCCATGCATACCAGGGAAACTGTCTCAGCCTCAAGTTATGCAGCAGTCTCTTATGCTGTTTGAAGACTCCGCTGGCAGGGTTTCCCAAGGGCATCCACCTAGCCCTTCCCCAGCGGTGAAAGACATAGAATGCACTGACGCACAACCACTTATGTTTCCTGATGATGAGGACATGGGAATACCACCTCAGCATGTCTCTGATGATGACGAAACACAGGTGCCAACTGCTGCGTCTTTCTGCAGTGTGCAGACTGAACAGGAGGTCAGGGATCAAGACTGGGTGGAAGACGATGCAGGGGATGATGAGGTCCTAGACCCCACATGGAATGAAGGTCGTGCCACTGACTTTCACAGTTCGGAGGAAGAGGCAGTGGTGAGACCGAGCCAACAGCGTAGCAAAAGAGGGAGCAGTGGGCAAAAGCAGAACACCCGCCGCCAAGAGACTCCGCCTGCTACTGCCCGCCGCCATCTGGGACCGAGCACCCCAAAGGCAGCTTCAAGGAGTTCCCTGGCATGGCACTTCTTCAAACAATGTGCTGACGACAAGACCCGAGTGGTTTGCACGCTGTGCCATCAGAGCCTTAAGCGAGGCATTAACGTTCTGAACCTGAGCACAACCTGCATGACCAGGCACCTGCATGCAAAGCATGAACTGCAGTGGAGTAAACACCTTAAAACCAAGGAAGTCACTCAGGCTCCCCCTGCTAGATCTTCTGCTGCTGCCGCCTCGGCCTCTTCTGCTGCTGCCGCCTCGGCCTCTTCCTCCGCCTCTGGAGGAACGTTGGCACCTGCCGCCCAGCAAACAGGGGATGTACCACCAACACCACCACCACCACCTCCGTCACCAAGCGTCTCAACCATGTCACACGGCAGCGTTCAGCTCTCCATCTCACAAACATTTGAGAGAAAGCGTAAATTCCCACCTAGCCACCCTCGATCCCTGGCCCTGAATGCCAGCATTTCTAAACTACTGGCCTATGAAATGCTGTCATTTAGGCTGGTGGACACAGACAGCTTCAAACAGCTCATGTCGCTTGCTGTCCCACAGTATGTTGTTCCCAGCCGCCACTACTTCTCCAAGAGAGCCGTGCCTTCCCTGCACAACCAAGTATCCGATAAAATCAAGTGTGCACTGCGCAACGCCATCTGTGGCAAGGTCCACCTAACCACAGATACGTGGACCAGTAAGCACGGCCAGGGACGCTATATCTCCCTAACTGCACACTGGGTAAATGTAGTGGCAGCTGGGCCCCAGGCGGAGAGCTGTTTGGCGCACGTCCTTCCGCCGCCAAGGATCGCAGGGCAACATTCTTTGCCTCCTGTTGCCATCTCCTCCTTCTCGGCTTCCTCCTCCTCTTCTTCCACCTGCTCATCCAGTCAGTCACACACCTTCACCACCAACTTCAGCACAGCCCGGGGTAAACGTCAGCAGGCCATTCTGAAACTCATATGTTTGGGGGACAGGCCCCACACCGCACAGGAGTTGTGGCGGGGTATTGAACAACAGACCGACGAGTGGTTGCTGCCGGTGAGCCTCAAGCCCGGCCTGGTGGTGTGTGATAATGGGCGAAATCTCGTTGCAGCTCTGGGACTAGCCAATTTGACGCACATCCCTTGCTTGGCGCATGTGCTGAATTTGGTGGTGCAGAAGTTCATTCACAACTACCCCGACATGTCAGAGCTGCTGCATAAAGTGCGGGCCGTCTGTTCGCGCTTCCGGCGTTCACATCCTGCTGCTGCTCGCCTGTCTGCGCTACAGCGTAACTTCGGCCTTCCCGCTCACCGCCTCATATGCGACGTGCCCACCAGGTGGAACTCCACCTTGCACATGCTGGACAGACTGTGCGAGCAGCAGCAGGCCATAGTGGAGTTTCAGCTGCAGCACGCACGGGTCAGTCGCACTACAGAACAGCACCACTTCACCACCAATGACTGGGCCTCCATGCGAGACCTGTGTGCCCTGTTGCGCTGTTTCGAGTACTCCACCAACATGGCCAGTGGCGATGACACCGTTATCAGCGTTACAATACCACTTCTATGTCTCCTTGAGAAAACACTTAGGGCGATGATGGAAGAGGAGGTGGCCCAGGAGGAGGAGGAGGAGGAGGAGGAAGAGGGGTCATTTTTAGCACTTTCAGGCCAGTCTCTTCGAAGTGACTCAGAGGGAGGTTTTTGGCAACAGCAGAGGCCAGGTACAAATGTGGCCAGCCAGGGCCCACTACTGGAGGACGAGGAGGACGAGGATGAGGAGGAGGTGGAGGAGGATGAGGATGAAGCATGGTCACAGCGGGGTGGCACCCAACGCAGCTCGGGTCCATCACTGGTGCGTGGCTGGGGGGAAAGGCAGGACGATGACGATACGCCTCCCACAGAGGACAGCTTGTCCTTACCCCTGGGCAGCCTGGCACACATGAGCGACTACATGCTGCAGTGCCTGCGCAACGACAGCAGAGTTGCCCACATTTTAACCTGTGCGGACTACTGGGTTGCCACCCTGCTGGATCCACGCTACAAAGACAATGTGCCCACCTTACTTCCTGCACTGGAGCGTGATAGGAAGATGCGCGAGTACAAGCGCACGTTGGTAGACGCGCTACTGAGAGCATTCCCAAATGTCACAGGGGAACAAGTGGAAGCCCAAGGCCAAGGCAGAGGAGGAGCAAGAGGTCGCCAAGGCAGCTGTGTCACGGCCAGCTCCTCTGAGGGCAGGGTTAGCATGGCAGAGATGTGGAAAACTTTTGTCAACACGCCACAGCTAACTGCACCACCACCTGATACGCAACGTGTTAGCAGGAGGCAACATTTCACTAACATGGTGGAACAGTACGTGTGCACACCCCTCCACGTACTGACTGATGGTTCGGCCCCATTCAACTTCTGGGTCTCTAAATTGTCCACGTGGCCAGAGCTAGCCTTTTATGCCTTGGAGGTGCTGGCCTGCCCGGCAGCCAGCGTTTTGTCTGAACGTGTATTCAGCACGGCAGGGGGCGTCATTACAGACAAACGCAGCCGCCTGTCTACAGCCAATGTGGACAAGCTGACGTTCATAAAAATTAACCAGGCATGGATCCCACAGGACCTGTCCGTCCCTTGTCCAGATTAGACATTAACTACCTCCCCTTAACCATATATTATTGGACTCCAGGGCACTTCCTCATTCAATCCTATTTTTATTTTCATTTTACCATTATATTGCGAGGCTACCCAAAGTTGAATGAACCTCTCCTCTGTCTGGGTGCCAGGGCCTAAATATATGCCAATGGACTGTTGCAGTGGTGGCTGACGTGAAGCCTCATTCTCTGCTATGACATGCAGACTAATTCTCTGCTGACATGAAGCCAGATTGTCTGTTACGGGACCTCTCTCCTCTGCCTGGGTGCTGGGCCTAAATATATGCCAATGGACTGTTGCAGTGGTGGCTGACGTGAAGCCTCATTCTCTGCTATGACATGCAGACTAATTCTCTGCTGACATGAAGCCAGATTGTCTGTTACGGGACCTCTCTCCTCTGCCTGTGTGCTGGGCCTAAATATATGCCAATGGACTGTTGCAGTGGTGGCTGACGTGAAGCCTCATTCTCTGCTATGACATGCAAACTAATTCTCTGCTGACATGAAGCCAGATTGTCTGTTACGGGACCTCTCTCCTCTGCCTGTGTGCTGGGCCTAAATATATGCCAATGGACTGTTGCAGTGGTGGCTGACGTGAAGCCTCATTCTCTGCTATGACATGCAGGCTAATTCTCTGCTGACATGAAGCCAGATTCTCTGTTACGGGACCTCTCTCCTCTGCCTGGGTTCCGGGGCCTAAATATCTGAGAATGGACTGTTCCAGTGGTGGGTGACGGGAAGCCAGATTCTCTGCTATGGGACCTCTCGCCAATTGATTTTGGTTAATTTTTATTTATTTAATTTTTATTTTAATTCATTTCCCTATCCACATTTGTTTGTAGGGGATTTACCTACATGTTGCTGCCTTTTGCAGCCCTCTAGCCCTTTCCTGGGCTGTTTTACAGCCTTTTTAGTGCCGAAAAGTTCGGGTCCCCATTGACTTCAATGGGGTTCGGGTTCGGGACGAAGTTCGGATCGGGTTCGGATCCCGAACCCGAACATTTCCGGGAAGTTCGGCCGAACTTCTCGAACCCGAACATCCAGGTGTTCGCTCAACTCTACTCTCAAGTTGTAACTCTTGACTACAATCATTTCGTACTTTAGGCCTATTATGTTCACAATCTTTATTTAGTCTATATTTTTATTTCTTTATCTCATATTATATTAACTTAACACCTTCTGTGTCAGAGCTTTTTTTACAAGACACTGTTTTTTTTTTTTTTTATATGTGCAGTGTTCTTATCACTTTGCAGTTCACTGCATACTGTAGTTGGCAATCCATAGCCAAATGTATTACATTTCAAAAAGTGGTAAACTAAGAATCATCTAGATGTACACTTCATTTCTTTTCTCCAAAACTTCACTCTTGCATTCCTCCGGGGGAAACTCATAAAATAAAAAAAGTGACAAAAAAAAGGTATTGATGTTTTACTGTAGCTAAAAGAACAATATATTTCTATAAAATAAAAGCAGCAGAAACATTTATTTGTTTTACTCACATTTGTAAAACGAGCCTTATAGAAAGAAGCATAGATAAAACAAATAAATGTTTAAGTAACCCGTGGAAAGAAGAGGATAAAGCAATGCTAAGAAATGACAAAAACTGTTAGGGCTTAGATTTTTCAGTGTGATATTCTTTTTTCAAAGGAAAAAGATCAAATGCTAAACTTAGTAGAGGTAATCTAATCAAATCAGATTCATCAGAAATTTTACAAAAATCTAATCAAAATTTTGGCTGATTTGTTTCGGAAAAATTGTGTAAAATGGAGCCTGCCATTTTACTTTAAAAATTCAGTACACTAGCGAGGGAAACAGAGCAAGGAGCACAGACAATTAGGAGGCAGGATATTGGCTGGACTATCATGCTCTGTGCTAGCTGGGAAGGACAACTGTCATTGTGAACTCTGGCAGACACCAATTATAGAGACAAGCCAGTCATCTTATTGTAGGGACAATGGGGGAGATTTATCAAAACTGGTGTAAAGAAAAACTGACTTAGTTGCCCATAGCAACCAATCAGAATCCACCTTTCATTTTTCAGAGCGCCTTTCTGATTGGTTGCTATGGGCAAATAAGACAGTTTTCCTTAACACCAGTGTATATAATCTCCCCCAATGTATTGATATATTTACTTACTGTAGGTAGATTAAATTACTATGAAGAAATTTAGAATTTATCACTAGGAAGAGCAAACGGAGAGTTAACGTACCAGGAATTGGTGTCTTACAGCGAGGATAACTGCTGGAACTCTTCATGTTGTGCACTGCCTGCACAAAGATCATTTAAAGAGACAGTAATCTTTTTCTGTGCATGAGCCAGCCATTTTTTTTTTCAAAAACTTCATTGCAAAGTTTTTAAGTTTAAGTTTTTCATAAGTGTTTTATAGGTATATTTCCAGTATCTGCAGCAGCATATATCTTGCTGCATTAGTTGGCAATTACACCTTTTTTTCTTTCCAAAAATCTGCTGAAATGTTTAACTATTTGTGCACCGTTTAATGCATTTTAATGCTTTAATACTGGTTCATAGTGTTTTCTCTGCTCCCCTCTGCCCAAAGTGCCTCACTGACCCCTCTGCCCAAGTGCCTCACTGCCCCTTCTGTTCCCCTCTGCCCAAAGTGCCTCACTTCCCTCTCTGCTCCCCCTTGTCCAAAGTGCATCACTGACCCTCCTGCTCCCCCTGCCCCAAATGCCTCACTGCCCCATCTTCTCCCCCTGCCCCAGGTGCCTCACTGACCCCTCTGCTACCCCTTGCCCCAAGTGCCTCACTGCCCCCTCTGCTCCCCCTTGTCCCAAGTGCCTCACTGACCCCTATGTCCGCCCTTGCCCCAGGTTCCTCACTGTCCCTCCGGCTCCCCCCTTCCTTAAGTACCTCACTGACCCTCCTGCTCCTTCTCTGCCCCAAGGGCCTCACTGTCCTTTCTGCTCCCTTTACCCCAAGTACCTCACTTATCCTCCTGCTACCCCCTGCCCCAGGTGACACACTGTGGCATCTCCCCCTGCTCCAAGTGCCTCATTGACCCTCCTGCTCCCCCCTGCCCCAAGTACCTTACTGACACTCCTGCTCCCGCTTTTCCCCAGGTGTGTCACTGTCTATTATGCTCCCCCTGCCATAAATGCTCCACTGCCCCATCCACCCCCTCCCCCAAGTGCCTCACTGTGTTTTCGGCTCACTGCCCCTTTTGCTCCCCTCTGCACTAGATGTTTCACTGTTTCTTCTCCCCACCCCTAGATGCCAAATGACCCTTCTACCCTGCCCCTGGTGCCTCACTGTATCATCCTCCCCATACAAACAGCCCCAGGCGCCTCACAGTCCTTGCTGCAAATTGCACATACACAAAGATGTGGGGAGCAAGAGTTCCGTGGCTATATACAGTCCTGATCAAAAGTTTAAGACTGCTTGAAAAATTGCAAAATTATATTTTACATTGTTGGATCTTAACAAGGGTCCAAGTAGAGCTTCAACATGCAACAAGAAGAAATGAGAGTGAGACAAAACATTTTTTGAGCATTCAATTAATTGAAAATAACGATTAAACTGAAACAGGCTGTTTTTCAGCTGATCCACATTTTAGGGCCACATGCCTTTAAAAGGCCAAATCTGTGCAAAGATGGGATTCATTATCATTTTCTGTCACTTTGTGATGGCAAAGGCAAAAAAACTCTCCCTTTTTGAACGTGGTCGGGTTGTTAAACTGCATAAGCAGGGTCTCTCACAGCGCACCATTGCTGCTGAGGTGGGACGCAGTAAGTCATTTGGAATTTCTTAAATGATCCTGAGGGTTATGGAACAAAAAAGTCAAGTGGAGGACCCAAAAAAATGTCATCAGCACTGAGCCGGAGAATCCAATTGGCTGTCCGTCAAGACACTGGACGATCCTCGACCCAAATTAAGGCCCTTACTGGTGCTGACTGCAGACCCAAAACCATCAGACGGCATCTGAGACTGAAGGGCTTCAAAAACAAAAAATTTCTTCAAAGACCTCGTCTCCTTGAACACCACAGGACTGCTCATTTGGACTTTGCAAGAGAGCACCAAACATGGGACCTTCAAAGGTAGAAGAAAGTTTTATTCTCTGATAAAAAAAAAAAATATTAACCTTGATGGTCCTGATAGTTTCCAATGTTACTGGCATGACAAGCAGATCCCACCTGAGATGTTTTCTATGCGCCACAGTGGAGGGGGTGCCAAAATGGTCTGGGGTGCTTTTTCCTTCAGTGGAACAATGGAGCTTCAGGAAGTGCAGGGGCGTCAAACGGCCGCTGGCTATGTCCAGATGTTGCAGAGAACATTCCTCATGACTGGAGGGCCCTCGACTGTGTTTTGATGAATGACTGGGTTTTTCAACAGGACACCGCTACAGTACACAATGCCCGCAGGACAAGGGATTTCTTCCAGGAGAATAACATCACTCTTTTGGCCCATCATGCGTGTTCCCCTGATCTAAATCTAATTGATAACCTTTGGGGATGGATGGCAAGGGAGGTTTACAAAAATAAACACCTTTCCAACCATCTAATGGGTATGATGTGCCTTATCAAATTTACCATCACTTTCTGACATATTCAGCGGTCATTTAGATCTGTAATCTCTTACATCCATGCAGGGGCTGATCCTATAAGTGAGGATGTTTTTCTCAAGGTGTTACTTCAGCTTGCATTGATTCTATCTTTCATATATTATCTAGTACTGCTTATAAACATTTATTAATTGTGATTTAAAGTGGCGTTGTTTATTAGATATCTCTACAGGTGTTGATATTGACCATATATTTATTGCTAAGAATGTTATGTGATTTTATAGGCATTATTTAAATAAACAGTACATTTTATGGGACTCATTATTTGTGGTGTTCAGATATTAGTTATTGAGTATCCTTGTCACTGCGTTAATTGCAGATTTAGACCTTATGGTGTGATATCAAAGCTTCTGATTCATGCAGCTTTTATTGGGACTCATTTCTAATGGCTATCTCTGGTTTTATGTATGCAAGCATTGGTGCTTAGCAAATGTGGTCCCAATAGGGGTCAAAATCAGAGCCTGGAGACAGGTAAATTTAACAACTATTGTGGGCTTTCTCAGAGAAGTTATCTTGGAGTGCAGTATAAGTGTATAACACCATATCAGCATTACTTCATGGGAAATCTGTCATGTCAAACTAATTTAATCAGTTTCTATGAGGAGGTAAGTTCTAGACTTCACCGGGGCGAGTCAATGGATGTCGTATATTTGTACTTCTCCAAAGCATTTTTTTGAAATTATTTATTTTATTTTCATAGCCGTAAAGCATGACAGTAGGTTACAGGGTATAATGTAACATGGAAAAAGGTACATAATATTCAATAGCATAAGAATCATGCATATATAGAGGAAGCAAGCACATCAGTGACCAACAGGAGCCGGTCGGATACATTATTAGGTTAAGCTGACCATATTCACCACAAGCTGAATATAGAGAGTGCTATCCAATCAGGTTCAAAGGCATGTACATGTGTATGGTCATGTCTAAGCTTAGGAGGCTTGGATATTGTTTGAGCTATGATGTCAAAGGCATATACATATGTAAAGGCATGTCTAAACTTAGAGGGCTTGGATATTATGTGAGTTATGAGAAATAGAGCACCAGAGATATCGCAAAGGGGTGTATGCGACAGTAAGAGAGCTGCCATCAAGCAAGAAAGAGGTATAGATGTTCTAGGGGAAGAAGTGTGGTTAAGCGCAGCTGGAAAACCTAAAAGTGGACCAGAGTGACCAACGCTTCAGGAAGGCAGGGTGTGTACGGGATTCCCAAGCAGATAACTCCTCAAAGCGATAGAGCTGGTCCACCTTAAGCTTCCATTGTTCAATTGTTGGCAATGAGGTCTGGAGCCAGTGTTTGGGGACGAGTAGGCGTGCTGCACTCAAGAGTTGTTTAAAGAGATAGTTGGGAGGGGGTTGGTTTGCCTCCGTGAAATGGGACAGCAATGCACCAAGTGGAGACATCTTAACAGATTCTTGGCATATTTGGTTGCTTAGACGAAAAATGTCTGACCACCATTTGTTAATTGCTGGACAGTTCCACCAGATATGGAGGAAGGTTCCAGTTTCCTCGGAACACCTCCAGCACTTGTCTGAGGAGGATTCAGCAAAATGGGCAGATCTAGATGGAGTAATATACCATTGGGTCAGTATTTTGTATCCATTTTCCTGAATGCGCACGCATCGGGAAGCCTTGTGGGGAAGGTTAAATAAACCAGGCAAATCAGTTATAAGTATGGTTATCCCAGTTTCTCTTTCCCAGTTGTGTATGAAAGATGGTTTGGAGATAAGTGGTGGAGCCCGCAGTTTGCTATGTATTTGTGATATCAGCTTTCTCGGGGGTTTGGGATTGATGATGAGAGCTTCAAGCCAGCCTATTGGGCGAAGGAGTTCACCTTCGGTATTATTTCTTATTAGAAAAGACCTAATGTGAGGGATTAAAGTAAGGTCACATGGGCAAGGGTTGAGTAGGGTATGTATGGTATCTGTCTCCAGGAGCTTCCCAGGGGAGTCCAAGAAATTTCTGATGGGCAAAGAGGAGGATTTAATACGTTTGGAGGAGGATTGCAATAATATTGGAGAGGACGTACCTAGGATATCTGCAACTGTCTGAATAGGGGAAGGGAACTGAGCAGTGGGAGGAGTTCAGCCATCTCCAGGCGTCCAGTGTTGCTTTTAGAATTGGGTAGTTAGGCAGTGGTATATGTGGAGGAAAGTGATGACCTAGTAAAGCAGTCCGAAAAGGAATGCCTAATATGTTTTGTTCTAAGCTTACCCAAGGTTTGTCAGTAGGGTTGCGGAGCCAATCTACCGCTCTAACTAATAGTATTGCTTTTCCATACAGTTCTGGGTCTGGTAGGCCAATGCCACCTAGCTGACGTGGATGGGCTAAAAGTTTGTATGAGAGTCTGGCTTTTTTGCCATTCCATATGAAAGTTCTAAACTTTTGTTTCAAGGATGTGTAGAAGGAGTTAGGTATAGGGATTGGGAGGACCTGTTGGAGGTATGTTAGGCGCGGTAAGATTAATGAGGTAAGAAGATTTTTACGCCCAAACCAGGATAGCATGGGAGCCCTAGTTTGTAAGTTGTCTATGGCTTTAAATAGAGAGTTTTTAAGGGGGATGTAGTTCAGGGAAAAGAGATCTGAGATGTGTGGGCAGATTTTAACTCCTAGATAAGTAATGGTAGGGAAAGACCAGTTAAAGGGGGAATTTGTCATCAGTGAGGATTTGGTATGAGCAGATATTCCTAGTGTAAGAATCAGCGATTTACTAGCATTTATCTTAAAGTTTGAGATGGAGCTATATTGTTGTAAGTGATTTTGTATATAAGGTAGAGAAATAGTGGGATTTGTTGTTATGATCATTACATTATCGGCGAACGCCGCAATTTTGTGTTCCCTTCCTCCCAAATTAATGCCTTTAATATTATGATCTTTCCTAAATGTGGACAGGAGGGGTTCCATCGCCAACACAAATAGGAGGGGGGACAAGGGGCAACCATTGTGTATGTGAAAGGGCAATGAAAGACTACCATTAACCATTACCAGGGCAGTGGCCTGTGCATACATAGCAAAGATCGCTTGAACAAAGGGACCAGGCAGACCAAAGCCCAGCAGGGCTTGCCTCAAGTATGTCCAATTGATTCTGTCGAACGCTTTTTCTGCGTCGGTGCTAAGTAAAAGGAGAGGAGAGGAAGTATGTTTGGAATGGCACATTGCATTGATAACCCTCGTTGTGTTATCTTTGCCCTCCCTATTGCGGACAAAGCCTACCTGGTCCCCATGTATCAAAGAGGGAAGGAAGTTGGCAAGACGGTTGGCCAACATTTTGGCTAAAAGTTTGAGATCAATATTTAGGAGGGAAATAGGTCTGTAGTTTGCGCAGAGTTTGGGATCTTTCCCTTCTTTGGGGATCAGTGCTATGTGTGCAGTTGTCATAACCCTAGAAAGGGCATTACCTTGTATTGCAGAATTGCATACATTAAGAAGGTGCGGGAGTAGTTGAGTCTTAAAGGTTTTGTAATATGATGACGGGAGGGGCCAGGACTTTTTCCCAGGGGCAATTGAGAGAGAGCTACAGATAGCTCCTCAATTGAAAAGGGAGCTGCTAGTAGGGTTCTCTGAGTATCGGTAAGCGTAGGGAGGGTATTCGCCTCTAAGAAGGAGGAAATTAAAGACAGGTGGGTTTCAGAGGATGGGGGGGAAGGGATGTTGTATAGCTCCTCATAGAAAGCTCTAAATTGATTAGCTATTTGATTTGTAGAGAAAATTGTCTCACCATTTGGGGAATTTAGCTGGTGTATGTAATTGCTGTCTCTTCTTGCCTTAATTCTATTCATCAAGAACTTAGTAGTCTTATCGCTGTGAGCATAAAATTTATGCTGCGAGTTCAGATAGTATTTAGCGGATTTAGCATCCAATAAAGCTTTCAGTTCTGCTCTAAGACTAGAGAGGTCTTGACGCTTGGAATCGGCTAAGGAGCGTTTGTGTAGGGTCTCTAGTTTTTTAATCTTATTGAGGAGAGATGCTATATTTTGTTCCCTAAGCTTTTTAATATATGATCCAATGCTGATGAAGTGTCCTCTTATGAAGGGTTTATGAGCGTCCCAAAGAGATTGAGAGGAGAGGGAAGGGTGAGTATTCAATTTAAAGTACTCCTCTAGTAGGGAAGAGATTTTTGTGATAACCTTGGGATCTCCTATAATAGATTCATTTAAACGCCAGTTAAAGCATGAGGTATTGCGTGTAGGGGACGTGACTGTGAGGAAAACCGGTGCATGATCGGATATGTGGATAGAACCGATCTTGGCCGCTGAACAGTGCTGGAGGTGTTCCTTGGACACAAATAGGTAGTCGATACGGTGGTATGTGTTATGTACATGTGAAAAAAAGGTGTAGTCTACATCTCTAGGATGCAGAGTACGCCAAGAGTCGACCAGGTGTAGGTTCCAGAAGACATCTCTCACCCGTCTCAATGAATTCAGTGAGTGAGCTGATTTATGGGAGGATGAGTCTAGTAGTGGGTCAAGCGCAATATTAAAGTCGCCTCCCAGCACAACAATACCATCTTTGAAGGACTTAATGATTTAGTAAATGTTGGAAAACCAGGATGTTTGTTTGGTGTTGGGAGCATATAGGTTCACAAAGGTGTATATCTGAGGGCCTATATTCCCTTTCACCAAGAGATATCTCCCTTCGGGATCTTGAGTATGCTCTGAGTATTTAAATGGGACTTTTCTTTTAAAACCAATGCTAACACCCCCGGATGCCGACGAATTACCACCACAATGGAACCACACAGGATAATTTGAGAATTCCAGGTTGGGGTAATGGTTGAACCTGAAGTGTGTCTCCTGGAGAAGCAACAAATCTGATCCCTCTTTGTGTAGCATCACAAAAATTTGGCTTCTCTTAGAAGGAGAGTTAAATCCCCTCACATTATAGGTGGCAATTTGTAGATCAGCCATGGCTGGTTAGTGAGTGGGGATCGAGGCGCATCAATGTGTCAGTCCCCCAGGGGAGAGCACTTATCGGTGGGGTGCCAGTCAGCTGGTCTGAAGAAAAGGATTGGGTCCATAAGTTGGTGTGAAATCCTCTACTGTGATATGACCATAGTATCATGTACCTTAGAACAAACCGGGGAAAAAAAGAAAACATTAGAACCAAAAACGAACATTTCAAGCGTAGGGTCGCCCCTAAGCTAGTCATCATGGGGGGAATTGTGTGCCGTCTAGCACGTTAATAAGCAGCCTACATGGGATAGTAGGTTCCTATAGTAAGAGAGAAACTATTGAACATTAATGGAGAAGGCCAACTGACTAGTGGCGGGGAACTAAGCAATGTTAACATTGAGAAATTGGACAGAACTGACAGACCAAATAGGTATGATAAGTGAGGGCGTAAGACAGATACGAGCAAGTGACAAAGGGTCACGAGGGGGGGGGGGGGGTAGAGAGCATAGGTGAAACAGATAGACAGTAAATTATATCAAATGGTTAAGACTTCTCCAGATTTCACTGAGACAAGTCCACTCCGTGAGATGTTCGCTGTCGTCCGTTCTAGGATGTATGGAAAGGATTCTGGAATAGTATTCAAGTAATAACAAACGAAAAACAGGATTTGCCCTAGATTGGGTAAGTCTCTTTGGGGTTAGTTGTCTTCCTCTTTTACCCGCTTTATGGGCTTTAGGGGTGTGCATCAAGGTGAAGGGCGTAACGGTCGGGACTTCTGGAAGTGCAGCAATATCTTGAAATAAGTCCCAATTTTCAATCTGGAAGGGAGGAATTTGCAGGACATCATACATTGCATCTAAATCCAAATGTGAAGAGATATTGAAACGACGTCCTTCCTGGGTAAAAGATAGCCCAAATGGAAAGTTCCATTTATATTGGATCCTGTTAGAATGTAGCCATTCTGTCAAGGGTTTCATGATCCTGCGCTTTCTGAGCGTGGAGGGGGCTAAGTCTTGATAAATGGATACTTGTGCCCCTTCGAATACAATATCTGGGCGGTTTCTTGCCGCTTCTTGCACTGCAGCTTTGACCTGGAAGTTAAGAAATTTACAAATTATGATCCTAGGGGGATCTTCTGCTTTAGGCTTGGGGGCGTAGAGCTCTGTGGGCTCTCTCCAGTGTTATTTCTGGGGTGAAATTTGGGCCCAGGAGTGATATGCAGAGATGTTTGACAGCATTTGGGACATCTCCTGGGGCCACCGTTTCAGGAATCCCTCGTATCCGGAGGTTGTTGCGGCACCCCCTGTTCTCCTGGTCCTTCAGGGCATTATGCAGCTCATTAAGATAGGCGCTGCACTTCTGTAGTGAATTAGATGTGGCTTTCTGGTGTTCCAAAACCATGGCCTGGTGGGTCTCAAGGGCCTCCACTCTGTCCCCCACTTGCCTCATGTCCTGGCGCATGGCCGCTATCTCGCTGAGCTTGGATACTAAAGGGTTGGATACAAGACTTGGATACTAAAATATCATTTTTTACATATGTGTAAACTGTAAAGTAATTAGCACAAAGGACAGTATACTGCTACTGATGGATCTGGATAGATTGGAGGCTTGGGCAGATAAGTAGCAGATGGCTTCACACCGACAAATGTAAGGTTTTGGGCATGGGGAGGAATAATGCTAGTCACCCGTACATACTAAATGGTAAAACACTGGGTAACACTGACATGGATTTAGCAATTTTAGTGAACAGCAAACTAAGCTGTAGAAACCAATGTCAGGCAGTGGCTGCCAATGCCATATAAGATAATCGGTTGTATCAAAAGGAGCATAGATGCCCATGATGACAACATAATCCTGACACTTTACAATCATTAGCCAGACCACACATGGATAACTGTGTACAGTTCTGGGCTCATGTGAACAAGGCAGACATAGCAGAACTGGAGAAGGTTCAGAGAAGGGAAACTAAAGTAATACAGTAACTGTAATGGGTGGACTACAGTATCCAGAAATATTATAAAAATTAGGGTTATTCACTTTAGAAAAAAGACGACTATGGGGAGATCTAATAACTATGTATAAATATCTCAGGGGTCAGTACAGAGTTCTCTCCCATGATCTATTTATACTCAGGACTGTGACTGTGACGAGGGACCTCCTCTATATCTAGAGAAAAGAAGGTTTCCACACAAACATAAAAGAATATTCGTTACTGTAAGAACAGTGAGACCATGGAACTCTCTACCTGAGGAGGTGATGATGGTAAATTCACAAAAAGAGTTCAAGAGGTGCCTGGATATATTGATGGATGTGAAATATTATAGGTTATAGTTATTAGATTTATAGAGCAGGATCATTGATCTAGGGAATTATTCTTTCTGCCTGATTGGAATCGGGAAGGAATTTTTGGACCTCAAATGAGGGAAATTGACTTCTACCTCTCTGAGGTTTTTTGCCTTCCTCTGGATTAACTTTGTAGGATAACAGGCTGAACTTGTTGGACAGATGTTCTTTTTCAGCCTAACAAACTACGTTACTATGTTACTACCATATGCACTACTGAGAGCTTAGATTAGATTAGATTAGATGTTTTAGATTTAGATTAGATTGTCAGCTTTAAAGGGTAACGGTTATGTTTTCATCAAAAATCTATTTTAGCATATGTTACTACTGCAGCAGCAGCATTATGCATAAAGCAATCTTTAGTTTCATTACATACCACTGTTTTCTTTGAGTTTTTCTTCTTAGTTATGGCTGTCTTAACCTCTACAATATGAGGACCTTCTCCAGTTCTCTGAGACCAACACTTATTTCCCTCACTTCCCATACATGCTGTAGCCAGCAGCTCCCTGCCAGCCAATCAGATTGAATTACTGAAAGACACGCCTTCTCACTCTGAAGCCTAATGAAGGCATACAATGCCCCATTTTCTTCTGTTTATACCGAAGGGAAGACAGACAAGCCTTAGCAACAGTCTTTTAAGGGAGCAGTGGAAAGAGACAGAGGACATTAATGAAATAAGTTATTATAAGGTAATTACAGATCTTTTGACGTTCATTGACAGAGTAACTCAGGTATACATTTTTAGCTCTAATTAATTAGATGACAGTTACCCTTTAAACTTCACAGCTCTTGCTTAATTGTAGTTCCCTGTGCAGCCACAAAGCTTAATCACAGTTCAAAACAGTAAGGTCCTTTCCAGCCTGAAGAATTGTGTTCTGGCCAATCAGTTTGGGGGTTGTTTCAATTCGCTGTTATCATTAAAATGGGGGTTTAGTTTTTGCCAGTACTTCACTGTAGTATAGTTTTGTTGGTTTCGTTCAGATGCCATTTTTGCCAGAAGTTCTGATTTGTTTTGGGGTTCTGATTTTTCATACAAATTGCATTCTATATCATACACTCCATCACTATTACACTTTCAGTTATATAATTTTGACATAGCAGTAGGAAGACCATAATACAGTGATTGAATAAAACCACCAGAAACTTATTATAGCACTCGGGGATAGGAGACCCCTTTATTGCAGAAAAGGGTGAGCAGCTGAGAAGAATAAAGTGGCTCCAGGAACCTAACAGTCTAGACAATAAGCACCAGGTTTCCTTGTAGCTTCATCACTCACACAGACCGGTAATCAAAGTGAAATTCCAGTTGATGGAAGTGAGGACAACTGCAACGCTAGCTGTTAAATTTACATTATGTTACACTCACTCTCATGGCAAATAATTATTGGATATGGTACCCAGAGCCTTGGCTATTGCCCAGCATTCACACTTGCCTCAGGGTTATAGCACCGTACAGTAGTGCAACCCATCTGTCATGGATTCATTCTGTAACTGATTCATCGGACGCTGTCTTATCCTGTAGGCATTGCCATTTTCTCCATTATTCTATACAAGAGTACTGTATTGTGCCAAGCAGAGTGAATTACAGATACCATACTGTACCAAGCTGTGTAAAATATGACTACAATAACACACAGCATGCAGATTACTATTACTGTATTGACTTGAGGGAAAAAAGCAATTTATGTGCAGAGTTGGGACGATTACAGTTCTTCCTACTGAACCAACCCAAGTGGATTACAGGTCTTCTTTTTCACCCTTGTGGATTGCACACAGATTTGTTGTGTTAACCCCAGGTTTTGTTTACCTATTGAAAAGCAAGTGAGGCATAGCATGTTACCTGATTTTAGCTTAGTGAACTACAAAATAAAATACCTTATATATACCTATGTTTTTTCTGGAATACGCCTACCTACCACTCCCTTCTTCTCAATAAGAGCATTTTAAGGACTGCTGCAGTGCTACATGTTCCTACCTATTCCTTATTTAAGTGATGTTAAATTAATTTTCCCAAAGACCAACCAGTGAGTGAGTCTACCAGAATTCTTGCCAGTGCAAAAGCATCAGGAACTGATTTGGAATCCATGCCTTTTGTCTGCAAGTACAAACCGGATTCCCAAAAAGTTGGGACACTATACAAATCGTTAATAAAAACTGAATGCAATGATGTGGAGATGGCAAATGTCAATATTTTATTTGTAATAGAACGTAGATGACAGATCAAACGATTAATCCGAGTAAATGTATCATTTTAAAGGAAAAAATACGTTGATTCAAAATTTCACGGTGTCAACAAATCCTAAAAAAGTTGGGAAAAGTAGCAATAAGAGGCTGGAAAAAGTAAATTTGAGCATAACGAAGTGCTGGAAGACCAATTAACACTAATTAGGTCAATTGGCAACATGATTGGGTATAAAAAGAGCTTCTCAGAGTGGCAGTGTCTCTCAGAAGCCAAGATGGGTAGAGGATCACCAATTTCCACAATGTTGCGCAGAAAGACAGTGGAGCAATATCAGAAAGGTGTTACCCAGCGAAAAATTGCAATGACTTTGCATCTATTATCATCAACTGTGCATAACATCATCTGAAGATTCAGAGAATCTGGAACAATCTTTGTGCGTAAGGGTCAAGGCCGTAAAACCATACTGGATGCCCGTGATCTCCGGGCCCTTAAACGACACTGCACCACAAACAGGAATGCTACTGTAAAGGAAATCACAGAATGGGCTCAGGAATACTTCCAGAAACCATTGTCAGTGAACACAATCCACCGTGCCATCCGCTGTTGCCAGCTGAAACTCTACAGTGCAAAGAAGAAGCCATTTCTAAGCAAGATCCACAAGCTCAGGCGTTTTCACTGGGCCAGGGATCATTTAAAATGGAGTGTGGCAAAATGGAAGACTGTTCTGTGGTCAGACGAGTCACGATTCGAAGTTCTTTTTGGAAATCTGGGACGCCATGTCATCCGGACCAAAGAGGACAAGGACAACCCAAGTTGTTATCAACGCTCAGTTCAGAAGCCTGCATCTCTGATGGTATGGGGTTGCATGAGTGAGTGTGACATGGGCAGCTTGCATGTCTGGAAAGGCACCATCAATGCAGAAAAATATATTCAGGTTCTAGAACAACATATGCTCCCATCCAGACGTCATCTCTTTCAGGGAAGACCCTGCATTTTTCAACAAGATAATGCCAGACCACATCCTGCATCAATCACAACATCATGGCTGCGTAGAAGAAGGATCCGGGTACTGAAATGGCCAGTCTGCAGTCAAGATCTTTCACCCATAGAGAACATTTGACGCATCATCATATAGAGGAAGGTGCAACAAAGAAGGCCCAAGATGATTGAACAGTTAGAGGCCTGTATTAGACAAGAATGGGAGAGCATTCCTATTTCTAAACTTGAGAAACTGGTCTCCTCGGTCCCCAGACGTCTGTTGAGTGTTGTAAGAAGAAGGGGAGATGCCACACAGTGGTGAAAATGGCCTTGTCCTAAATTTTTGGGGATTTGTTGACACCATGAAATTCTGATTCAACATATTTTTCCCTTAAAATGGTAAATTTTCTCAGTTTAAACTTTTGTTCCGTGATTTATGTTCTATTCTGAATAAAATATTAGAAGTTGGCACCTCCACATCATTGCATTCAGTATTTATTCATGATTTGTATAGTGTCCCAACTTTTTTAGAATCCGGTTTGTATATAAGGAATGCCCCTACATCCATGCAAATTCAGAGCCAACAGAGGCGTAACTAGAAATGACTGGGCCCCACAGCAAATTTTTGAATGCCATGGCCCCCCAGAAACTTCTTTGCAGCCCCTTTTTCTGTTCAACCTCCAATCCTGTGGCTAGTCAAATTTGTTCTCTCAGACTAGGCTTGGCAGCCACTCTGACCGTTTCCTACAGTGTCTGTGTATATCACATAATTTTATAATACTGTTGAGGGGCCCTGACAATAAAATATTTTAGTCCTCCTCCTGGGTGGGCCTCTTCTGAGTTTGGGCTTCCATTATAGCTATGCACCTGGCTTTAGCTTGATGCTAGCCCTTATTAAAGCACCCTGTGAAATTTAGTGTCAGATATTGATTAGTTTGATTCAGAAACAAAAAGATAATCTCTACTTTGGATTCATAAAAATTAAAAAAAACTTTTTTATATATCTACCAGACCTGAGAGATGTATTTTACTAGAATGTTCAAGCATTGCTATCATACTTGTTTAAAATCTGATTCCCTTTATTACAATACAGTACCTCAATGATAGATTTTTGGCAGGTGTACAGTACACCAAAACAGTTTATAGTACTTTTTTTTAACATCCATTATATCTTCTAGTGTGGGGATTCGCTCTGGTAGACAGGGTGAAGCTTTGCGGAGGCAGTACAGAGGCAAATTACCAGTTCTTAAATCAAACTTCAGTGTTTATTTACACATAAAGCAAAAACAAAAAGTCACTTTTCAAACTTGGTGCTAGTTCACACAAAATGGATAGTCCACATAGCAAAGAATCACCTTGTTGGCAATTCTGCCTCCAGCAGTCCATAGCAGGCTATTAGGGGGCTTGTTTCCCTTACAGATGGGTCTCAGCCCTCCAGCACGGCACAAGCCTCAGATCCCACCACACACACCTCCTGACCTCCACTGTCAGACTGAGGTAATCCTCCTCACCTGGCAGTGCTGGCTGTTTCTTAGGCTTGGTCAAACCCGGACTGTAACATGGGGAGTAGTCACCCACCCAGCACTTTGACTACTCCCAATAAAAGGTGTCCAGGATCAGCTATACACCCATGCTAAATATTAAAGTGTCAAACAGCAACTGTTGCTGACACATAAAAAACGGCTCTTACTCCACCGAAGCCAGAAACCTGATTCTGTGTACCTTCTTACACTCAAACAATAGAAAGTCCATCATGTAAAACATGTAGTTATTTATTAAATCCTTGTAGAACAGTCCATCAGACCATAATTAGGAAGCACCACTGTTTATGCGTTTCAGTCTATTATGGTCCATTGTCGTAGCATAAAGTTGGGAACACAAGGTTCATTTTAGAAAAGTGTCAGAGAATCCTATAGCCCATGTGAGCAATACAAATAATCACACATTATACAAATAATACAAATAAGGTATATTTAATAGTGTTGATCGAGCATGCTCGGCCAAACACCAGTTCGGCTCGAGCATCTTGATGCTCAGCACATGGTGGCATTCAGTTCAGTCGAATACCGCATGTGCTCGAGCGCAATGCTCGAGGCTCCTCCCCGCATGTTTCTTGGCTGCTACACAGCCAATAAACGTGCAGGTAAGTACTGCCCTCACTCGCTGTAGCCCTGTTGGTTTCTGTCATTACAGTGATTGGCTGACCGGAACGCGTCATTGGGTGCTATATAGCACCCGATGATGCATGTTCGGCTGAGTCTTAGGCCTCATGCACATGAGAGTTGTTTTTTGCATTCGCAAATTGTGCATCCACAAAAAAAAACTGATGCGGCATCCGTTTTTTTTGGGAGGATCAGTTTTTTTCCCCACAGATCCCTTGTAATAAATGCCTATCCTTGTAAAAAACATGCACTATTTTGCTGAAGGGAAACACGGACAACGGACGCGGAACACGAACTGATGAACTATCAGCATTTTTTTGCTGACCTATTGAAGTGAATGGGTCCCCATCCTATTCGCAAAAAAAACTAACGTAGGCTGAGAAAAAAACCCTGTTGTGTGCATGAGGCCTTAGGGAGAGCTGTGCTGAGGAAGGGACAGACAGTGTAGGGAGTGACATAGTAATATTTTGATTAGAAAAACGTTTCAGAGACCCAAAAGTCCTTTTAAGGACTATTGTTGTGTGTGGCAGCAGCAATATGTATTTTTGGCACAACCTGTGCTAAATTGCTAAAACTTTATTAAACCAACAGTCCTTTTATGGACTGTTGTGTGTGGCAGCAATATCTATTTTTAGCACATCCTGCGCTAAATAGCGTGCAATAGTTAGGCCGCTGCAGACAGCGACATTAGCTGCGCCACATCTCCTGTGTAAAGTGTGCACATCTAAAAAATATCTGTGACATCCAGGGTACTTTGTTACGTAAACGGTATCTGCTGCGGACAGTGACATTAGCTGCCCCACATCTCCAGTGTAAAGTGTGTGCATCCCAAAAATATCTGTGACATCCAGTGTGCTTTTTCCATAGACTATGTCCACTGCGGACAGTGACATTAGCTGCGCCACATCTCCAGTGTAAAATGTGCACATCCCAAAAATATTTGTGACATCCAGTGTACTTTTTCAATAGATGGTGTCCACTTCTGACAGTGACATTACCAGTGCTACATCTGCAGTGTAATGTGTGCGCATCCAAAAAATATCTGACATCCAGTGTACTTTTTCCGTAGATGCTGTGGACAGAGACATTACAATTGGTACCTCTCCTGTATAACATTTCCTCATCCCAAATACCTGTGACGTCCCTGTAATTTTTTTATTAGCCGCTGGTGACAGCATTGACATTATCTGCGGGATATCTCCTGTGTGACGTTTTCACATGGCAAATACCTTTTAAAATTTGTTTGCGCATACACTTCCAAATCCTACGCTACTGTACGTGTGACATACTTTCAAGCATATACAGTATAACATTTTATATGAAGAAGGCGATCGGTAATAGACAGGGAAGTGGCCGTGATGCTGATGGTGCAAGCAAAGGGCGTGGCCCGGGGCGCGGTGAAACTGTGCCTGCTGCTAGAGCACAAGAAAAACAATCATCCACGATACCTAGCTTCATGTCCCAGTTTGCAGGGTGGCGCAGGACACCACTCTTGACGTCAGACCAGTGCGACCAGGTGGTCAGTTGGATTGTAGCAGATAATGCTTCTAGTCTTCCACCAAGTCCAGTCTCATTTACCAAGAGTCTGCTCAACACAATCCTCACCCTGATCCTCCTTCCTCCCACCATGGAGAGTCTTGCCAAACAAGCGATCCCACACTCAGATATTCCGAGGAGCTCTTTTCAGCCCCATTCCTTGATTTGGCCCTCTCAACAAATACGCTTGAAGAAGGACAGATCTTATGCCCTGATTTCCAAAATCTTGAACATCCAAAGTCACAAGAAGATGACGTTGAGGAACGGCAATTACTGTTTAATGAGGTGGATGATGATGAGACACAGTTGCCAATAAGTCAATGACAATTACTGTCTCAGAGGCTGATGAAGAGTATGAGACACAATTGTCAATCACTGAGGTTGTTGTTAGGTCAACAATTCAGGAGGATGAGCAGAGTGAGGAAGTGGAAGAGGAGGTGGTGGACGAAGAAGTCACTGATCCAACCTGGGAAAGTGTAAAGCCGAGCCAGGACAGCAGTACAGAGGGGAAGGGATCTGCAGCACCACAAAAAGCTGGAAGAGACAGTGGGGTGGAAAAAGGGAGAAGGCTGGCCACACCAAACAACTGTTCCATGAAGCACCCCCTTGCGGAAATCTCCCTTGCCAAAGGGTCGTTTTTTGAGGAAAGTGTGGACGACAAAAGAATAGTAGTTTGCAACCTGTGCCGTACCAAAATTAGCCTGGGCGTGAACACTAGCAACCTCACCACCACCATCATGATCCGCACATGGCATCCAAGCACCGTAATAAGTGAGACAAACGCCTGGGTCCACAATCTGTGTCTGCGGGTCACACCACTGCCTCCTCTTCCCCTGTGTTACATGCTGACCAATCCCCTGTCGAAGGCACAGGCCCGGATGCGTCCCGCCCTGCACCTGGACCTTCGCAAGCACGATCTGCGACCACATCCACTTCCGTGTCCCAACGCTGCATCCAAATGTCCTTACCGCAGGCCTTTGAACACAAGCGCAAATACCCAGCCACCCCCCTACAGGTTATAGCGCTAAATGTAAAGCTTTCCAAATTACTGGACCTGGAAATGTTGCCATTTAGGCTTCTGGAAACTAAGGCCTTCAGCAGTCTGATGTCGGTGCCGTACCGCGTTACGCAGTCCCCATCCGTCACTTTTTTTCACGGCGTGCCATGCCCACCTTACACCAACATGTCCTGTAACATTACACATGCCCTGACCAACGCAATTACTGAGAAGGTCCACTTAACCATGGACACATGGAAAAGTGCTTTCTGCCAGGGACTCTACATTTCCCTGATGGCACACTGGGTGAACTTTGTGGAGGCCGGGAGCAAGTTGTACCCTGGGATGGCACAGGTGCTACCAATGACAAGGATTGCTGGCACTACTTCAATCAGGGTTTCCGCCAGCACCTACGTTAGTGGCTCCAACCCCTACTTCTCCTCTGCCTCCTCCTGCACTTCCACCTCCAAATTATCCATGTGCAGCACCAGTCTGTAGCTGGAAGCAGTGTATCACTGCAGTGGGGAAGCGGCAACATGCTGATATGCTTAGGGGACAAACAGCACACCGCAGAAGAGCTGTGGCAGGGGATAAGAGACCAGACTGAGCTGTGGCTCTCGTAACTCAACGAGGCATGGTTGTGTCTGATAATGGCCAGCTTTGGAGCTCGGCAAGCTCACACACATACAGTGGGATGCGAAAGTTTGGGCAACCTTGTTAATCGTCATGATTTTCCTGTATAAATCGTTGGTTGTTACGATAAAAAATGTCAGTTAAATATATCATATAGGAGAGACACACAGTGATATTTGAGAAGTGAAATGAAGTTTATTGGATTTACAGAAAGTGTGCTATAATTGTTTAAACAAAATTAGGCAGGTGCATAAATTTAGACACTGTTGTCATTTTATTGATTCCAAAACCTTTAGAACTAATTATTGGAACTCAAATTGGCTTGGTGAGCTCAGTGACCCCTGACCTACATACACAGGTGAATACAATTATGAGAACAAGTATTTAAGGGGGTCAATTGTAAGTTTCCCTCCTCTTTTAATTTTCTCTTAAGAGTAGCAACATGGGGGTCTCAAAACAACTCTCAAATGACCTGAAGACAAAGATTGTTCACCATCATGGTTTAGGGGAAGGATACAGAAAGCTGTCTCGGAGATTTCAGCTGTCTGTTTCCACAGTTAGGAACATATTGAGGAAATGGAAGACCACAGGCTCAGTTCAAGTTAAGGCTCGAAGTGGCAGACCAAGAAAAATCTCGGATAGACAGAAGCGACGAATGGTGAGAACAGTCAGAGTCAACCCACAGACCAGCACCAAAGACCTACAACATCATCTTGCTGCAGATGGAGTCACTGTGCATCATTCAACCATTTGGCGCACTTTACACAAGGAGATGCTGTATGCGAGAGTGATGCAGAGGAAGCCTTTTCTCCGCTCACAGCACAAAAAGTGCTGCTTGAGGTGGGCTAAAGCACATTTGGACAAGCCAGCTGCATTTTGGAATAAGGAGCTGTGGACTGATGAAACTAAAATTGAGTTATTTGGCCATAACAAGGGGTGTTATGCATGGAGGAAAAAGAACACAGCATTCCAAGAAAAACACCTGCTACCTACAGTAAAATATGGTGGTGGTTACATCATGCTGTGGGGCTGTGTGGCCAGTGCAGGGACTGGGAATCTTGTCAAAGTTGAAGGACGCATGGATTCCACTCAGTTTCAGCAGATTCTGGAGACTAATGTCCAGGAATCAGTGACAAAGCTGAAGCTGACCCGGGGCTGGATCTTTCAACAAGACAACGACCCTAAACACTGCTCAAAATCCACTAAGGCATTTATGCAGAGGAACAAGTACAACGTTCTGGAATGGCCACCTCAGCCCCCAGACCTGAATATAATTGAAAATCTGCGGTGTGACTTAAAGAGAGCTGTCCATGCTCGGAAGCCATCAAACCTGAATGAACTAAAGATGTTTTGTCAAGAGGAATGGTCCAAAATACCTTCAACCAGAATCCAGACTCTCATTGGAACCTACAGGAAGCGTTTAGAGGCTGTAATTTCTGCAAAAGGAGGATCTACTAAATATTGATTTCATTTCTTTTTTGTGGTGCCCAAATTTATGCACCTGCCTAATTTTGTTTAAACAATTATAGCGCACTTTCTGTAAATCCAATAAACTTCATTTCACTTCTCAAATATCACTGTGTGTGTCTCCTATATGATATATTTAACTGACATTTTTTATCGTAACAACCAACGATTTATACAGGAAAATCATGACGATTAACAAGGTTGCCCAAACTTTCGCACCCCACTGTATCCCATGCCTAGCCCAAGTCTTAAATTAGTGCTTCAGCGGTTTCTCAAAACCTATCCAAATTTGCCAGAGCTACTGGTGACAGTGCGCCGCGTGTGTGCACATTTCTGCAAGCCATCGACAGCTTCAGCCGGTCTGTCAATACTGCAACTACTGCAGCAGTGCTGGAAATTGCCAGTTCACCGGCTGTTGTGTGACTTGAGCACGCGCGGAACCTCGACGTTCCACATGTTGGCCAGGCTTTGTAAGCAGCAGAGGGCAGTAGTGGAATAACAGCTGCAACATGGTCATCGTCTTTCCAGTCAGCTTCCGCTGTTCACAAGCGAGAAGTGGGCATGGATGTCTGACTTCTGTGGGGTTTTAAGAAACTTTTAGGAATCAACACAGATGGTGAGCGGCGATAACACTATTATCAGCGTAACCATCCCACTTCTGTGTCTACTCAAATGCTCGCTGCTCACAATTAAGGACAACGCTTTGCATGTGGAAGAGGTGGAAATGGTGGAAGACATTACACAGGGTGATAGTCAAACCACCCTCAGTTCGTCTTCTCAGCGTGAATTGGATGATGAAGAGGAGGAGGAGGAGGAGCAGGAGACGGTTGCCTCCGCTACAGAGGGTAGTACCCATGGAAGTTTAATTCCATCTTTTCTGCATAGGTGGGTAGAAGAGGAGGAAGAGGATAAGGAGATTGAGATTCATCCTCCTGATGACAACAGCAAAGTCTTGCCTGTTGGTACTCTGGCACACATGGCTGACTTCATGTTAGGCTACCTTTCCCGCGACCTGCGCATTATACGCATTTTAGACAACACGGATTACTGGTTGTTCACCCTTCTCGAAAATTTCCATCTGACAACGCTGGCGGCAGAGTCTGTAGTTCCTTGAGCAACCGAGGAGGGGAGACAAATGGAACACACAGCAGTTCCAACAGAGGCAGGGCAACACTCTCCAAAGCCTGGAACAGTTTCATGACACCCCGCCAGCACCATTACCCTGATGCACGGCCTACTGTCACAAGAAGGGAAACATTTTGGAAGATGGCGAAGGAGTATGTAGCAGACCGTGTCAGCATCCTCAATGATCCCTCAGTGCCTTACAACTACTTGGTGTCCAAGCTGGACGCATGGCACGAAATGACGCTCTACACCTTGGAGGTGCTGGTCTGCCCTGCCACCAGTGTTTTGTCTGAGAGGGTATTTAGTGCTACTGGTGGCATTATATTGTTATTTGTCGCATATAATGCCCTCACATATAATGTTTTACAGAGTCAGCTCACCTGCAGGTCCTCGCATATAATGTTTTACAGGGTCAGCTCAACTGCAGGCCCTCGCATATAATTTTTTAGAGGATCATCTCACCTGCAGGCCCTCATCTACAATCTTTTACATGGTCAGCTCACCTGTAGGCCCTTGCATATAATTTTTCAGAGGGTCAGCTCACCAGCAGGTCCTCACTTACATTCTTTTACAGGGTCAGTTCACCTTCAGGCCCTCACATATGTTTTACAGGGTCAACTCACCTGCAGGACCTCAACTACAATCTTTTAGAGGGTCAGCTCACCTGCAGGCCATCAGCTACAATGTTTTAGAGGGTTAGCTCACCTGCAGGCCATCACCTACAATCTTTTAGAGGGTCAGCTCACCTGCAGGCCCTCGCATATAATGTTTTACAGGGTCATCTCACCTACAGGCCCTCGCATATAATGTTTTACAGGGTCAGCTCACGTGCACGCCCTTGGAAATCATGTTTTATAGGGTCAGCTCACCTGCAGGCCCTCGCATATAATCTTTTACAGGGTCAGCTCACCTGCAGGCCCTCGCATAAAATGTTTTATAGGGTCAACTCACCTGCAGGCCCTTGCATAACATGCTTTACAGGGTTATCTTTCCTGCACGCATCACCTACAATCTTTTAGAGAGTCAGCTCACCTGCAGGCCCTCGCATATAATTTTTTACAGGGTCAGCTCACCTGCAGGTCCTCTCATATAATGTTTTATAGGATCATCTCACCTGCAGGCCCTCATCTACAATCTTTTACATGGTCAGCTCACCTGTAGGCCCTCGCATATAATTTTTCAGAGGGTCAGATCACCAGCAGGTCCTCACCTACATTCTTTTACAGGGTCAGTTCACCTTCAGGCCCTCACATATGTTTTACAGGGTCAACTCACCTGCAGGCCCTCAACTACAATCTTTTAGAGGGTCAGCTCACCTGCAGGCCATCACCTACAATCTTTTAGAGGGTTAGCTCACCTGCAGGCCATCACCTACAATCTTTTAGAGGGTCAGCTCACCTGCAGGCCCTTGGAAATAATGTTTTACAGGGTCAGCTCGCCTGCAGGCCCTTGCATATAATGTCTTACAGGGTCATCTCACCTGCAGGCCCTCGCATATAATGTTTTACAGGGTCATCTCACCTACAGGCCCTCGCATATAATGTTTTACAGGGTCAGCTCACGTGCAGGCCCTTGGAAATCATGTTTTATAGGGTCAGCTCACCTGCAGGCCCTTGCATAACATGCTTTACAGGGTTATCTTTCCTGCACGCATCACCTACAATCTTTTAGAGAGTCAGCTCACCTGCAGGCCCTTGCATATAATTTTTTACAGGGTCAGCTCACCTGCAGGTCCTCGCATATAATGTTTTACAGGGTCAGCTCACCTGCAGGCCCTCACCTAAAATATTTTACAGGGTCATCTCACCTACAGGCTCTCACCTACAATATTTTACAGGGTCAGCTCTTTTGTAGGCCCTCGCAAATATTTTTTTTAGAGAGTCAGCTCACCTACAGGCCCTCACCTACAATATTTTACAGGTTTAGCTCACCAGCAAGCCCTCGCATATAATGTTTTACAGGGTCAGCTCGCTAGCAGGCCATCAATCATAATTTTCAAGGGTGTATGATGCCCTCCTTCATGTGTAATAAAGGGTGTATTGGAGTGCTGGTTCCTTGTAATTTTCGGCAGCCCTTTTACTTAGTGCATAGGCTTTATGAGTGTAGGAATCCCACTACCTGAACAATTGTACCACAATGTGAATGAGGCCCTCCTTTAGGTGATATACTGGTTGTATCGGAGTGCCTCTTCCTTGTAATTTTTGGCAGCACTTGCACTTTATATAAAAGTAACTATACAGGAAAGAATGTTTCCTAACAATTTTTCCTCTAAATTCGATTTTATCTTTGGTTTGGTGCGTATTATTGTCAGTCTGTAAAAGTGGCATACTACCCGGACAACATCATTCTCAGCAGTGACCTGGGAGTCCAAGATGCATCCAGTCATCCTCCCCATGCCGTTCCTGGACCTTTTCAGTGGTGTTTGCATCAATTTCTGACCTTTTCCTATGAACCAGACACCCTCACCTCTTCAGAGCAGGTTGTGCCTGGTTTAATGTTCGGGTTCTCCCATTGACATCGGTAGAGCACCCGAGCACTTTGGTGCTCGATCAACACTAATATTCAATTGTGTAAAATTTAAAACAATAGAGCAATAAGTGAAAATAAAATGTGTGATATTTGTACTGATAGAAAATGGACTTTAAAACACTTTCTATAATTTAGCCCCACAGAAAACAAATATTTATAATTTTCAAACTTATCAATATGAACTACTCATATCATCATTTAAATCTTTTTTTTATTTATTTTTTACTATTTTCCTTCAGTTTATAATGCATGTAGAGTGAGCACCCGAGGAGCCGGTGCAGAGGAAGCGACAGGTATTGGCCATGATGAGATGTTGTGTCATTGTGTACTCCCTCTGCCTGAGGATTGGTTTAGTGGAAAGGTGCTTTGAAGAAACAGACCAGAAGTAAAAGTATAAAAAAAAATTTGTTGTGTTACTGTCACGGCTGAGGATGGGGGAAACCCTCAGCCGTGTGATGCCAGATGATGTAGTGGCTACTCGGCCAGGAGAACAGGATAGGGAGCAGGTCACCTCCTCAAGCATCCCTAACCTGACCCTATTTCCTACCTGCATGGGCCAACCTTTAAGGTAGGAGGACCCATGCGCAGGAACCTCGGAGCCCTGTCTTACCCTCCGCAGATCCCTGAGCTAGGAGCTGGGTAAGACGACCTACTCCTTCTAGGCACGGAGGAGCAGGAGTCTCCATGGCCAAGCTATTGGGAAAAGGGGAACTCATACAGCCTTACGGGAATGACAGGCGAACTATTAGTTCCACCAACCTGTCACAGCCATGCTGACTGGATCCCTGCGCAAACAGGAATCCAGAACCGTAAGCTGCACCAAACACATAGAAAGGTCCCAACAGAACATAACATACAACATCAACACACAGAAGACATAAACATAACGACAATTCTTTATGACCACAGAGGTGGCTCTCACTGGCAGGTAATATGCACAGGAGGCTGCTCCAGCCAAGCATGACTGAAGCAACCTACTGAGACATGCCAAACACCAAGGCTATATAGGCCAAGAAGCCACACCCCACAGTCGGACACACCCAGTGACATCACACACACACTGGGAAGGGAGTTAACCCTTCTAGCACCACAGAAGGGAAACAACAAATAGGAAAAGTGTCCAACAGTAGCAACACACTGTGGTTGTTGCCGCTGGCAACGACATGGGTGGCAACCGTGTCCTGGGAGATAGCCCGGAGGCCGGGACACTGCCACCACATGTACAGACAGCCAAACGTTGCCACGGGCAACCACAGTGCAGGAAGAATGTCAGTGCACACCACACATACTACACAGAGTGCACACAGACATACAACACAGTGAACACAATACACACACCTAACATAGAGGTTGCTAGGTGCAACCACATGCACAGCAGGAAAGCTGCCACATACATACGTTGTCAGCGACAACCACAGGTGAGGCAAATACCACTGCCCTCACCTGTGATTGACAACAAAACAAAACCGCTGACCATCGCATGCGGTTGAAGAGTCACGGTCATAGCCATGGCCGTGACACTCCCACCCCTCAACGCCCCCCCACCGGAAAAAAAACGAAACTGGTGAGGAACTCCCACAAGGAGATGGGAGAAGGGGACGTCCGCTCTCAGACATGGTTCCCAGAAAGTCACTGTCAGCTGCATCCTCTCCCAGCTCACAGTAGCCAGTCCGACGAGGACTGCAGCCCGCACCAGCGACACGGGAAAGGAACCAAAGAGAGTGGACGAGGGGACTCTCCACTCACGTCTCCACTCCAGTCGCTGCCAGCAGACACTCCTAACCATCACGCAGCCAGACCACTTACGGAGTGCTGCCAGCAAACGTCCAGAGATGGGAACATGGAGAGGGACGAGGGATCACCAACACGGACGGTACGGCGGCAGGGAATAAGCCACCAACCGTGCCGTTAACGGTGATCCCCCCGGGACGTTCTCCCTCCGGAGAACGCGCATGCAGGCCACAAGGGGATGGCAGTGCATGCTGCTCCCTCTTCCGAAGGTGTGCTAACCGCACACCAAAGAAAACACCACCGTGCAATAAAATCAGGGGGACGCCAAAACAGGGCACGGTGAAGGGATGGCGGGGAAACGCCACTCACCGTGCCGTCAGCGGCGAAACCCCCATAATGCTCTCCCTCCGAAGAGCGCGCATGCACCCCATCCGCAGACGGCGGTACATGCTTTACCCTCTTTCGAGGGAACGCCAGGTGAGAAGCCTCTGTGGTCATACTGTCACGGCTGAGGATGGGGGAAACCCTCAGCCGTGTGATGCCAGATGATGTAGTGGCTACTTGGCCAGGAGAACAGGATAGGGAGCAGGTCACCTCCTCAAGCATCCCTAACCTGACCCTATCTCCTACCTGCATGGGCCAACCTTTAAGGTAGGAGGACCCATGCGCAGGAACCTCGGAGCCCTGTCTTACCCTCTGCAGATCCCTGAGCTAGGAGCTGGGAAAGACGACCTACTCCTCCTAGGCACGGAGGAGCAGGAGTCTCCATGGCCAAGCTGTTGGGAAAAGGGGAACTCATACAGCCTTACGGGAATGACAGGCGAACTATTAGTTCCACCAACCTGTCACAGCCATGCTGACTGGATCCCTGCACAAACAGGAATCCAGAACCGTAAGCTGCACCAAACACAAGGTCCCAACAGAACATAACATACAACATCAACACACAGAAGACATAAACATAATGACAATTCTTTATGACCACAGGGGTGGCTCTCACTGGCAGGTAATATGCACAGGAGGCTGCTCCAGCCAAGCATGACTGAAGCAACCTACTGAGCCATGCTAAACACCAAGGCTATATATAGGCCAAGAAGCCACACCCCACAGTCGGACACACCCAGTGACATCACACACACACTGGGAAGGGAGTTAACCCTTCTAGCACCACAGAAGGGAAACAACAAATAGGAAAAGTGTCCAACAGTAGCAACACACTGTGGTTGTTGCTTCTGGCAACGACATGGGTGGCAACCGTGTCCTGGGAGATAGCCCGGAGGCCGGGACACTGCCACCACATGTACAGACAGCCAAACGTTGCCACGGGCAACCACAGTGCAGGAAGAATGTCAGTGCACACCACACATACTACACAGAGTGCACACAGACATACAACACAGTGAACACAATACACACACCTAACAGAGGTTGCTAGGTGCAACCGCATGCACAGCAGGAAAGCTGCCACATACATACGTTGTCAGCGGCAACCACAGGTGAGGCAAATACCACTGCCCTCACCTGTGATTGACAACAAAACCAAACCGCTGACCATTGCATGCAGTTGAAGAGTCACGGTCATAGCCATGGCTGTGACAGTTACATCCAGTTTCAGTCATGAGGTGAAGTGATATGATGGCTGTTTAGGTGGCAATTACATTGCACTTGCAGGCTCTTGTGGATATAGGTGTCAATGGTGGGATACAGACCTGATTTTAGACTGGCTTTGAAGAGGTCTAGGCGATGGGTGACTGAGCCTTAGTCCCTCACCTTAAACAGGGTCTCTAAAGCTGTGTTTCTTCTGATCTCTGCTGTTTAAGCACACTTAAGCTTTTCGAAAGCAGTATACTTTCCTAACTCCTCTACTATCTCTTAGGAACGCCACTTCAAAAGTAGGACCAGCCCACTTCTACAAAATGGGGAGGGACAGGGTGGTTAGCCCTGCTCCTGACAACTACTGCATTGCCAACCATACTTCATTTGCTGGAATACACAGCAGAAACAAGGTATAACATATTAAATAATAATACATAACAAGTAGAGATGAGTGAAGTAATGAAAAATTCAATTTGACTGCTTTGGCGAATTTTACTAAGAAATTTGATTCATGACAAAGCACATTTATTTGTATGTAGCTGGCGCAACGATGAGGAACAGCGATTGTGCTGCCCCCCATCATTGAACCCCTCAGATGCCATGTTCATTGCTGATTATGGCATCTGAGGCATCACAGCATCATACTGGCTGGGCGTGGTGAGGTCATACCTCACCCCACACAAGATTTTGCGTGGTATCTTTAATCAAGATAACCGATGAGAAGAGATGAGCAAATTTATAAAAAATTTGATTCGGCCGGTTCGCCAAATTTTTTGAAAAAAATTAGCTATGATACGAATATATTTGCTGTGAATCGCGGTAAAAAAAAATGCTATTTCCAGGTTGCATAGTGTTGAGGAAGGGTTGAGACGTATTCATATACAGGTCCTTCTCAAATAATTAGCATATTGTGATAAAGTTCATTATTTTCTGTAATGTACTGATAAACATTAGACTTTCATATATTTTAGATTCATTACACACCAACTGAAGTAGTTCAAGCCTTTTATTGTTTTAATATTGATGATTTTGGCATACAGCTCATGAAAACCCAAATTTCCTATCTCAAAAAATTAGCATATTTCATCCGACCAATAAAAGAAAAGTGTTTTTAATACAAAAAAAGTCAACCTTCAAATAATTATGTTCAGTTATGCACTCAATACTTGGTCGGGAATCCTTTTGCAGAAATTACTGCTTCAATGCCGCGTGGCATGGAGGCAATCAGCCTGTGGCGCTGCTGAGGTGTTATGGAGGCCCAGGATGCTTCGATAGCGGCCTTAAGCTCATCCAGAGTGTTAGGTCTTGCGTCTCTCAACTTTCTCTTCCCAATATCCCAGAGATTCTCTATGGGGTTCAGGTCAGGAGAGTTGGCAGGCCAATAGAGCACAGTAATACCATGGTCAGTAAACCATTTACCAGTGGTTTTGGCACTGTGAGCAGGTGCCAGGTTGTGCTGAAAAATGAAATCTTCATCTCCATAAAGCTTTTCAGCAGATGGAAGCATGAAGTGCTCCAAAATCTCCTGATAGCTAGCTGCATTGACCCTGCCCTTGATAAAACACAGTGGATCAACACCAGCAGCTGACATGGCACCCCAGACCATCGTCTGTGGGTACTTGACACTGGACTTCAGACATTTTGGCATTTCCCTCTCCCCAGTCTTCCTCCAGACTCTGGCACCTTGATTTCCGAATGACATGCAAAATTTGCTTTCATCCGAAAAAAGTACTTTGGACCACTGAGCAACAGTCCAGTGCTGCTTCTCTGTAGCCCAGGTCAGGCTCTTCTGCCGCTGTTTCTGGTACAAAAGTGGCTTGACCTGGGGTATGTGGCACCTGTAGCCCATTTCCTGCACACGCCTGTGGATGTTTCTACTCCAGACTCAGTCCACTGCTTCCGCAGGTCTCCCAAGGTCTGGAATCGGTCCTTCTCCACAATCTTCCTCAGGGTCCGGTCACCTCTTCTCGTTGTGCAGCGTTTTCTGCCATACTTTTTACTTCCCACAGACTTCCCACTGAGGTGCCTTGATACAGCACTCTGGGAACAGCCTATTCGTTCAGAAATTTCTTTCTGTGTCTTACCCTCTTGCTTGAGGGTGTCAATGATGGCCTTCTGGACAGCAGTCAGGTCGGCAGTCTTACCCATGATTGCGGTTTTGAGTAATGAACCAGGCTGGGAGTTTTTAAAAGCCTCAGGAATCTTTTGCAGGTGTTTAGAGTTAATTAGTTGATTCAGATGATTAGGTTAATAGCTCGTTTAGAGAACCTTTTCATGATATGCTAATTTTTTGAGATAGGAATTTTGGGTTTTTATGAGCTGTATGCCAAAATCATCAATATTAAAACAATAAAAGGCTTGAACTACTTCAGTTGGTGTGTAATGAATCTAAAATATATGAAAGTCTAATGTTTATCAGTACATTACAGAAAATAATGAACTTTATCACAATATGCTAATTTTTTTAGAAGGACCTGTATGTCCATGCATGCCTGCAAACACGGGCGGGCATGTATGGTATATATGCATACTTTTACCACTGCGTCAGGGGAAGATGTGTGCGGATGTGCCCAGCATCTGCTCACATCTGCCCATGGTGACCCCCAGGGGCTCATGGTGGTCCCTGGGGGAAATATGTGCCCCCTTAGTGTTTTGTGTATATATATTAATGTGTATATATATATATATATATATATATATATATTATGGTGTGTATATATATATATATCTATATACATGTATGGCCCCACGTTCACATAATCCCCCTTAAGAATATGTGTCTCCCCTCCCCTCTCCACACCAGAAACCAGATGCATCAGTGTGAATGTGCCCAAGCATTCACACAGATGCAATCTGGTTATTTACATCAGAATGACCGAAATGTCCGGTCATCCTGATGACTACAAAGGACTCAGGTTCAATAGAATCTGAGCCCTTTGTTGTAATTATCCCCAGCACAGCTGGAGATAATTACACATGATAGAAGAAGTGGAGAAACCTCCCCTCCTTCTATTATGCGCATTCCGGCAGTGAAATTAGCATCTCGCTGGCCGGAATGCAGAGCGCCACAGGTGGGAGATCTAAGGCTTCTCCCGCCTGTTGGCGCGCGCGCGGCCCCGATGCGCTCGTTCTGGAGACGCTCGGGCCGGCGCAAGTGACGTCATCTCACTGAGCCGGCCCTCGTGTCTCCAACGGTGGCGCGCGCGCGCCACCTTGTGGGCGGAGCGGCAGTGCGGGCCGCCGGACTTAAATAGCCGGCGGTCCCAGCACTAATCAGTTAAGAGCCGTGCCGCCCCTGGAGAAGGAGCCGACCACACCTGGACTGACGAGCCCCCCTGGACAACGAGCTTAAGTATCATTAACCCCCCACTATCCCACCAACGAAATTAACCTCCCCACTATCCCACTAACGCTGTGCTATACCCCCATTATTCCCCTGATTAACCCCTGCCATACCCCCATTCCTCTGGTCCCTTGAGTAACCCCTGTTATACCCCCATTCATCTGTGCCCCTGATTTACCCCTGTCATACCCCCATTCCTCTGGTTATCTGTGCCCCTGATTAACCCCTGCCACACCCCCATCATTCTGTACACTTGCAGAATACTTCACCCCTGTATTGCTGTACAGCTCCCCATTGTCAACCTTTTGTGTTGTGGTCTGCTTAACCCCAGCAAGACCACCGCATATCCTCGTTGTATATCCAGGGATAGAAGTAGTCAGGTGGGGTGGGTTGTTGATATTGTATGTGTGTATTGTATAGATAGTTTGTGGGTGGAATTTGGGAACGTGTAGTGTAGTCTGTATATCTAGTGCTGTATTATTACTGTATTGTGTGCGTAGTGTAATAAATACTGTGTTACTTGTACCCTTTGTGTAGTGTGTACTTGTTAGCGGTAGTAAGTAAGGCGCATGCAGCTAGTATAGTGATTAGTGTAAAGCATAGCGAAGATATTGTGTTATTATATAAAGGCATAAATAGGTGGAGTCATCATTAGACGACTCCTCCTATTTAGGAATATTAATTATCGATATTTGCATAATATTGGTGATTAATATTCCCCCTTTACACATAGAACCTTTATATAGGTGTAGAACACTGTGTCTTGCAGTAACACGCATAGGAAATGTGCTGTGGAAGTGAAATAATACTCTCAGTCAGTAATGACATGCAAATGACAGGTGTCGCTATTAGAATCACTGCAAACTTCACTTATTTGGGCAGGGCCAAAACTGACCAAATAACTCAAGTATTATCTCAGCCTTACATGTCCATGCTCTCGTCAAGAAGAAGCGCTCTCCTTTTCCACCCTCGTCAGCTGATTCCACATAGATGTCTACAGAACCTGTTCTATTAAACGCTTATACAAGTAGAGCCCCCCGACAGAGTGGAGAGAGTGTCAGCAGAAAGTTTGTGTTGAAATCACTGATTATTTTTCCCATTCCTCTGATCTTTCGGAGCAATAGCCAACAAAAAATGGATCCTGTCTGGGTAGCATATGCCTTCACTTGGTCAGTATTAGCTCAGTAATCCATGAGTATTGGTAATGCCCAAAAAAACAGGAGTGGATCTAAAACAGAGATGACACGTGAAGGTAATATTTGCATGTCTTCTGTCTTTTTTACCCACTCCTGCTTTTGGCTACCAAATC